>NC_090929.1:479111801-479418619 GCF_040938575.1 Ambystoma mexicanum
GAATTGTGAATGTTAGCACGTCCACTCCTTGATGGAATTGTGAATGTTAGCATGTTCTTAGATGGAATTGTGAATGTTAGCATGTCCACTCCTTGATGGAATTGTGAATTTTAGCATGTCCACTCCTTGATGGAATTGTGAATGTTAGCATGTTCTTAGATGGAATTGTGAATGTTAGCATGTCCACTCCTTGATGGAATTGTGAATGTTAGCATGTCCACTCCTTAATGGAATTGTGAATGTTAGCATGTTCTTAGATGGAATTGTGAATGTTAGCATGTCCACTCCTTGATGGAATTGTGAATGTTAGCATGTTCTTAGATGGAATTGTGAATGTTAGCATGTCCCCTCCTTGATGGAATTGTGAATGTTAGCATGTCCACTCCTTGATGGAATTGTGAATGTTAGCATGTCCACTCCTTGATGGAATTGTGAATGATAGCATGTTCTTAGATGGAATTGTGAATGTTAGCATGTCCACTCTTAGATGGAATTGTGAGTGTTAGCATTTAGAAGTACGCCAGATAGCCCTCTGAGAAAGATACACTAGAATTTGCATTTAGAAGCTGTCCCCAATTAGCCTCTCTGTGAAAGTTGAATTTAAAATTGTTCCCACTTGCATTTAGAAGTGTACTCAGTTGCATTCAGAGGCTGCGCCCGATAGCCTCTCTGTGAAAGTTGAATTTAGATCTGTCACCACCCGCATTAGAACTGCTCCCACCTCCATCTAGAAGTGTACCCAATTGCAGTTGAAGTTGCGCCGGATAGCCTCTCTGAGAAAGTTGAATTAGAATTGTTCCCTCTGGCATGTAGAAGTGTACCCAATTGCATTTAGAAGCTGCACCCAATAGCCTCTCTGAGAAAGTCGAATTTAGAACTGTCCTCACCTGCATTAGAATTGTACCCAATTGCATTTAGAAGCTGCGCCCAATAGCCTTTCTGCGAAAGTTGAATTTAAATCCGTTACCACCCGCATTAGAACTGCTCCCACCTGCTCCTGGAAGTGTATCCAATTAGAGTTGGAAGTTGCGCCGGTTAGCCTCTGTGAGAAAGTTGATTTAGAACTGTTCTCTCTTACATGTAGAAATGTACCCAACGGCATTTAGAAGTGTACCCAATTGCATTCAGAAGCTGCACCCAATAGCCTCTCTGTGAAAGCTGAAATTTAGAACTGTTCCCACTTGCATTTAGAAGTGTACCCAGTTGCACCTGAAAGTTTGCACCCAATAGCCTCTCTGTGAAAGTTGAATAAAGAACTGTTCCCACTCGCAACTAGAACTGTACCCCGCACCTCCTCAGAGAAAGTTGAATTAGAATTGTACCCTCTTGCAATTAGAAGTGTATCCAACAGCATTTTAGAAATATACCCAATTGCATTTAGAAGCTGCACCCAATAGCCTATCTGATAGCTGATTATAAAACGGTTCCCACCTTAATTTAGAAGTGTACCCAATTGCATCTTAGAAGTGTACCCAGTTACACTTGAAAGTTGCACCCAATAGCCTCTCTGTGAAAGTTGAATTCAGAACTGTTCCCAGCAGCGTTTAGAAGTGTACGAGGGTGTGAACTAGACGATGATAATGACTGAACGAATGTGTGGAGCGGACGAATATGAGGAACGGACGAATTTGTACAACAGACGATGCTTAATATGCTTTGGAATGAAGGAAACACTTGAAAACATACATCATACCACACCCCACGCTTACTCTCCCTCTTACACCACCACTCATCTAGAACACAGAGATACTATGACACCATTCGGTATAACTGTTCTCATATCCACATCTCCCTCTTACTCCACATCACTCTAAGTAATCATTGCTGGATTCACACCCCCCAGCCAGGCGTTCTCCTCAGGCCTAATGCAGCCACACTCGTTCTGGGTAAAACCGACCAGAGCAAACACATACTCCTGACCTCTCAACCACCACACGTACAACTAAGAAGCAGCTACCACTCGATTTCCGCACCAGCTGCACACATACCTAGTGCGCACACGCACTTTTGGACTCCCTCTACTCTCTATACTGACCTGAACTTCGGTTCCCAAGGGCGTTCAACCTACCAGCGCCTTCAGACCATACCAATGGTATATAAGGCGCTATATAAATGCAAAATAACAATAACAACAATAACAATAACAATAACAAATGGTGTTTACTAGTGCCCCATGAGGAGCCCTTCGACGCCTCAGGAAACCAAACGCTGCCTCAGCCACTGATGTCTTCCTAAATCATTCTGTACAGAGAAGTGATAACAGGAGATGCTTTGCACTATATAAAAAGAAATAATGAAAAGGGGACAGCTGGATCATTGGGCCTTTCCATTGAGGAGTAATTTGAGAGGGCAAAACAAAGACACGGCTATGGTGGGCTGTGAGTGTGTGTGCTTGTCTGTGTGTCAAGCACTGTATCCTATCAATAACATGACTAAAATGATCCATTATGCAATCAGACGAAGCTTAAAAGATTTGAAATGATGCCCAAGATTAACGCCCA
This sequence comes from Ambystoma mexicanum, assembly GCF_040938575.1. Taxonomy (NCBI): domain Eukaryota; kingdom Metazoa; phylum Chordata; class Amphibia; order Caudata; family Ambystomatidae; genus Ambystoma; species Ambystoma mexicanum. The sequence goes on from NC_090929.1 coordinate 479,114,303, forward strand.
AAATGCTGACAACCCAACCCCCACCTTGTCAAAATGTCGCCGTCCCCAAAACCATTGCTCGCAAACAAAACAGTGCACATTTCAAGGTAGGGAGCTGCCTGTTTATGCTCTGCATGCTACCTAATGTTAGCAAAATAGCCTGCAAATGGAGGTGTCAGTCTACTAATGTGACACTGTCAGAAGAGAGTCTGGGCCCAGCCTGTTTCCTTAGGGTGATGTAAACGAGCAGTCTCTGCAGTGTCTTCTACCAAGCATCCAGGCAGCAGCACACATGGTCCACAGAAAAAGCAAGTCCGGCCATTTAATAAGACCTTGCTCTGCTAGAAAGCACGCCGCCCAGGGTTTAAGAGATGGGCGGCGAACGCCCACATAAGTAGCACATGCAAAGCTAACTTTATCCACCTGTGAATGAGTTGCAGAGAGATGAAGGGTTGTGCATTGACTACAGTGAATGTAGGTCAATGCTATCCTGGCAGTATCCATGGAAACATACGTTGCATCATTACATTGTTAATGTTTCATTACACGGGGACGAGCATGTGAACGAGTGGGCATTCTTTCTTCTTCAGGCCGGTTCTAGCAGTTTAGAAAGAAAATGCTTAGCCACTCACATTGAAAACAATGGAACAAAGGGAACACTAGCAAGACCTCAAGAATGCCCTGTGGTTCCCAGGGGAAGTGCGTTTAAGTCTGCACCAAAGATTCATTTTACACAGTGCCACTGTCAAATCAAACTGTTCGGATTTATGACTGAACCAGGGTAACCCACCAGTAACTGGTGATTCTGCCCAGCTGGTGGGCAGGAAGGCTAGGCGGGTTGGAGGTGGGTGATGGAACTTTTAGGATGGTGGTTATTGCATTTCAGGTAAGTGGAGCAAGGCACCACAGCTTCAAATGAAGAACTTGCGGGTCTCCAGCCATCTCCCGTGACTTGTCTATTTTGACATCTATGAGGTAGGATAGGGGACCCCCATTGTAGGTACTAATGCGATCGACCAATGCCGCTGGCCAGGTACAGACTTTCGCTGTCCAAGAACCAAGAAGTCAATTGAGGTTGGACACTTCTTTCTTTCAGAGTTCAACTCTGTTTCCGTTTCACTGTGGATCCACGACTTTCTATGATGCAGGTACTGCCCTGTGTGTTCCTCACTTTTTCTCCTTGCACTACCCAGAGCTGCACTGTACTGGCTGCACTTACTCAGAGCATTGCTGCCCTTTTTTCCCCGCCCCTCTTCCTTGCACTTCCCCCTTCACTCTCCCCTTGCACTTCTCGTTCTCGCACTTGCACAATCTGAATGACACACGGCCTAGTAAGATTGTTTGTCTTGTCCTCCCTCTGTCTTCCCTCCCTTGTCTTGTTGCGCCAAGAAAGACTGGTGTACAGGCGCGATTTAAATGACTTAGCATAGCATACATCATATCACTGACGGGTAGTTCAGCCTTGGATACATGTGGAGGGATGGAATTGCAGATTAGGACAGATTTTGTCACAGCTGTGGACTGATAGTTCAGGTACAGTGCCTAGATCGTTAGTGTCACGCCTGTGGTTGGTAGAACACATCTCTAGGGATACAGGTAGTCCTGTATTTTTATTTTATTATACCCTCTATGCAGCATAAAACGCTGCCAATAAGGCTTCCCGCTGCCACACATTCAGAGACAATAACCCCAGGGCCAAACATTTACCAGGAGAACAAAAAAGTCTTCCAGAGTTTCCTGTAAGAAACGTGGTCCTCTACATTACAGAAGGAGGGAGGTTGCTCTAGAGCAGTGGTCTTCAAAATGGGGAGCAGGGCAGATAAGGATGTCCATGGGAGGGCCAGACTCTTCAAAAAATGATTAAGATGACTGTTTATAATATAGAATAGGATTAAGGTGGCAGCTTTCAACAGAAAATATAAGAAGTAGATCATCTGCTTATATTTTAAAGAGCATGGGCCACCCTGGACATTCTTTGGCCCCCCTAGGGACGGTCAACCTCTAGGTGGGGAGCCGAGAAACAATATTTTTACTCAAGGGCGGCTCGGTATGAAAAGGTTTGAATACCACTCTTCTAGAGGGTAGTCACGAGCATTATAAAACGTCTGCCTGCAAACATCTCCATTCTAAACTTGGGGGGTTGGACTGGGCATAACAAGGAGGAGCAAAAGTAAGAATACTGGACACTGTTACAGAGAAAAAGAGGAGCCATTCCATGAAGGAACCGATCCACAATGCGTGAGGGCTTAAAGTCCATGAGCCACTGGAGCAGACGCAAGTGTAGAGAGGCTCGTGCTGAGGAGATAGTGCCCGTTACTAAACCTTAACATGATGTATTCACTCAAAGCCCTTAAAACTATGAATTGAGACAGGCTTAATGATCACTAAGAAAATAATATTGCAGCATTAAAAGCATAGACCTATCTCCAAATTGAAAATGCCTGATAGATATGCCGACCTTAACGGGCATTGGGAGAGTGGCATACAGGACTCAGAACTAGAAGAAGGTCTGATAACTTCTTTGGAGTCCATTTCTGCGGCTGTGCAAATTAAATTTGACTGTTCCCCAGAAACATCCAAAAACACCGACATCCTCCAGATGACTCTACATCTGGTTTCATGAGTGTAAACCCACACGCTATTTACAGAATCAGCAACAATATATGATGTCCTTGAAATTTTGCACAAGACACTATTTGTAACACTCATTATTGCATCCTTGGAGACATATGCCCATACCCCATACTGACATATGTAGATGCAAAATGTCCATTTGAAATGACATGAAATAAGTTTGAACTGGAACGTTGAACCGCCAAGCAATGAGGCATTAGAAAGGTAGCCATGTTTGTTGGCACTGGGGAGTGAGAAGGATCACAAAGCCCTCACACAGAAGGACCTCTAGCATGGGATCAGCCAGAGTGAGATGCAGAAGCAAGCAATGATCACCTGTCACCAAGCAAGGCATGCCTGCACATGCGAGGGATGGCAGGAGGCGGTACCATGTTCATGAAGTTATGCTATGTACAACGTCATGACAGCCACCATCTTCGTACTCCCGGTTGGTTATGAAAACGATTATATATGGTGTCTGTTTGATCGGGGTTTGCTTTTTTTCTGAGATGGATACAATACGGGTTGTTTCCTAGCATTTTGCATGGAAAATAAACTGCCCTCTGTTAGTTGGTTCAAAATGAAAATCGCAGAGTAGGGTTTTTACTTTGACAATTTATTGTGACTGTGATTGATCGCAAATGCCCAGCAGAGACAACCACGCAACTGCTGTCTGCCCTACTCTGAACTCCAAACCAAGTGTTGAGATCTTTTCAAATCTCCACGGGGGTATCGGAGAGGGACTGCTTGTAAAATGGCGTCTCTTTTTTGGAACTGTATTTTATTAATCAACATAGAACAGACGCAGATTAGGGTGGAGGTGGTTGCTGTCCCTCATACTATTAAAAACAGGTCAAGTCTGAATGGAATATATATGTGCAAAAGGCCAGCAATCTGTTTATTCAGAGGCATCCTGTAAACTCAAAATTATGATAAGTCAGTAAATCAGAAATCTAATTCAAGAGCATCGGAGGCTCTAAACCGGATGTAGAGAATGAATGATGATGGTTGAGTGTATTTTTTATTTATTCATTTCCCGGGTGCCCGAAAGCCCTCGGGCATCAGGGTCCCAATACCAAAAACGCAGAGAAAACAATAAAAAGACGGGACAAGCTGAAGTTCGAGCCGCAAATGAAAGAGCGGAAATCTTAGTGGAAGAGTCCGGTTGTCAGTTGTCTGCGGAAAGACGGGTGTTCCTTCAATAGTCTCAGCTCTAATGGAAGGGACTTCCATATTTTTGCAACAAGAAGGGGGAAAGATCTTCCTAGGCTGTTGGCATGCCTGAAGTTTGGGGTTTTCACCAATGCTAATGCAGAAGGCCGTAGCTTTCTTGGGGGCTCGTAGGGATGGACCACATTTTTAATGTAGGTTCAAGAGGTGCCGTATAAAGATTTATGGACAAGTATTGCTGCCTTAAAATGTAGACGAGCAGTAATAGGGAGCCAGTGTAAGTCCTGTCGACTACGTATGAATTGCTGACCACGTCTGGACTGAAGCTGGACTCAGCCGCACCAGTGCCCTCCAGTGCCAGTGGGTTCTGAAAGCAAAGGGGCCAGATGAACCTCGTCATACCACCCTTGATTGAGGACCATTTCTATTTCAGGCTTTACCGGGCAGAGCTTCCCTTCTGAATTACTGAAACATCTTTCCTTCATCGGGCCATGTAAGTTTTCTTTTTTGTGCAAGTGGAAGACGTGCATGAAAGTCTAGGAAACTTCCGCCAAAGGGCACACCCGCACATTATATGTATACACTTCCTAATTGTGTAACTTGAAGTTCTTTCATGAATGGAGCTCCTTTACACATGTTAGTGGGTCTAAATTCCCAATAAACAAACCTTTGATATAAACAAATTGATACATTTAAAAAGAATACTAGAATTTGAAATGCCTCAAATTTCTCCAGAACAATGGGGCTCATAAACCGAATGACAAGGCAACGCTTCTTAAAGAGTTAATCAATTGGGCAAGCTGTTTTGAACCTCCCTGGTTATTTCCCAAGTCATGGAGAGTCGTCTCCAACACCTTTTGGCCCATCCGCTACTGGAGGCAAAGTGCATTATGGTCCTCCAAAGCCCCAACTTCGAGCGCCTTTAAGACAGTTGTCAGTGGCAACAGCTGATGGGGGAAATGTAGTTACCGCAGATGTGTCATGGACCAATGGGAATCTAGGAAATTTGGCAAAATATTTTCCGAACATACAAGAAAACCAATGAGATTTCTAGAGGAACTGCAAACTGTTATCCAATGTCACAATGCATCTGAGGAAAATATGAATCAACTCAAGGGAGTGATTTTGCCTTCTAAAGCACGACAATGATTAACTGGGTAAAGTAATTTGCCAGCAGAACACCCAGGTAGAGCTGCACCATTCTATACTGCACGAAGTGACTCACTGACAGCAATCGTTGAGGTTAGAACAAGGGAAACTGACTGACTGGAAATTAACAATAGCACGCAGAGTAGAAGAGAATCTCCCACCCACTCCTTAAACGTGAAAAAGTTCTTCTCTCAACATCCCAGACACTGCATAGGAGGCGATAGCAGCTGCTTTTCTTCAAGTGTTGTAACCTAAGATACATCAACGGCTCAAGGTTATTTGTGTGGGTTAGCAAACAAAAGCACCACGTCTCAAAGCCAAGGAAGGGATAGTGACTATCCTTAACTTACTATTACAGAAGGCAATGTCTATCCCGAGTATCAGCTCATGTAACCCAGCAAAGACATATATCCCTTTGTGCAGGGCCTACATTCTGCAATATATGTCGTATTACAGCAAATCCAAACACTGCCACCATTCTTGCTGCCTCGAGGTACCTCTTTTTCTGTCATAGATCCATCCCTGCTTTGTGCTCTATAACAGTTCACCCAGACAGACGGTTTTCGTTTACTTTTGCATATTAAAGTTTACAATGTAGCTGGAGTAGGTTATCACAGGGATATACAGAACCTCCTACCTTGTTTTCATGAATATTGAAAAAGGATTTGGATGGCATTATGCTCCCATTAATATCTGTGCACTATGCACATGATTGAATTCTAGCTTTGCTATCTTATGATGGATGTAAACAAGACCATCTTGTGCTTTTAATTGCTTGCTAGCAACAAGCATTCACATAGCCTCCAAACAAAAACTGCATTAATGCCAGCCAAGAGTGCATTGTTTGGGAAACAATATTTCGGTAGCTACTCGACGTGTGACAGATATTATTTTGTTGATATTTTTGAAATATGCAACCCTACTAATATCAGCCAGCTGTGATATTTTTTGTGGGATAGCCGGCGATTGTCAACAAGATGGATCATGCAGCAGTGGTAGGAGCTCTGGTCAATTCAAAACTGGACTATTGTAAATGTTTATTGGCTGGGGCTCCAGCAAAACAAATATCTTGGCTGCAGAAAGCTCAGAATGCAGCAGTTAGATTGGTGTTTGGAGATAAGAAGTCCTCGCCAATCTCAGGGTTACACCAGTCGATCCATTGGTTGGCTATACAGGACAGTATAACATTCAAAATTAGATGCATTATATTCAAATGCCAAAACAATCTGGCGCCCTCCTGTTCGGCAGATAAATTAAATCACTACCAAACATCACAGATCTTAAGGTCAAAAGACAAATATTTACCTATGATCCCCTCATCTTGCTGCGTATTTAGAGGGGACTGTAGATTTTAAGTAAAGTAGGCTGTGGGATGGTCTACCGTTAGAGATCAGGACAGCAGAGTCCCTGCCCAAGTTCCTAAGGAAATTTAAAACCTTCTTGTTTAAATAGGGTTGAGGTTGTCAGTCTAGAGAAAATATAGTAATTTCAATGTGGGGGCAATAGCACTGCAGATAAGGTTGTAACGGCTGCGCCTCTATATGATTGGGTTTGTGATAGTAGCACATTACAAATTTCCCAATCAATCAACCAATCAATAGATATTAGGTTATTCCACCCTTGTCAAACTATTACAGGACCTCACACATTTACACACAACCTGAGCCCTTACAGTAGTTCCCTGCAAAACAGAAGGCCTTCAGTAATTAGCACACTCTCCCCAGCATGAGGGTCTCCAAATTATGAAAAAGCCATTTACACTTTTCTACTATGAATGGGATGTTTTGTTTGGCTCTGCCAAAACAGAATCATGGGGAGAAATATCACCCATTAGCGAATGCAAGCACTGCACTAGATCCTATTGCCATTGTTTTTTCTCCCCGTCATCAATCTATAGCAGTTGCCTCTGGAGTGGTACAATTATCAGAAAGGTTAGTTTTGAGATTCATGTTGACTGTTACAGTGCTGCACATTGTCACTGCCTCCTTGGTGAAAATGAAAACCCAGCATCTACCCAGGTTCTAACTGAGTCATTGGCTAGTTCTCAATCCTGCTTCTTTGTCACCAAGTTAGTTGGTGGGAACCATGTATCATTGTTATATTTATTCTCAGACAATCATGAAAATACTCTTGTTTATAACCTTACAGAAACCAGAGTGCATATATATTGTAGATGGCTCATGCCTTTGTGAAGATAAAGGTGAATTAGTTGTTGGGTGTGTTATATGTTCTTTTCAAACTACAATAGAAAGTGCAAAACTTCCCAATGTGTTACCTCCTCAGATATCTGAATTTGTTGCCTGAAGAAGGGCATTCACATTATATATAAAAAAAACTGTTACTATTTACACTACTTCTCGCTACACATTTGGAGTTCTTTATCTTTATAGGCAATTAATGAAGGAACAAGGATTCTTAAGTTTAGCGGTTTCACCTATTAAAAAAATACAAGCAATTTCCCTGCTATTCTTGATTCTCTCAAACTACTTGCAGAAATAGCTGTTGTAAAGTGCATTGCACACCACTCTTCACTTGACGGGGTTATGCACGGAAATACGTTATCAGACACAGCTGCTAAAAAATCAGTTTGTTCCTGACTACCGGCTGTACAATGTTCTTACACGCTGACGAAATACAGCAGCTTCCATTTGCATCTTGGGGGACAGGACAACGCACTGGAAATTAGAAAGTGGTTATGGAATGTTGCATGGTGCCTGTATATCCCAAGCATTTTTTGCATTCCACAGATGGCTGCTCTGTTGTGCCAAAGTAGCTGTTACCCTATTTTGTCCATGTGTACCATGGGGTAGTTCACTGCCGTCAAAAGAAACTGGGATGACCCATTCTTTTCTATGATAACTCAGCAATATTGTGAAAAATGTGTTATTTGTCAACAACATAATGTTGGAAAAATAAAAGACTGGAGTCCATCCCATCCCTTAGAGGCCCTTTATAAATGTTCAGATTCAGTTTGCATTCCCTTTTCTGAAGAAATAGACAAGGCAGCTACCCTCAAGTTGACTAAGAAGGACCTTATTGTTTTCTAATAACATACCAAACATGCAATGATACCTGCAGGGATAGGGTATGTGCTCATTACCTCAGAATGTTATGTTTTGAAATAGTCCCAGTCTATTTTGAGACTTGCACTGTAATCCACTATTCGCCCTTGCATATTCTGAATGTTACCTAGTTTCAGCGCATTACTACTGTAGAGGCTCAGAAACTGCGGCATGTCACACCAACCAAATCAGGTATAACAGGACGATAATGGACCATATTAAATGCTTCTGGAGGAGCAGTCAAGTTCTTACTACCTTTAACAGGATTCAAGATAACTTCTCACTTCCTAAATACTTCAAAGGTTGTTGCTATTCATCTAGCTCAGCGAAATACATTCATCCTAATGAGGAAGACATTTGATCTTGAGGTGCACTGATGGAATGGTGCCAATTCTCTCACTGCAGCGTGGTGCATCTATAAAGGCCACATTGGGGACAAATTAGTCCAACTACGAAAGGCAATGGTGTTATAACTGAGGGACAACTTACTAATATTGAAACAAGTCTTGTTGAACTGCACAATAATGCTGATCTCTGCACAGTAATGCTGATCTCAACATGATGATGAAGAGTGTGACAACAAACATAGTTCTAAATATCACTTCTGCAGGCAAGTGGATTGAGTGGGACATAACATGTGCTAAATTGCATGACTTCCTTAATCACCAGCTACAGACAATCCGTGATGATGCTGAGCATCATGCCTGGCCAAAGACCCTCAGAAACTACTGTGGAACACCATCTGATCTGCAGTCATGGTGATCCCTCTGGAAATATTGCAGATGGCAATGGAAGCACTCACAATGCTCATTTCAAGTGAACAAGCTCAAAGATCTTGGACTCCCACTTATCGAAACCTGCCAGGACTCTGGATAGGATGCCTGTGGGATTTGGTCTATCACATCAATGTCTGGAATATAAAGACTTCTGACTGACCAAGCCAATTTGACATAAATGCCTGACGGGTAACTCCTGGGAGTAGGAATCCAGTGGCAATCATGGTCAATGGAACCTCCACAGCTACAATGCATGAGAAAGCTTGGTCAAGGACCAACTGTAACCATTAACAGGGAGGTGTGCATTTAGAAAACTATGTTTAGGATGTTGAGGCCATGTAAGCAAAATAAATGTCAGTATGCATTGATCCAGTTAGGGAAAGAGATAATTATTCTGTAATAAATGTTGAAAAATAAAAACAATCACCTCATTAGTTGGTGGTAAATCTGTGAAATTACTGTAAATGTCTGCCAAAGTTTTACCATTACAGCCACTTGGTCACGTGGGATTACCATGGGATTACGATTGGTGGTATGGGGGTTTTGTACACCATATGAATTTTTTGTCAGGTTTACCGTGAGCGATGATTCTGCAGAGTAAACCAGCAGAGATCTCACCTTAAAGTGGGAGATTTACCTGCAGCGTATTGCTGGAGGTAAACCCTCCACTTCATGGTCAAACTCAGAATTTGCGGGAGCAGTAAAAGTGGCAGTGATTGCGTTACTGCCAATAAATTGGCAGTAAAGAAATGACTGTCACTTTTTCACTGTACCACCGTAGCCATAATGCGGCCCAAAGGGGGAATGCGGATGCATAATGTACGTATAATATGACATGACCTGAACAGATTAATCGAATTACTTAATCCTATGGTCTGAGTCCCTGTGTCTAACTAAATGTCCCTATATTCGCTAATTGGCCCTCCTACAGGTAAGGGGCTCGCCCTCAGTGGTTACTAATATTACACCTTTCAAGGGTACACACAAGGAGGTGAAGTCTATCCCTATCCCTCTTCACTACTTTCCTGTCTGCTAAAATGTTGCGCACATCATCAAGGTCGATATTTTTACTTTATTGTCTTCTCCTTGGATCTGTGTGGTTTACAGTACTGAAAGCCTTGATTTTACTAATCAAGGAATTTCTAAAACCAAAAAACAGCTACCAATCTTGTAGGGGCTGCTTATCTTAAAAAGATGCTACTATGTCTGTGATGTGTCTACCACTTCCGTTTGTATCGAACACAGGATCTAGGTCATCACTCCAGGATCTGTTGTCTACCGGTTTCAGCGGTATCTCATTACTTCCCACTTTCATCAGTACATATACTGATTTTAGCATTACTGGTCCCAATTATTAATGTTGACTATTCTTGTCCTGTGTGGCCACATTTATAGGTTGTGGATCCTTTTCCCCAATTTTCTGTAGATCGTGGCATTCTGGTCACATGCCCTAAAGGGGAAGAGGAAGAGAAAACAGGGGGATGAAGGGGTTTGTTTGTTTTAATCTAGTGTATGTGACTTAATACCACATATGGTTGCTTATCAGGGAGGATTTCTCACCTGTCTTCTCTTTTGTACAGATGATCTTATTTGTGCTTTTCCCAAACGTGTAATTCAGGTATCTGTAAAAGATTAATATATTTGTTTTATATTGATTTTTTGTATAGGAATATCATTTTGTCTCACCACTGCTTACATGGTGTGTACCTGTATCTTCCAGGGTCTGTAATTTCCTATTCTCCAGTTCTTTGCATCTCCCTGCCCGTTTGCGTGGTCATGGATAAGCCAGGCTACTGCCTTCTCGCTGTGCTTACCACTGACTAGAGACAAGGGAGAAAGAAACACATTGTTTCTATTATGTGTATGCCCGGATTCTGCATATAATTATAGCGCCAGTTCTATATTTATTCACTATTCTTATAGCCTGTGCCCAGTCCCACTATATTTAACTTCTGTTGCTCTTACCTAGCGTTCAAGTTCCCTAGGCACTGCTCTGCTGTCTCTGGTGCGGCCGCCATTTTTGGAAAAGCTCCTATTTATATACACAGTGGTCACGTGATCACGGGTCATTCCGTGTTTTGTATCACTATGAATCTAGGTCATTTGTTCTCTCAAGTAATGCCTCTGATTCCTACTTCTAAAAGTTTGACTTCTACATTACGTTGTCCTGTTTTTCGCCTTGTTTGTGGTGTCAGCTAGGCTTATGAACTACTGCTGACTCTAGGTGTCATGGGAAATGTAAATTTTGGCAATGGCTATTTTGTTTTTTAACTGTTAGTGCCAAGGATCTCCTCTTAGCTACTTGTTGCAATTCAAACACTTGAAAGCCCCCCTCCTTAATTTTCATCACGTTGTCCTGTGACACCTAGAGTCAGGAGTAGTTCATAGGTCTAGCTGACACGAACACCGCAAACGAGGCGAAAAAATAGGACAACGTGATTAATATTAAGCATGGGGACTTTTAAGTGTTGGAATTGCACCAAGTAGGTAAGAGGAGATCCTTGGCACTAACAGATAAAAAATGAAATAGCCATTGCCAAAAACTACATTTCCCATGAAACCTAGAGTCAGCAGTAGTTCATAAGTCTAGCTGACACGAAAACCGCAAACGAGGCGGAAAACCAGATAACGTGATGAAAATTAAGGATGGGGGCTTTCAAGTGTTGGAATTGCACCAAGAAGCTTAGAGGAGATCCTTGGCACTAACAGATAAAAAATGAAATAGCCATTGCCACAAACTACATTTCGCATGACACCTAGAGTCAGCAGTAGTTCATAAGCCTAGCTGACATGAACACCGCAAACGAGGCGAAAAACAGGACAACGTGATGTAGAAGTCAAACTTTTAGAAGTAGGAATCAGAGGCATTACTTGAGAGAACAAATGACCTAGATTCATAGTGGTACAAAACACAGAATGACCACTAATCACGTGACCACTGTGTATATAAATAGGAGCTTTTCCAAAAATGGCGGCCGCACCAGAGACAGCAGAGCAGTGCCTGTGGAACTTGAACACTAGGTAAGAGCAACAGAAGTTAAATATAGCGGGACTGGGCACAGGCTATAAGAATAGTGAATAAATATAGAACTGGCGCTATAATTATATGCAGAATCCGGGCATACACATAATAGAAACAATGTGTTTCTTTCTCCCTTGTCTCTAGTCAGTGGTAAGCACAGCGAGAAGGCAGTAGCCTGGCTTATCCATGACCACGCAAACGGGCAGGGAGATGCAAAGAACTGGAGAATAGGAGATTACAGACCCTGGAAGATACAGGTACACACCATGTAAGCAGTGGTGAGACAAAATGATATTCCTATACAAAAAATCAATATAAAACAACTATATGAATCTTTTACAGATACCTGAATTACACGTTTGGGAAAAGCACACATAAGATCATCTGTACAAAAGAGAAGACAGGTGAGAAATCCTCCCTGATAAGCAACCATATGTGGTATTAATTCACATACACTAGATTAAAACAAACAAACTCCCATCCCCCTTTTCTCGATCTCTTCTCCTATAGGGCACGTGACCAGAATGCCATGGCCTACAGAAAATTTGGGAAAAGGATCCACAACCTATAAATGTGGCCACACAGGACAAGAATAGTCACCATTCTTGTTGTTGTTTTTCTGCTCTGCTGTTCTGTTATTACTGTTATAATAATTGAGACCAGTAACGCTAAAATCAGTATATGTCCTGAAGAAAGCAGGAAGTAATGAAATACCGCTGAAACCGGTAGACAACAGATCCAGGAGTGATAACCTAGATCCCGTGTTTGATACAAATCGAAGTGGTAGACACGCCACAGACATAGTAGCATCTTTTTAAGATAAGCAGCCCCAACAAGATTGGTAGATGTTTTTTGGTTTTAGCAATTCCTTGATTAGTGAAATCAAGGCTTTCAGTACTGTAAGCCACACAGATCCAAGGAGATGACAATAAAGTAAAAATATCGACCTTGATGATGTGTGCAACATTTTAGCAGACAGGAAAGTAGTGAGCAAGGATAGGGATAGACTTCACCTCCTTTTATGTACCCTGGACAGGTGTAACATTAGTAACCACCGAATGCAAGCCCCTTATCTGTAGAGAGGGCCAATTTGCAAATATAGGGACATTTAGTTAGACATATGGACTCATACCATAGGATTAAGTAATTTGAATAAATTGTTTCTGTCTAAATGGTGTTAAAAAGCAGTCAGGCAAAGACAGGATAAGGAAGCCTCTGACTCTGAGTCTTTTGTATGACCTGAACAGAACTATGGGTACAGAATAAGGTGTTAGTAAGGTAGCCATGTTTGTTGGCACTGGGAATCGAGAATGGCAAAAATGCATTGCGAATAGAAAGTGACAGGGCCAATAACAGCACAATAGAAATGGGAGCACAGAAGGATTTATAGTACATGATTCGAAGGAGCAAAATGTGGAAGCAGGAAACGCCAACAAATGACTAAGAATAGTAGGAATGTACAAGCAAGGAATAGCAGGAGATGGTACTGTGTTAATAAAATGTTGTTTTGTACAAAGTGGTGAGAACCACTAACTTCCTACTCTCTTTTCATTCTTTTAGAGATTATTTAAGTGGTCTGTATTGTCGTATAAGGGAATCCTTTCTGCTGACGTGCATACTCTGATAAATTGTTTCCTTCCAATACAATGAAAGTAAACTGACTTATCAATTACAAACCGAAAATTTCAGAGTGAGGTTTATTCAATACACCTGGTTGAATCTTTCTGTGTGGGAATTGTTTTACTGTTATTAAAGATATTTAATCAAATATAAAAACCTGAAGGCCTGTCTCTGTATTTTCCACACACTGAAGGTCGTACATTAAAATGGCTGGTAGTCCTGACACGTACAAGTCGCTTGAGTCCTCATTACGAGTTGGGCGTTATTCCGGTGGTAAATCTGCCGGAAAACCACCCAATGGAATTACTGTTACCACCACTTGGTCTGGCGGATTTACTGCCAGAATATAAATTGTGGATGTGGTGTTTGTCCCCATTAATTTGGAGCCTTTAGGACTCCATGGGGGATTTTGGCAGAATTACTGTGGCAGTAATTCCACCAGCTGTAATTCCACTGATTCTGCTGATTTTTTGACGGAAAGTGGGAGGATTTAACTCCAGCATGATGCTTGAGGTAAATCCCCCATTCGTAATGAGCCCTAATCTTTTATATGACGAATGTCAGTGTTGCTTGAAGTCTATAGGGAAAGATGAGAAGAGCGAGGAGTTGCATCAGGACCCATAGGGCGAGAAAGTGTCTTACATACTATTGCAATCCAGTAGCCCTGAGCACAGAAGCTTTGCTTTCTGCCGATAACCAGAGTACTGGGCCTCACCAATGTGTCTTCCACAGTAATGATATCTGGGGTTACTTTCCTTCTTCCTCCATCTCCCTCCAACCTTCGTCATTTATCAGGTCGGCTCCAGTGACAGGTTGGTTGACACTGATTGCATTGGGACCAGGAGTCCACACCTGCAAACAGGACTGAGGGAAGATGTCAAGAACAGAGTGCAGAGCACCAGTCAACCACAGCAGGGCGGCAATACCCAGGATTGTTATTAATGGTCAGAATCAAAGGCTTCCCTGTCAGAAGGGCGGTGTCACCCCGGGAGGTGTGCCAATGCTCTACCCATAGTAACAAGCCTTCCCATCAGGAGTAGAACATTACCCATACTCTGTACACAGGAGCACTGAGATGTAGCTTTCTCTCACAATGCTGAACATTCAACATTCTTTCTCTAAGTATTGCCACTTCTGGGAAGAATTGGTAAAATAGGCCAAGGCAGACTGGGCTGGCTTATGTCTGCTGAGCATTGCAGGAGGTAAAGTCTGAAAGGGATACTTTCATTTTATCAGCCTGGGCAGTGAATTGACAAATCATCACCTGGGCAGTGAGGTCCTGAAAAATGCTTTAAGGCTCCTGAGTCCCCTTCAGCTCAGAATCACATACACATCTGGATACTTTGGGGCTCATTACATGTTTGCTGTTATTCTGGCAGTAAATCTGCCAGAATACCAGAAAACTGTATTACCGATACCGTCACTTGGTCCGTTGAAATGTTCATTGGATTATGAGTTGTAGTAGCCGGTGTAACTCCCCATTCCACAGAGTCCCATTGGACTCCATGGGGGATTCTGATGGTATTACAGGCTCTGTTATTACCAGCATCTGTAGTAAGTGGAATGGCAGCAGTACAAGTCACTCCTGTCCCACTTGGATTTCCATCCTTCAAACAAGGATAGACTTTTTTTTTATTTTAAAGCATTTTCACAGTGAAGGGCTCTTAGGGGCCAATGACAGCGAAATGTGCTCCAGCACCCACAGGGGTGTTGGCAGCAGTTTCAAGTGTGTATTCCTGACACAAATCTACACAAGGGGTTGTCTGGCACATCTTATGCGCTGGCAAACTCCTAAAAACACGCTGAAACTGTTGGCTTTGCAAATGTTTGTTTTTAACAGGACTTCAGTGAAGGCCACTCATAATGCTTATAAATGAAGTAGCTGAAGGCAGACCTGGTTAGGACATTTTTATTATATCAATACCACGTTTACATCTCCAAATAAACCATGAACTCTCAGAAGCCTGCTTTGAAGAAACACTGGCTGGCACTTCCAGTGCAAAGTTTGATGTTAGGATTCATAAAGTGAGCTGAAAGAGATCACAGGAGGGTGTGTTTTGGGCGGGGAGATGCAGGAAGTGGGTGGGAATGGCCGTGTTAATTAGCCTGGCTATGTGCAGTCAATGGGTGGGTGAACCAAACAACACCTAAAAGCACTGTGTCCCTACTTATATTCCATCCCCCCTTAGATCTACTCCAATGAAATAGTTTTGGCTTATAGGTGGTGCTTTACTTTATAGCAAACACTTAACAAATTAATATCTGTATGGGTGTTTTTCAACAGACGCCCTTTGAAACACACAAGATGACAAGACGACAAGAAGTTGACTGATGACAAAACATCAGTGTTGTACTCGAAATATTGAGATGTGATTTGCACCAGCTGAAAGAATTTGGTGAGGCACTTATGAATGTACATCACATCAAGCAACTAAAATGCCTAGACCATAAGATGGCAAATGGTGTTAGCACATGGCCATATTAAAGGCAGTGCCCAACAAATGTCTAATGTCTATACAAGTGCCTTTGCAGATGTTATGTTAATGCTAATGTGTGTGGTAGAGGTAAGGTTGTGTATAGTCCAGAGTTTGAGGGTGAGCATGCGTAATGGTGAGTTTTTAGTGCAGTTAGTTAGGAGCAACACATCACCCACCCACAACAAACCACCTAAGTGTGATACCTTTCCCACCCTCAACAATCCAACTAAATGCTATACATTTCCTACCCCCAACAATCCAACTAAGTGTGATACATTTCCCACCCCTAACAATCCACCTAAGTGTGATACATTTCCTACCCAACAATCCACCTAAGTGTGATACATATCCCACTCCCAACAATCAAAGCATGATACCTTTGCTATCCCGAACAATCCAACTAAGTGTGATACATTTCCTACTTCCAACAATCCACCTAAGTGAGATACCTTTCCTACCCCCAAAAATCAAACTAAGTGTGATACATTTCCTACCCTCCAATCCACCTAAGTGTGATACCTTTCCTATCCCCAACAATCCAAGTAAGTGCGATACATTTCAGACTCCCAACAATCCACCTAAGCGCAATACATTTCAGACTAGATGTAAAATATGGCTCATTTGCATAATTAGGCTGGAAGTATGTGGTATAAGATATTAGGCAATAATAGTGGTGGGGTTTCACTGGAGTGCAGTAATGGTTGTACTCCCCGCCCACACCACACTTAGCTGCCTTGATTTTAGCACACATTCAGTGTGAGGAACAGATGCAAGTGTTCCTTATAAATCAAGTGACTGGGGTATACTTGGTTGAGCCATTGTTCTTACAGCAGGAACTGCACTCAGCTGCAATTAGGCCATTACCTTTCAGAAATATGCTTATAAATAACATTGGCATAGCCATCAAAGCACAGATCTATGTCAAAGTGATCCCAGAGTTGTGTGTTTTAGGCGTGAGGGGCAGTTAGTTGCTGGGAATTGTCATATGGGTGTGGATGTCAAGAGGAGGTCAATGGGTGGGCAAAAAGCCAAACAACTCCAACAGGATGTCTGTCCCTCCTCACATGCTATCTATCTCCTAGCTCCACTTCCCATGGCAATAGCTTTAGCTTTTAGGCATCCCTTCCAGCACCAGCAAATATCCAAAACGAACAGGAGAATGAGTTTTAGGACCAAAAGCACCTATGCCACATAGGCAATAATTCAAATGACTGTGTCAGACACCAAATTATCTGGCCTGATACCAAATATTTCTGTGTAAAACTGGAATTTTTTAACAAAAGATCAATAGGTGTCTAGATTATTGCAAGCAAATCCACTGTTTGTTTACAAAAGAAAGGAACAAATATTGGTAATTTGGCTTTCAAAACTTAACATAATCGTTATAGGTGATTTTACTGACCAAAATTTCAGAGTGGTACATTTAATCGTGACCATAATACCTAAAAAAATATATATATTTTTATTTTATTTTATTTGGAGCGTCTCCCCCCAAGGCACCTGTTTTTGCCCCTTATAACGCCACCCTAACCCCATCCTGACCCATATTAACCCCTTACCCCACTACCCCATATATATTTAATTAATATTTTCTGTGTTTTTCAATATTATGTACTTCTGTGAAGTGTACCACTCTTTTGTTTTCGGTAAAATGACTGGGTTCCAACATGATTTATAGACCATCATTCAACAATACATTACAGGAGAAGTGAACTCCCCCTGGCCTCAACTGCATTAATTTCACAAAGGTGAAAACGACTCAACACTCCACGAGTGGCGCATCCAGTTATCTGAGCTCTAAAATACGCACGTGGCAAAGGCTATGTCAGGTAACATGCAAGAATGCAGCGGTGCGGTGGATTTTTGATGTTTTGGGCGTGGAGACGAGATCATATGTCGTATCTAAAAGGGGCCCTTGGCTGCCGATCAAAGCCGGAGCCTAGTTCAAGGTTAGCTGCTTGGTTTAGAAACCTTTACAGGTGAAGCCCCTGTGGACTTGACTAGTGAATGAAGCAGCGCGAACCCTAAAGGACCCGGACAGCCACCACCTGGTGGGGCTCAGCATTAGAGCACTGAGAGTCCTGAGCAGAAAGACAGTGCATTATCCGTGAATATCCAGGGGGCTAAAAAGGCTCAGGCAGTTCTCGCTCAGGTTTCACTGCTTGGCAGGAGGAACTCCACGTGGCATCTGACCTTTTTCATGTAATGGTGCAGTCTTCAGCCCTCTCCCAGATAGCTACGGGCGATTCGCATTTATGAGGAGTCACAAAGGTATGTAGGTATGTCCAGGCACCTTAACATCCCTTTTCCATTCCTCTGCTCGTTTAGAAGTTGGCGCTAGAATGTACACCACCCCATCCTGCGCTCATCCTCCCACTTGACGCCCGAGTTCATTTTAAGCCATGGTGTCTTGCTCTAGCTGAAAAATGACTCCCAGTGGGCGGGAGCTGTGAAACTCGGAGTCAAACATTCTTGTGCCTTGATATGCGAGCCAAACAAGCTATTTCTGGCGTCACTTCCGGTTCCTGGGACGCTTTGCCTCTTTGTCTGAGTCTTTTACCTTCACTTCTTATTTGCTGCAGCGAGTGGAAAACATTTCTCTTTACAAAATCCAGCTGGTGTTTGAGATGGTTTTTTTTTTAGATTTGATGGATTTTTTTTTCTATTGTGTTTCTATCTATATCTGTATTTTATGTTTTGTTTGTATTTCTCAATGATCGTTATTTTGATATGTGTTTAAAATGATACTGTGTGTGATTGAATATCCTGTACATTTCTGGGCATGGTTTGCACTGTAATACGCTTCTTTCTTTTTAAGTAAAGACAGTGCAGTGTGGAATCGAGTTTCCCTTTAGCAATATTGCAGTTTGGCTGTCTTTCGCAGAGACCTGAACATCTTGTGTTTCTCTGGGGTCGGTGGAAGACAGCCTTAGAATATTCCTGCCGGTCCATGATTTCCCGAATCCCTCAAGATGGTTCATTCCACGTACTGCACCTTATAAATCTAGTCAGCCAATCCCGGAAGACCAGTGATCGAAGTATACGAAAAGAAGTAGTGGAACTATGTTCCCTACTGGTCTGCACCGCTCCCCACACACCGCATCGCCACAGCCCCTCCCACGCCCAATACAAATCCCAAAACACATGTGCCTACTGTTTAAGGGAGCGTCCACTGCAGTGCACTTTCAACTTCTTCCTACTTGCGGAACGGTTTCTTTCTAAAATAAAAGTATAGGAACGGTAAAACCTAATTAAGAGAAGTATAGGAGCACCGTTCCTGCCCACTTTGACCACTGCTGAAGACTGACCATAAATCAGAGATAAAACCACTAACCTCACCTCTGTGGAAGAACGAAATGTTGTGGGTATCACCCCATCACTGCGCAGACGATTACTGCGAGGTAGAAAACCTCAAAGTTAAAACAACGAATTTAGACAAAAAAATAGATGGGGGGGGGTTGGATAGGGGTATTTATTAAAGTGGGGTGAGGGGCTGTGGGGAGGGGGGTCTCCCCTACATTTAAAATACCTAAAATATGTTGTTTTACATTCAAGGTTTTCGACCATGCAGTAATAAATTTGATATTTTCACCTAGATCCCATTTTTTTAAAATCAAGTTTCTAGATTTGGCTGCAGTCAGTTTTTTGTTCAGAGCTTTTTTTTCCTAGTGTACATAAAATCCCTATCCATATGAAAATCTAGTCCTTTCCATCTCAAATGACCGATACTGTGCCAAGCATCAATGATAACAGCGGACCTAGGGACCTTACCAACCAATCAGGAGAAGGCACTTACTTTCTCTGTTCAAGAAGGTTTCAAAATGTGATGGATTCAATCGTTCCACTGGGGTAGATGCAAAGTAAATATCACACCGCGAGACGACGTTGCGACAAGACGTGTCTGAATTGGCTGAATTCCCAAAAATTACTGAGTTGGAAACATGTTAAATTAGTATGATTCTATGGTTTAGGGTTAAAGATTTGAATACAAAGTTTCGAAATACAATACTTTCGAAACAAAAGGACCGAAATAAAAAAAATCGAATGCACTTTTTTTTTGTGGGGCCCTTCTCAAACCCCTGTTTTTTGGCCAAAAACCACTAATTTTACCTATACCAAAACCAAAAAAAATATAAATACATTACAAAAAAGGCATTCAGTCTTTTTTTCGGTCCTTTTGATTCGAAAGTATTGTATTCGATCCTTTTGAATTCGAAATGATGACCGGACACCTGATTCTATACTCTGCCAAATCACCCCTCTAGTAGTATCAGAGCATCTATACTTATACGTGGGGTGCTCTCTGTGCTCCCACCAGGGAGATCCAGATGTTAGTCTGCTGGAGGCAAAGAAATGGGCACGGGCAAGATAAGAGGATGGAAGAGCAGGGCATAGAGTCTACAAACACAGGAGGGAGGTATGCAGAAGGGGAGGAAAGTTTGTGTTTGCCCAGGTATTAGTCAGTCATTTTAGGTTGAACATGGGTCTGCAAGGGGGAGGTGGCATACATAGCCTAAAGTGTTGTGGTCATTGGGTTGTGTTTCAAAGGGAAATATGGACAATTGTACATTAGTATGCAACGTAATATTGGAGTCATGAGGGGCTGCAGAGTGTGCTCAGTCAATCCTGGAAGTTTGGTGTCTAATTTGCCTAGGCATCACAATACACTGTGACCCAGGCCAAACTCAAACATGTTAATTCTGTGACTGTCAAGCCTGAGCCAAGAGTGTCCTACTGAAGAATAGACTGCATTTAAAGCTGAAAGTTGCTGGCAACATAATGTAAGAAAATGGAGTGGTAGGTACACAAAAACACACTCAAAGATGGCTACTATTGCTGCAAAATGGAATGGGAAGGCAAGAGAGGGGATTCTTCATGAGACTTGCTTACTTTGGGCTCTGGAATCTATGTCTTTACTGCAGTCTACCTGCTGGTACTCTCCACTCCAGGCCATGGTAATGCAGTCTCAGCAGGTCTTCCAAATGGAATCCCATTGGATTTCAAAGACGTAAAAGAAGCTGCAAAATGGATTAATGGAAGCTGTAGGAAAGCAAACCAAAACAAGCTGTCTTGCGAAAACCTTATTACGATTGTGGGTGAAAGTCTGGAATTTAAAATGTCATGTACTCCCCTAGCATACTGCTGCATTATAATATTGAGTAGACACTGCAAACTGGCAGGTTTATACACTGTTTCTTGCCTGTGCAAGGTGCGGCTTTAGGCTTTACTGGGCATGTGAACGCAATGCAGTTGCTTGCCTTCACATCTCTCGCTTCTGACGTGTTTCCCTTTTGCCATATTTAAGCGTGTTTTGGGCTCCTGCTTTCTTAGGAAAAGCGGCTTTAGCAGGACAAAGTCATCACACCGTAAGCGTGCTCACATGCATTAGAACATGTGTGAACCTTTGAGGAATATAGTAAGCTCATCTAAATGTATCACTTTATGCTGTCCTCCCTAATAGCACTGTCATAACATGTGAGAACACAGCTGGTATCAAAGACTTGTATAGTGGGGCTTTGTTCCCTGCCTGTAACATTGTTTCAGTGTGATTCCCTGCCCTGTCTGGACCTCCCCTTCCATTGTAACGCTTGTGTTCCTTTGGGTATAAGAGAACTGCGCACAGAGGTGGGGGGGTTCTGATTTACGTCGAAGTCTCGTACTGTTGTTGATTTGTGTTGTCCTGTTGCCCGCTGTTCACTAACAAATTGTTCACCAATCCACTGAATAATCAGTGGTCATTTTTCCACGACACTATCTCCAGACACCAGTGGTACATTAAAAATGCTGGCTTACCCTATGCACCTAGATTTACTAGGAAGCCATTAGGCCTTCTAAAACCACTCGACAGTAAACCCATATGTTCCCTCTTTTCAAGCAGTACATCATTAAAACCTGCTTCACCTATGAAAATAGTGTTACAGTCTCCTTTGCTGCTCAGTACGGACACAGCTGCATGTTATTTTAAATGCAAGCCTGTGGCATGAGTGCAAATTGCATTCCTCTCACCTTGTCCCAGAAGCAATAGCTCTGAACGTTTGTTCGCCAACACAACTCCATCCTTCCAATCTGATGTATTGCTTTTCTACAACTTGGAGAATGCAATGTATTCACGCTATGCGCAGGTCAGACCTTACTTTTCTTTACAGGGATAATTTGCTTTATTTGTATGAGAGCTTCTTGAACATTGTGCCTTAATTACCCTAATACTTAACAACAGGACATGAGTGTAATAAGGGTGCTGTTTGTTTTTTTAAAGAAACAAACTGCGCATTTATTTTGGCTAATAAAGTACTCTTCATCTAAGAAGATGTATTTCATTCAAGTTTGATTACTTCTAAGTCCTTCTTTTATGAAAAAGCTAATTGTCAGTGTTATCTAGAAGGAGTAAAGAGTGTTTCCTGTTTTTAGGTTTCCATTATGAATGTGGCTCTATACACCTTTTTGAGAAATATATTGTTTATATATGTGGCCTTGCCATTTTTTCTAGCACTCGTGAATGTCTACATATACAGCAGTGCATGGCCACATTCTTTGTGGTATTTAAATCTTATCACATTAAGATGACTTGAAACAGCCATTTCTGCCTGCAGCTGTCTGAAGGGTAATTGGTCAATTGCAGCTACCAGGCGGCTCATTGTCCAACGCATTGTCACATTAAGGTGATTTAAAACATCCATGTCTGCCCGAAAAACCACCTGTCACAAAGGTAACAGGTTCATTGGAGCGCCCAATCAGCTCCTGGTGTAACATAAACCTCTTATCCAAGTGCGTATTGAGCAATTTATTTTGAGCAATTAATTTCCAATTTATCTCCAGCACACGGCCCTACTTAGCTCGTCTCATTTTGTTTTAGCATGGGAAAGGGAAAGGCGAGCAGTAGCATGTTAATAGTTGTATTGGGTTGATTAGCAGAACATTGTAATATATAAAAGGTGTACTGTTAAAAATATTGAAATAGGGGAGCGTGTCTGCCTACCGAAAAGCCCCAAACTGTTCAATTAGCCAATGATTGTTTAAAATAACTGCACTCTCTTAAACTGTACCTTTCCAGAGGAAGTCTAACATCTGAAGTGACCTTCTAGCAAAACAGAGAATAACAGCTGTGCGCTGACCTTCCGAAAAATGCTAAAAACGCACGTAGGCCTGAATTACTCGAGTAAATTATTGACTAATGTCTTCGCCCTTTGCTGTTCTGCTTCAGCCTTCAATGTTTTGTTTGTTTTAGTTTCAGAGGTCATTTAGTGTGTTACGTACTCTCATTTGAACACTGTTTGACTTTGTGAAATGCTTAATTTTCACGTGTGTGTTTATCGGGGTAATTCACGCTTACGGGCCTGGTGGAAAATGTGTGGTGAAACGTTCAAGTGAATGCACGTGGTGTCCAGTCGCCGTGCGGGCGGTGCCCGGCCTCAAGCTCTCCACATTCACTGACGGTAACTGGACTGAAAAGGCTGAGCAATTTCACGTGGGCCTCCGGTTATCATATCTAATCGTCGCCCATAACGAGCCTGGCTTCACTCCTTGACCTCAAGGCCTCTGGAAACCACCGAGAAGCAGCGCTTGCTCATAACGAGGCGGTTTAACCGGCCCAGCTCGCCTTGTTGCATTTCCACATCGCTTTGGCAGGTGCAGCCGAAACATAAATCAGACGTAATGGTGCTCCCAGCGGGGCGGGCGTAAATCCTGGAACGGTGCACACCCAATCACTTCCCTTGATTGCGGACATTGATCTCCAGGAAATAAAACTGATTGACTAGCGCCAATCAGGATCCATTGTGTACTGGAGGAACCTTCTGGAAGCCCGCCTTGGTTCAATTGATGGGTCGGCCTACATCAATCCAATCACAGGCTTGTTCATCGGCCCAGGGCACCTACAGAGAGCACGTAGCCTTAGAACAAGACACAGCGGCATTTGCTCAATACCAGTTTTGATTTAGTAATTGATTTTCCTATACAGCACAGTTGCCAGTCACGGCACTGCACAGCATTAAAGTCTAAGCAACAATTGGTAGCAGAGAATACTGCCATACAGTGAACTCTGTAAACTGAACGATTGATGACTCTGTCTAGGAAACTCCATGACAGGGAAGCAACCGGTCCATCAGCTTAAACCCTGCACGGGTGGGTGAAGTTGAGCTGTGCAAGGATAGTTATAGCCATGCTACTATCAACCAACTAGAAGACATTGTCTCGAAAGGAATCGGCTCAGACGGGATTAATCCCGCAATCCTTACGAAAAAATTGAAGGCGTGAGGCTATTGAAAGCTGTGATTTTTGTTACGGGCATATATTAAACCACATATCATTTGGCTGCTGAAGAGGAACAGACTGGTCCATGATTATTCATAATATTCTGGTTTTCAAATAATCCAGACTTTAAAAACAGAAGACCTACTTAATTGACGAACACCATTAATCGACAACATTCATTTTCGACCTTTTTGAATAAATTGCTGCCTTGAAAACGACCAGGGGTCGAAACACATGTCGGCTGTTCCACATATTAAAAAGAATTTCTGCAACTTTTGAACTCTTATCTCATTAATGATCTTGCCATCAATACCCTTTCTTTGGACTTTATAACTCAAGGGGTTTGAGCGCAGGACTTGATGACCCTCCCAGTTTTTCATTACATTAATTACCAAATACAGAGCTTTGTGGGAAACTCTGTGGGAGGTTTTTTCTGCAGCCAACCATTTTCTCAGTGTTTTTGATTTAAGAGTGGTCAATAGCGCACATACTATACCATACTAGCCCACGTCATACAGATACTGCAACTAGAAGACAGCACTGGGAGCCACTGTACTCTGATCTGCCCAGAAAAGGGCTGTTCAAACATATCCCACACTGAAGGCACTGGGGAAAATAGTGGATGTCCCCCTACTCTGATCTGCCCAAAATCCCACTCAAGGTACTGGGGAAAATAGTGGATGTCACCCTAATCTGATCTGCCCAAAATCTCACTCAAGGTACTGGGGAAAATAGTGGATGTCACCCTACTCTGATCTGCCCAAAAGGGGCTGTTCAAAAATATCCCACACTCAAGGTACTGGGAAAAATTGTTTGTTTATTATTTCTAGTGCGCGCTGCACCCGGAGGTATCTGGGCGCATTACAAGAGTATGCATTTCTTAGTTACACATAGTAATATGTACAGCAATACATTGGGTACAGGAGGAAACAAATGACAGTAATTACAAATACACAAGGAAAAGATTACAGTATTTACATATTAGGGGATGTATAGTTACACAGTTAGTGGCGAAGCCTAGTCTGGCTAGATACAGAGGGGGCTATACAGCTTTGTAGTGCAGGGAGCAGTTTGAAGACGGTTGGAGAAGACTAGTGGGGTGCATCGTTTTAGATTAACCAGTTTTTCGGGTCTTTGCTGAATTTGTAGAAGGATTGGTACGTCCTTAGACTGGTGGGAAGGGAGTTCCAGAGTTGAGCTGCCATGACTGGGAAGCTGCTGCCACCTGCTTTCTTGAGTTTTAACCTCGGGATTTGCAGACAGTTTGAGTTTGAGGCCCCAGTGACTCGGACATGGTGTTTTTTGGTAAATGTATTCATAAGATATTGTGGGGCTGCGTTGTTGAGGTTCTTATGCTGCATTCTCTCCTTGATGGAAAGCCAATTGTTGTCACGTCTAATTGTAGATATGTGTTGTCTGCGGGGTATGCTCTGGGCAGTCCTCGACGCATTGTTCTGTAAAATCTGGAGTTTTTTAATAATGTGTTTGCTGGCGCCTAGGAACAGCGCATTGCAATAATCGATTTTGGATAATACAAAGGCTCTGGCTAAGGTTTTACAGCTCTTCACCGATAGAAAGGGGTTGCAACTATGTATAAATTTGCATGTATATGTTGTGGCAGAGGTTGTTGTACTAACCTTTTTTAAGCATGTTCTGAGAAGAGTCTAGGTAAAAGCCCAAGGTTTTTACCTCTTTGGCAACTTTGATATTCTTTCCATCTATGCTGAAGGCACGGTTTTAGTCACTCAGTTTATTCATATTGGTAGGCTTGGCTAATAGGAGAAGCTCAGTCTTTTTTATCATTCAGGCAGAGACTGTGAGTGCCATCCAAGCCTGAATGATGAGATAGATTTTATTTATAAGGATGAGGTCTTTGTCATAGTCACCGGACAGGGGTATGAGGATCTAGGTGTCATCTGCGTAGTTGGTGTAGGTGACACCCAGATAGTCCAGATCATCAAACAATGGTTTGGTAAAAGCATTATACATGGTTGGCGAAACCCACAATCCTTGTGGGACTCCACAGGAAATTGGGATAGGGTCAGCTGCGGCAGAAAAGATTCTCATGGATCTATTGCTTAAAAAGGAGTGGATCCATCCTGTTGCTTCCGTTGAGTACAGGTGTTTACATAGGACCTTATGATCAACCAGATCAAAGGCAGCGGACAAGTCTAGCAGAAGCAAGAGGGCTGGTTTCCCTTTATCTTTAAGATCATCGATCTGTATCTTTAGGTCAATCAGAGGTGTTTCAGTGCCGTGTTGGGGCCTAAAACCAGATTGACGGAGTGCGAGTAGCTTATTGGTCTCAAGGTAGTTTTGTACTTGGTTATAGGCTGCTTTGTCGATGATCTGTAGTAAAAATGGGGCTGTCGTGATAGGTCTGAAATTTGTGGGTATATTTGGGTTTAGCGATGTTTTTTTTAATAAAGGTAGAACCCACACCTTCTTCAGACTGGTAGGGACGGTACCAGTGTGGAAGGAGGCATTGATATAGTGGATGTCACTCTACTCTGATCTGCCCAAAAAAGGGCAGTTCAAAAATATCCCAAGCTCAAGGTACTGGGGAAAATAGTGGATGCCACACTACTCTGATCTGCCCAAAAAAAAGCTGTTAAAAAATATCCCACACTCAAGGTATTGGGGAAAGCAGTGGATATAATCCCACTCTTCTCTGCTAGAAAGAGTGTAGGAAAGCCATCCTTCTCTTTCAGGCGAGACATGTATTACAACCTATGTTTCCCTGGGCCATGTTCTAGAAATACAAGTCATCCTACTCTCCCCCACCCAGATGAGAGAAGAGAAAGCTAACTTAAGCCTCACCATCAAGAAGGGCACAGGGGAAGAAACGCCAGCCTACTCTGTTTCACCCAGATGGGATCAGTTGATGCCATCCTATTCTCCTCCACCCTGACAAGATCAGTGAAATCCATCCTACTCTGCACTGCCCAGAAGGGAGAAGTTGTATTCATCCTAATCTTCCCTTAAACAGATGAGGGCAGTGGGAGCCATCCTACTCCCCACCAACCAGATGACAGAAGTAGCAGCTGGCCAACTCTCTCTTACCCATGAGCGATCAGTGAAACCATTCTACTTTCTGCTTCCCGGAATTTATCAGTGCAAGCCATCCCACTCCATCCACCCCAAAAAGGAGCAGAGGAAGCCGTCTTACTCTCTCGCAGACAGAATAGATCAGTGAAAGACCTCCTCATATCCACCACCCGGAGGAAAGCAGTAGAAGCCATCCTTCCCTGCAGTCCGGCAGAATGTGATTTAAGATATCTTCCAATACTTTGCCAGGGAGAGTGTAGGAAAAGCCATCCTCCTCTCTCCAGCTACGTGCAAGAAATTAAAGCCATCTGACACGCCACTGCAAGCATAATCTATTTATCACACATCAGAACTTGCACGGAGGCTGAATACATACAACAGAATGGTCTGAGGGCGTGTAAGGAAGGCAAAACAGGGCATTATAAATCATAGCACACATGTCCAAGTGTACATACATGCTTAAAGGGCTCAGTGATAAGCGCGGGATCTCAGTAGTCAAGTACAGCATTGGCGGTTGTTGATTGGTCGACCTGTCGAATGTGGGAAAAGTGAGTGACTCTCAGGGCCCTTTTGAATGCAAGTGGAGATGTCAATGACCGCAGATCCTGTTAGAAGGCTCAGGGTAAAATGACTTGAACCTTGCGAGGGGCAGTGTTGTATGGTGGTAACATGGGTAGACTATGATTAGAGTGAAAGAAGAGGGTAGATGTTTAGGATTGCCTTAAAGACCAGAGTGGGAAATGTAGAAAGAGCTCAACTTTTCATAGCCAGCAGATTGTGTGATCTAAAATGAGGTAGGGTCTTCCTGATACCGTTAAAACAGAGTACTGGTGGCAAAGTTGGACACCCTCCCATGAGGGAAGGACTCTTGGTGAAGGTCAATGAGAGGTTACCTCAATATTCCAGTTTTTTGGGAATTAGAATGTTAGTGAGGATCCCGGCTTCATGGAATCCGAGGGCGGCTCATTTTATGGAGGTCAAGGTGGTTGAAGTGACAATGGAAGTGGGTGAGAACAGGTGTGTGTGGTTGTATAACTGGACACCAAAATTCTTGGCACAGAGCAACAAAGAAACGTGGGAGGGAGGAAAACAGATGGCAGCTGGTTGGGAAATCCCACATTTATCTCTCTGGGGTCTGTCAGGTTGCAATCACGCTTAATGAACAAACAACATTCACGCTTTAAAGGTAACCTGGTGCACCTCCCAAGTTCATCAATCAACTACTAAATAATGTCAATGCATGCCAGTAAGTACTAGATACTGCCCACATGGATATACACTTTGAAGAGGGAGTCGGGATCTTGCCACCATCCCCCCTCCCATCAAGATCATGACAAGACGAAAGGCTAGAAAATACTGTAACCACTCATTCTATTTTGGACGAATCCCAAATGCACCAATGATAAACAAATACACAGAGAGGGTACCCCCTCAGCCAGCCATACAGACCAGGTGCAGTACACATCTATCCATACGTGGATGAAATGCCGAAGACTGTGGTCAGAGACATTTATATGGACAGCCTGGACTAAACACCAAGAATCCATGCTGCTAACGTCACTAGAAACACCACAACACAGCAGTGTTAGACATGAAGCACATGTGCAATTCGCACTGCGGGACACAAACACACACTCGAATACATGAAGAACACAAGCGTACCGTTCTATAGTTAGAGGACAGGCACACATACTGTCATTGCTTTATTATTTTTGCCATTAGCCAAATGCAGCAACGCAGAAACCGCAAGACACAAAAGATCCTGGGCAAAAGCTTCCAGATGCTTAAATACGAATAACTCTATGGAACTGCAGGAGCACCTATAGGACCTGATAGAGCCAAGTGTGACTAACCTATGGAGAATATAGATAGCGTGGACAATGTAGAAACCACATTATAAGGTTCAGGAAAATTACAGCAGGCCTCAAATTATTGAGCAGGAGACAAACTGAGCCGATTCAGGCAGCACAAGGGGGCAGACGTGTGAGGCAAGGCCCACAGCCAAGGACAAGAGATAAGAAGACATTCCAATCCCCAGATGACAAAGCGACCAGCTGCAAGAAAAAGGGAATACATCCTCATAATTCGGAGCTGCAGAGCTCAATTTTTTGATCTCTGTACACGTGATGCAGCTGAAGCAGACAATGCAGAGTGATCAGTGGTGAGAAAGAGAAACCAATCCCAGGCTCTGAGACGCAGGCTTCAACAAATGTGTAAAAACATGTTGCGACGAGCGAGACCTGGTCTCATAGGCAAATGTTGTTCACATAAGTTAAAATTCAGACACAGAGGCGTTCACTTCACCTTGAAAAGTTGCACAGTCAGTTCAGAATTGCTTTGGGTCCCAGGCCTGGGGAGGTCAGTTCTAGCCAATCACAGTTTAGCACTCTAGGGGTGGGTAGCAATGGGCAAGAACCAATAGCAAGTCCACTACTTTGCAACAATGTATTAGTAAATTGGGGAAGGAACATGCCAGCCACTTGACATGCAAAAGCCAGTAGACTAACATGCCCATCTGCCCATATAGTTTATTATGATCCTGACGGCCAAATCCACAACATGATAGGGTTTTGGAGAACGGCCCAAGTAATGACGGAGTAGTGACGTGTTTCTTGAACAAAAGTGGCCTGCGCATTTACTGTGTGACATGCTGGAATCTTTCTGAGTTCTTGTTTCGATCCCTGTTGGTTTTGGCTGTAATAAACCGCAGTTTGTACTCGCCGTCTGACTGAGTCCTCCATTTATTCTGGGGCGGGAGTTAGGCCCTCCAAGTCCGCTGACACCCCAGCATCACTTTGCCGTACCTGGGAGTCCCTCCCTAACAACTTGTTCTCAGGAACATTACACAGTGTGCACCTATCGGATCAGCTGTATGCTTGGATCACTCTACTCTGCTCTGCAAGCCTGCAAATTATGGCAAATTCCAACCCTGCCTCTCATTCCCTTTCTTACGTGCATACATCTTTCGCATGGTAATAGTGAGGGAGTGTTTCCAGTGCTGTCTTCATAATGGGCTGGACAGGAAATGCTGCCAACAAAAGACTGAACAATGAAGTGGCGGGCCCAGTTGTTGAGGTTTGGCCTGTGGAACAAGGTGTGCTTCCACGGCTTTAACTGTGGGGGAAGGATTGCGGCCTTGACTTGGGAGATAAGGCCTCCAAGAAAGTGGAGCAGTGTGGAAAGGTGATCAGACCGGTGGGTGGGTGACTGTTTGGTTGCGTCGGGCCGATTGCGGGACTTGGGACGGGGGGCATATAGGAAAGGGGCTTTATTTATTTATGTATTTATTTTATTTTTACATTTTTGACAATGCCCAAACTGAAGGGTATCACAGCATTAGTACAGCATAATAGTGGGCAAGCAGGTACCAAATACAATAATACATGAGCACAGAGATAGTTCTATTCATACTTGTCAAACAGCCATGTTTTGGAAAGTTTATTGAACGTAGTGAAGGATTGCTTGTTGCAGATATGGGCAGGAAGTGTATTCCATAGTGTGGGAGCGGTGACACTGAAGCTGACTTCTACAACTCTTTGGCCCTCATTACAAGTCAGGCGTTAAGGGGTTAACGGCGCCGTGAAGAGCGTCGGCGCCGTTAAACCCTTAACGCCTGATTCACACTTTAACGCCTGCTTTTTGCAGGCGTTAAAGTCCAAGGCGCTAAGCGACCTTGGTGCTAATTACGGCACCGTAATTTACGGTGCCGTAATTAGCGCCTTCCCCATCCCCATTATGCCCTATGGGGCAAAAATGGGAATGGGGAAGGGCAAATGGTGCATGGGGAATTACCGCCCCACTCACCTTGGAATGGGGCGGTAATTCCGCCATCCACCATGGCGAAATCCGGCATGGACCATGGTGCTAATAGCACCATGGTCCACCGCCTGACTTGTAATGAGGGCCTTTTTCTCTGAAAGCATGGGGGAAAACAGTGAGAAACTAGTGATAGATCTCAGCGAGCATGTGGGAGTCTTTACAAAGATACAATTAGTGAGATACTGGGGAGCATCTTTGTACACACAGTGATGTGTGATGGAGAGTGTTTTGAATTCTACTCGGGTTTTGATGGGCAGCCAATGGGCTTCACGTCTAGCTGCAGAGAAATGGTCAGATCCTTTGAGACCAAGGGCAGCCCTCAGGGCTTTGTCCTGCAGTAGTTGTAGTTTTAGCAAGTTCGTTTTGGAGGTGTTCATGAACAGGACGTTGCAATAATTGAGTTTGGAGACGATTAATGCTTGAGCTAGGGTGATGCAGTTGCTCGGCGAGAGGAACTGCCTGCACAATGATATAAGTCTAGATGTGTAGGCAGTGGATGAGACAAGGGCATTAACCTGTCTGTTCATGTTTATGTCGGCTTTGACGTAGACCCCCAGGGTTTTAATCTGTTTTGAGACTGGGATGGGGGTGCCGTCAGTGCAGAAGGATGAGAAGGTAGGGCCCAGTTGTCTCAGCCTGTGGGGAGACCCAATGATGAGGAGCTTTGTTTTCACATCCTTCATGCATAGGTTGTGAGTGCCCATCCAGTTTGGGATGGTGTGGTGCTGTAAACATCATTAATTTTAAGGAAGTCACTATCAAGATCACCCGAGAGCGGGATGAAGATATGAGTGTCGTCTGCAAAATTGGTGTAGATGATGCAATTGGAGTCCAGATGATCAAATAGGGGCTTTGTTTAGGTGTTGTAGAGGGCGGGAAATAAGCAGGAGCCTTGTGGAACACTTAATGGTGCTGGGCTGGCATTGAGCGCTAAATCTCCTATGAACATTCGAGTGGTGCGACCGCTAAGGAAGGATTTGATCCAAGCGATAGCTTCCGGTGAGAAGTGGAAGTGTTATTGGAGATGTTGGCAAAGGATGTTATGGTCGACCAAGTCAAAGGCTGCGGTGAAATCGAGGAGCAGGAGGACACTAGGTTGCCTGTGTCTCGATTAGAGTCCATTTGTATTTTGAGGTCAAGGAGGGTGGTTTCTGTGCTGTCCCTCAGGTGGAAGCCTGATTGTCTTTTGCCGACTGAATAATTGGAGGGCTGATACCGGTGGCATGCCAATATTGTTGTGAGCGGGTAGGGGAATGGGGGGCAATAAGGTGATGCAGGAGTTGAAGCAGGCGAGGGGATGCCAAGGGCAGTAGAGCAGGTGCAGAATCATTTTTGTAACATACCGTTTGTTTGTTTTATTGATTTATCGAGCGCACCTCACCCTAGGGTATCTGGGCGCATTAAGCAAGCTTAGATGAATTAAGTTACATACAGAAAAACATAGCAGTTAAGGAACGGTACAATGTCCTTGTGTACAACATGAAAGATATTTACATATATTTACAAATACATTACAAATTCCTGGCATGAAAAACAACATGTTCTGCCAAGTGGAGAGGAGGCAAATACAGTACAAAGACGCCGGTGAATAAAGCACAGCGAGGTTAGATGTCATTCATAACAAGCCACTTTTTTGTGTTTATCCTAAAACTTTGGAAAGTTTGGTCAGTTCGCAAAGGAATAGGGAGAGCATTCCAGAACTGGGCAGCTTGCACCGGGAAACTAATGCCCAAGCCCTTTTCAGGTTGAATCTAGGAGCTGTGATGCAGAAGGAATTAGCAGACCTGATAGGCTGTGATGAGGTTTTTTTTTTGTATTTATTCTCTTAAATACAGAGGCGCAGCATTGTTAAGGCATTTATGAGTAATGGAGGCTATTTTGAATTGAATGAATTGAATCATATTCTGAATAGAGAGCCATTTATGCTTTGTTCTGGTCTCTGATATATGTTCTCTCCTCGGGATGTTCAATGCCGTTATGAGAGCATTATTCTGTAGTATTTGAAGTTTGTTTGTAATTTGTTTGCTAGCTCCCGCATAGAGGGCATTACAGTAATCGAGTTTGGACAAAATTAAGGCTCTCGACAGTGTAATACAGCTGTTTGTGGAAAGGTACAGCTTACAAGCATGGATTAACTTGCAAGTGTATGCCGTAGCCGAGGCAGTCGCGTTGACTTGTTTGCACAAGTTCAAGGTGGAATCCAGGTAGAATCCTAAAGTTAGTCTCTTTAGCAACTTTGATAACGTTGCCATTGTTCTTAAACGATGAGCATTGGGTGTCTAATTTGTTGAGGTTGGTGGGACCTCCTTGAATCAGGATCTCTGTCTTTTCGTCATTCAGGTAGAGGCAGTGAGTTGCCATCCAAGCCTGAATGAGAAGATACATTTTATTGACTAGGGCAAGGTCGGTGTCATAGTTGCCTGAGAGAGGTATGAGTAGCTGGGTGTCATCTGCATAGTTCGTGTAGATGACACCCAGGTGATAAAGGTCGTCGAACAATGGTTTTGTAAATACATTGTACATGGTCGGTGAGATGCAAGAACCTTGCAGAACTCCGCATGTGATGGGGAAGGGGTCAGCGGCACCGGAAGGCAAACATATTCTCATTGACCTATTGCCGAGAAAGGATTTGATCCAGTTTGAAGCTTCTTGGGAGGTTTTCCGCAGAAGATAGGTGTTCACACAGGATTTTGTGGTCCACCAAATCGAAGGCAGCTGAAAGGTCTAGTAGAAGAAGTAGTGCACATTGCCTGTTATCTTTCAGTTTGTTAATTTGCATTTTCAAATCTATCAAGGCGGTTTCGGTACCGTGAAGTGGCCTGAAGCCTGATGGTTTTAGTCCTAGGAGATGATTAGTCTCTAGATGTGGCTGGATCTGGAGATAAGCAGCTTTATCTATTAATTTCAGGAAGAATGGGACAGTTGTGATAGGCCTATAGTTAGTTAGGGTGGCAGGGTCCAATGTTGGTTTTTTTAGCAGCATCAAAACCCACGCATCCTTGAGGTTTGTATATTGCAGGTGCGGAATGTGGCATTGGCATTTATTAGATTAGTAATGAATGGGGCAAGGTCTTTGGCAGCCTCGTTCATTATTCGGGCTGGGCATAAGTCGCCTTGGCATCTTGATGGTTTAAGGGAAGTTATGATCTTTTCGACCTCATCAGTAGTAACTTGAGTGAATTTGAAGTTTTGTGGTGGATCGTGGTCTCTGGCAGAGACTGTGCACCGTGTGGGGCAGAGGCAGACATTTTGGTATTGCGTGGTCAAATGCTGACAATCGGGATGCCACAAGCATTGGTGCAGGTACTGAAACATTGTTATGGCATACAGCTTGAGACACAGGCAGACATTTTGGTATTGCATGGTCAAATGCTGACAATCAGGTTGCCACAAGCATTGGTGCAGGTACTGAAACATTGTTATGGCATACAGCTTGAGACACAGGCAGACATTTTGGTATTGCATGGTCAAATGCTGACAATCGGGTTGCCACAAGCATTGGTGCAGGTACTGAAACATTGTTATGGCATACAGCTTGAGACACAGGCAGACATTTTGGTATTGCATGGTCAAATGCTGACAATCGGGTTGCCACAAGCATTGGTGCAGGTACTGAAACATTGTTATGGCATACAGCTTGAGACACAGGCAGACATTTTGGTATTGCATGGTCAAATGCTGACAATCGGGATGCCACAAGCATTGGTGCAGGTACTGAAACATTGTTATGGCATACAGCTTGAGACACAGGCAGACATTTTGGTAATGCAAGGTCAAATGTGAGCAATCGGGATGCCGCGAGCATTGGTGCATGTACAGAAACATTATTACGGCATACAGCTTGAGACACAGGCAGACATTTTGGTAGTGCTATGTCAAATGCGGGCCATCAGGAAGCCACATTGATGCAGGTGCAGAGTCATTTTTGCAGCATGCTATTTGAGGCAAGGAGAAACAATTTGGTGATGTAAAAGCACAAGTGGGCAGTTGGGTGCCGAGGGCAGTCAAGCAGGCTTCAGAGTCAGATAAGGATCAATGTGTAAGATTCGTGTCAGATTATTTGTGAGTCAAGAGGCACTGGGTGTTGTACCACACGGGAGGCGGCCAGCACCTAGGAAGGCAGCCAAGGAAATTGGCGCTAGTGTCGATAGGCCGTTTGCAGGGGGGGTTAGACTCGATGTGAAAACCCAGGCCAGCGAGTCCTTAGATGCATGGTTCAGACCATGATTTGCAAGCTGTGGTCGAGGTTGTGCGGCTGAGAGGGAGTGAGACGGCTGGTTTGGGAGAAGGGAGTGCGGGCGCCACTGCGTGTGGCAGCCCAGAGCAAGGCTGGGAGAAATCTTGATGGGAGACGGAGAAGATGCACGAACCTCAGTCGGTGAATCTAACCCTCCACCCCCCCTTAGATACATTTAAAGCGGATGGGCTGTATTGTATGTTCGGAGATATGGGGGTGGCGTATAATGTAGACTGCACCCCCAGGCGACCTAAAGACATAAAAGGTATGGTAGCAGATTTTATTTAGCACACAGGCATCTTTGCATCAAAGCACTAATCTTTAAACTTTCTTCCCCTTCTTGGCTTGTCTGTTCTATTCTATCGTCACAGTTTGCACCTCTGCAGACATGCCCAGGCCCTGTTAGACCACTATGCATTGACTGGTACTGTATACACACCCCTTAACCTAACCCAACATGGGTTTTCTTTCAAACAATTTGACTAACTGACTAACATTCATATGCAGGACATCACAATCGCCAAAAATGAAACAAAAGAAAAAGCTATCTATGAAAAGATCAGACTGCAACAACTACAAGCACTGGACAAGATTTCACGAGAATATGCAGTACATTCTGTGCTATCCGGCGAAGAAATCCGTCACCACGACTAAATTTACTACATGATGGGTTTCTACAGCAAGGACTCCCAACAAATCAACAGAGAATTTGATCACACACTGCCCATCACCAGAGAGAATCCTTTAAAATACAAGCAACCAACTACCCCTGGTCTCTCCACATATCACTCAGTGCACGCGCAACTCAGAGACATCATAGAATATCTAAAGCCAATGCTCTGAACAGATTAAAATATAAATGTTAGCGCTTTGGGTGTTCGGAAAGGTGGAACAGGAACACCTATCAGACAAAAGGTGGGTGGACGCTGTGAACAGGTGGAGCCTAGGCGTAAGTCATGAGTATGTTTCACCTACCTACGACCCACCTGGAAATCAGGACTTGCATGGTGGTCTTGACCACTGGTGCTCCCGGGAAGCGCAGACTCCACAGCAGTGGTTATGCTTGCTTGTGGAAGAACTGCGTGAAGGAACTGGGATGGGGATAGAGATGAAACATGGCTGGGCACAGGTGGAGGGAGCAGTGTGGAAGTGTGCGCTGGAAAGAAGGAAGCACTTGGACTGAAAGAAGCAAGGATATGGTAAAACAAGTTCTCACCGAGCAAAGGTTCCCCAGCAGTTCAGAAATGGGCATTGCTTAGTTGACTGCAGAGTATGTGCAGTGGGTATGAATAGAAACAAGGAAAGCTCCCTGATCTTGTCTCAATAACGAATACTGCCGGATGTTATACTGCTTATACCCTATATACATTCCTGGCCCAATCTTTAAGGGCATAACAGCCAGGCATTGCGAGCCCTGTGAAAGGAAAGAGGGTAACTGGAAATCAGGAATGAGGCATGAAGCAGGATGAATTGAACTCCGAACTACAGGAGTGTGGCCTTTAGATTTACAATCAAGGGTTTTTATGGTGCTGAAAAGACTGGGTGAAATGTTGTGAAACTTGAGACTGCAGTACTTGTCTGATTGCACCTATATCTGCTCATCATCTTCCCTCTGCCCCTCATCTGTGACTGCCCTTGGGTGGTAGCGGTGTGCGGTACAAATCAACACAACACAACATAACATCTGCTGCACTCAACCCCACTATCCCATGCCCCACCTGTTCCTCTTTGCGCTTCGACTCTGTCTCCCTACTCGCCCCACCCCATTGGATTCCGCTGCCCATCACACTAAAAACCAGCCCACCGTGGATCTCCTCAAAGCCCGGCATAACCCTCATTTACATGTCAGAGAGGGAGCTCCCCCTGCCCTCTCCAAAATCTTCCTCACCTGAGCCCAGCTCTCCCGCCTGCGCCGCTTAATACTGACATTTTATATAATTTATACAGAACTCCTTTTCAGTTTGAAGGACTTACATTCCCCCCCCCCCCCAGGGTAATGTGACCTTTGTAAGTCACCTGCTTCTATATATTTCTTTTGCCTCTTAGTTTTGTTTTGACACTGGTCAGTGGACTATTTCTTCAAGCCCTCACAAACTTTCTCACCACGTGTTGTCATAGTTGTGCTTTTTTGCAAACACCCTTCCCGGGAATGCCTCCACCACCTATAAATGAGTTATTATAAGTCATTTATGACCGAAACTGACATCCCTGTTCTTCAAATGAATACAAATACAAAATACAAATACAGAATGATCCAGCATGTTTTCCATTTTTAAGTGGAACTAGTCAATCACGCAGCCATTGCAGAGAAGAATGGGCCTCTTTTAAGCGAGAAATGCACCATCTTTCTCAAATGGCTAATCAGGAGTGGCCAGGTCCTTTGAATCCGGATGCTGTGCTGGGGACCAATAGGGATCAGATCTGAATTGGGTTATAAGAGAATTAACAGAGCATGTCATGTGACAAGACTGGGAATTCAGACTGGCTTACATAATCTAAAACTACTTGTTGGCATGGCGATAAAGAAAGATTTAGAGAAGTACTTGGGGAAAGATGCTATGTGAGTGCATATATTCACAATTTAAGTGAAGACTTAATAAGGCTTTGCGTACTGCCGGTGAAGCAGACATCAGCGTTGCCATGGCTTTGGAAGAAGTTGGGTCCTCCACAAAAGTAAGAGGTTTCTCCTGAATAAAGCAAGCAGACTGAAGCTGAGCACAATCATATTATTTTTGGGCTTGTTTTATCAATGCACATGGCTCCTTAAAGAACCGAAGGGGTGGATGAGAAGTGCATGCACTAATTGAGCTCTGATGTTTTGGTGATCTCACTATTTCACAACACACTGTGCATTCGCCCGGGTTAATTACGCATTCCAAGTATAGGTCGTAAATTATTTTCCAAGATCAGAGGTACGTAAAAGTTAGTGTTTGCACACTATGGCATTACTGATAGAAATAGTCAAAAAGAATGTTTCTACCACAGAGGTCAGAAGTCTTTTTCCTATCACTATCCTTAATGTAGAGGGCAAACACTAAGTTGCACACAAGTCTGAGCTGGTTACTAAGGACTGGGCAGCCAATCATTGTGGATGAAGTTGAGGTGCCGGATTCTCAGAGGAGAGAACCAAATAAAAGGACCTCCACCCGGAGGAAGACAGTACCTGTTTGTTGGAATTCAAAGCCAGCTTTCCAACCAGCATCTGGGAAAGGCCCTTTCATCCCACAAAGATTCCAGAAACAGTCTGAGATGTTGGAGTAAATTGAGGAAAGCTGTTTGAGCGTAGTATCCCAGACAGGAAATAACTTAAACTTGCCCTCTGCGTACTGCACTGCTATTGATGCATGAGCTGTTTCCTGCCCTGTTGCTTACAATGTTTTTCTTCAATTTCTTTTTTGAATTGTTTGCCTAGTTCTGTTTTTAGTTTCAAAGGAGTGTTAACTTGCAGAATGTTCGATGCTACAAGCTTTTAGCATGCAAGGATCTTCTCCAGGGGGGAAGAGTGTTTCCTTAAAAGTGTACCATACAAGTCGGGGTCAACTGCACACCCCCGAGTTGAAGGTAAGTCATAAAATACCCAGAACCCTCTGGGAGATGATTAGCAAGCAGTGTTACTTTATTATTTTATTTATTTATTGCATTTGTTGTATGGCCAAACCAGGAGGTATCACGGCATAGACTTCTTAGAACACGTACCTTGTTACAAGTTATGTTACAAGACAGATAGAAATCATACAGCATACTGTAGTGAAACACATACACAGAGTGAAGTCGGTCACTCTGGCCATAGCAGTGGGGTCATGGTTGAGATCCTGCTAGTTAAATGTGTTAAAGCACCATGTTTTGATAAGCCTCTTAAAATGCTGGTGCGAGGGCTTGTTTCTAATGTGCATGGGAAGGGTGTTACATTAAAGAATATGCCATCTTCATAAATGAGATGGGCTTCTGAACCTACCTTATTCTAAAGTAAAAGGCTAATGGGTACATCCATAAGGGTGTCATGTGAAAGGGTAAGAGGAGGCCCCAAAAGTTAATCAACATTTTTTGCAAAACATTCATCAGAGTGCCCGGGGATAGGTGTTTGGTCACCATTCTTGGTACTTGGGAGAATGTATCCCTTATATTGTCTCCATCTTTGCGTCATCAATTTCTTTCCCTTTTCTTTGAGGATCCACAGCTTAGTGCTCTGTTGCTTTGAGGAGCTGTTCTGCAATACAATACAGGGATAAAAATTGCTGGGAGCTATTTAGCTTCTGCCTGTAGCCTACGTGTGCCTGGTTAGCTTAGCACCAAAGGTTGCCAGGAGCTACTTTTAACTCCCCAGGCCAACCGGTGCCATGCAAAAATGCCTATGGGATACTTACTCTATGCATCTAGGAGTGTGTATAGAGGAGCACTAGGGACATCTTGGCAATATTTTAAGCACAATGAGTCGTATACAATGAACACAAGTTATAGTTTGCATCTCGTGTACATTTGCCATACACTGCGGAGTAACTCCTCCCTCCCAGGGGTAGCTCCTGATAACTGGGAGAGGCTCCTGCTTTACCAAATCTCTCTTTCTTGATCCCATTCATACAGTGTGAATGTGCAAGTTCACAACCCCCACGACCTTTAGGAAGGAGAAGTCTTATGCACAACCCAAGGTTTTTTCTTGCCCCAAACAAATCTGCTGATCACCTTTGACACGTCCAAAAGGGACTCTAGTAATACCTCTAAAGTTTGTTTCGTCTAATTAAGTCCTGCTTCAAACTGGCAAATATCAGAGCAAAGCTGCCTTCCAACGCTGCGGTGACGCTGCTAGGAATAAGCAAACTTTAACATTTGCAGCCAGTATAAATGTCCAGTCTTACCCACAACATATATCCTGTGCTGAAATGGGAATCCAGCAAGCATTGGGCCTCATTGCAAGTTTGGTGGTAAATTGGCAGTAAGCCTGCCAATTTACTTCCAAACTTGTTTACCGCTACCACCACTCGGTCCTGTGGCATTGCACAGGATTACGATTGGTGGTAGGACTCAATAGAGATTTCTCATGGATTTACTGTGAGCAGTAATACCGTGTTGTAAATCCATCAATTTTTAGACGTAAAGTGGATTATTTACTTTAAGCATCATGCTGGAGGCAAATCCTCTATTTAAACATGATACTCTGAAATTAGTGGTGCAGTAAAAGTGGCGGTAACAGAATTGCCACCACTTTTTTACTGCATCTCCAAATTCATAATGTGGCCCATTGTCTCTTCAGAAATCAGATCCTGCGAAGCCATACATTCACGCCTGAGCCTTCAAGCAACACCACACCAATACTGATTAGCTGTTCCACATACTTGGAGACTAACTCCCAAGCTCAGAAGAGTTCTGTTCCAGTTTGTTGCTTTTGTTTGTTTTGCATTTTAAAACATTAAAGTATCATTAATGTTACAATAAATGGCTGCAGACACAGCAGTGAGTGGGTACTTGGAAGAGGCTATGGTCCAATGTGTGTCATATCTCCCCTAAAAGGTGAACATGCCGGTTGACTAGAGAGAAGAGATGTGCATAAAGTAAAGCTACATACACTTTGAAATAATGACATTAATCCGGTGACCCTATCATGCATTTTCTTTCACTCTGTTTCTTTTAATCTTGATAGTGCAATTTAAAACCTGGAGGACATTACTCTAGTAGCCTGTAACTGCAGGCTCCTATTCAGGATGGAGAAAGTAAAGATACAATCATATTTTTATTCTCATCATGTTACTACAGGGCTCTAAAACATTTAGCCCTACAGATGATTTGGACTACAAGTCGCATCATAGTCAATGGTGAGGGGATCATGGGAGATGTAGTTCAAAACATCTGGACAACCACAAGTTGCAAACACCTATGTTACTGTAAGGTATATTTTGTCAGATTTATGTATGATGTAATTTGTTCAAGTTTCAAGGCATCGCCCCATTCCTAGACCTGCACCGAAAACTCCAGTCACTCCTTCAGCAGGTTGGTTTACAGATTTATTTCCCATTTTCTTTCTCCATTTCCAGCACTGAATATAGCTGCCCATAAAAGTGAATTATAAAGGTCAGCCTTAAATCCATATGCTACACCACACCGTAATCTCATCCATATGGAGGTTGATTATATGACCTGCAGAGCTTACTCCTACTCAAATAGAAGTGTAGATAGCAGGAAACTCCATCAGAGAAGCCCCTCAAATGTTGCCCTTGGAAGGTATTATTCCTCTTGGGACCACGTGACCTGAACTCTGGTTGGCCTTTACATTGAACCCGAGTACAACAAAAGCTACGATGGGAAAACTCTCTGTGAATCAGGCCCTTTGTGTTCATGTAATCACTCTGCAGAGTGATGTGAGGGGTTGGAGGCATGTGGGGGGGCAGAGGGGGATCAGGCAGTATACCAATCTACCAATTTAGGAGCCATCACAAATGCCTCCACAATGTCCCTGTTGGCACACGCTCAGCCTTTCAATTGAACAACAGCACATGGAGGGTACCCAGTCAATTTACCGAAAATATTTCAGAGTGGTTTATTTCACTGAAGACCATAATACCGAAGAACACTGAAAACATTAAATAAATATATAAAGATTGGCGGGGAAAGGGGTTAAAATGAGTTGTGATGGGGTTGGGGTGGCGTTATAAGTGTAGAAAATCATAGGGGTTGTAGGGGGAGCACCCATATTAAAAAACAAAAAAAATGTGTTTTCCTGTATTACAGTCGTGATGAGATGTCCCACTCTGAAATTTCCCACGGTAAAATCACATATACCCCTAAAGGGAGCACTACTTGGGGTCCATTTCGTGACCCAGTGGCAGTAGGTCCGGGATATGGCCTGCCCGTGCATCAGCACCCTCGATGTCCTCAGGATGTTGTTGCTGGACTCTTGGGACAATGGGACGGGAACCTGCCTTTGTTACGGGTTCGCCCAGGGCAGCTTTGCTCCTGTGGACAGAAAAGTGCAATGGCAAATGCCGGCTCACCAGCCAATCCACTTTGGTCAGTTATGAAGGACTATGTAACATGGCATTGGCCTACTGGCAGTAAGTCGATTCTCGGGTGCTGAGACCCATGTGATATCAACTTGTAGCCTGTGTGTTCACCCGTAACGCTCTTCCACGTGCCCCGAGCTGGCCTACAAGTGCACAACCCTGGAGCTGCACTCATCCTGCTCAGAGGGTGAGGGTCTCTAGGACAAGCACACTCTACCACTAAGGGGTGGGGGGTGGGGGGAACTGGCGTATAGGGAATCTGGAGATGTCCCTGTAGGCCTCTGCACCCTGGGCCTCTTTTGTGTGGTAACCCATTTTATTTCCACGTTTTCTCATAGGAAAAGGGTTGGCCTCTTTGAACATTATTTCCGGGGCGTCCTTTGGTTCTCAGTCCACCCTCTAACTTGTGCTCCACCCCTTGCAACTGATCTAAACAGACTCCCAATTTGCTTGGCAATGCTCATCCTTGCACCACCTCCGGGAGGCAGTGCACACGTGTGCTTCTCGTTGTCTGTGCAGCCATTGCTACTGATGCTATAGGCATGTCAAACACCCCTCACAGTCCCACGGAGCAGAAATGAGGCTGATCAAATTCCCCTCACCCCACGTTTAGTCTTGTCTCATAGGTGTGATACTGGCAAAAACTGCTGTTATGGAAATGACGGTATGGCTCTTTTTCTGGTATTTCTGAGGGATACTGATATGTCGGTATCTTGGCCACTAACCCACCGCCTGTGCTATCTACATTCGTGTCATTGTACAGGGATTTTAAGACATGTCTGCCTAGAAATACAACTGCCTGAACAATAAATCATACACTCAATATCTAAATCATTGTCACATTAAGGTAATTAATTATCGCGATTAAGCAGCTCCTTGTGTAACAAAAACTTCCTAACAAAGTGTGTCTTCAGCCACTAAATCTCATAGAAAAAATGCATAACAGGGCAGAACCCTGGATTGAAGTAATTAACGTGTCCTATTTGTTTGTACAGCAAAGGTAAAGACTGGTGGTACAATCTGTTTGTTTTGTTTTGTAATGAAAAGCTAAATAATGTGTTATTCGGTTGGTCTGCATAAAAGTGCAATATACAAAGAATACGGGCAAGGTGTCTGCCAACTGAAAAGTCAAACTGCGGATTTTGCTGATGTGTGAGTTCTCTTTTCAGCCTCCTGCACTCTCCTCGCTTTATCGTGATTTTGAAAGTGCCCTTTGGCCTAAGCGCAAATTGTTCGAGGCCCTCCCTTCTAACTAGTGCGTACCCTAAGCAGCACCTTCCCAGTCAGGTTCCAGGGCGCGGCTTTCAGTGTAGCTGTGAAGGACCCCCACCCCCTTTTCATCCCTCTAGTCCTTTCCCTTCAGTCCTCTCCCTGCCCCCCTTCTGTCCACTTCCTAGTCAGGTTCCAGGGCCTGACCTTCCGTGTAGCTGTGAATGACATCCCTCCACCCCTTATCCTTTCCTCTAGTCCCTTCCCTCTACTCCTCTCCCTCCCCCCTTTCATCCACTTCCTAGTCAGGTTCCAAGGCCTGACCTTCAGTGTAGCTGTGAATGACATCCCTCCACCCCTTATCCTTTCCTCAAGTCCCTTCCCTCTACTCCTCTCCCTCCCCCCTTTCATCCACTTCCTAGTCAGGTTCCAGGGCCTGACCTTCCGTGTAGCTGTGAATGACATCCCTCCACCCCTTATCCTTTCCTCTAGTCCCTTCCCTCTACTCCTCTCCCTCCCCCCTTTCATCCACTTCCTAGTCAGGTTCCAAGGCCTGACCTTCAGTGTAGCTGTGAATGACATCCCTCCACCCCTTATCCTTTCCTCAAGTCCCTTCCCTCTACTCCTCTCCCTCCCCCCTTTCATCCACTTCATAGTCAGGTTCCAAGGCCTGACCTTCAGTGTAGCTGTGAATGACATCCCTCCACCCCTTATCCTTTCCTCAAGTCCCTTCCCTCTACTCCTCTCCCTCCCCCTTTCATCCACTTCCTAGTCAGGTTCCAGTGCGTGACCTTCAGTGTAGCTGTGAATGACATCCCTCCACCCCTTATCCTTTCCTCTAGCCCCTTCCCTCTACTCCTCTCCCTCCCCCCTTTCATCCACTTCCTAGTCACGTTCCAGGGCCTGGCCTTCAGTGTAGCTCTGAATGACATCCTTCCACCCCTTATCCTTTCCTCTAGTCCTTTCCCTCTTCTCCTCTCCCTGCCCCCTTTCATCCACTTCCTTTTCAGGTTCCAGGGCCTGACCTTCAGTATAGCCGTGAATTACATCCCTCACCCTTTATCCTTTCCTCTAGTCCCTTTCCTCCACTCCTCTCCCTGCCCCCTTTCATCCACTTACTAGTCAGGTTCCAGGGCGTGACCTTCAGTATAGCTGTGAATGACATCCCTCCACCCCTTATTCTTTCCTCTAGTTCCTTCCCTCTACTCCTCTCCCTGCCCCCTTTCATCCACTTCCTTTTCAGGTTCCAGGGCCTGACCTTCAGTATAGCCGTGAATTACATCCCTCACCCCTTATCCTTTCCTC
Source organism: Ambystoma mexicanum (assembly GCF_040938575.1). NCBI lineage: Eukaryota > Metazoa > Chordata > Amphibia > Caudata > Ambystomatidae > Ambystoma > Ambystoma mexicanum. Next base: position 479,159,031 of record NC_090929.1, read on the forward strand.
TAGTCCCTTTCCTCCACTCCTCTCCCTGCCCCCTTTCATCCACTTCCTAGTCAGGTTCCAGGGCGTGACCTTCAGTATAGCTGTGAATTACATCCCTCACCCCTTATCCTTTCCTCTAGTCCCTTTCCTCCACTCCTCTCCCTGCCCCCTTTCCTCCACTTCCTAGTCAGGTTCCAGGGCGTGACCTTCAGTATAGCTGTGAATTACATCCCTCACCCCTTATCCTTTCCTCTAGTCCCTTTCCTCCACTCCTCTCCCTGCCCCCTTTCCTCCACTTCCTAGTCAGGTTCCAGGGCCTGACCTTCAGTGTAGCTGTGAATGACATCCCTCCACCCCTTATCCTTTCCTCTAGTCCCTTTCCTCCACTCCTCTCCCTGCCCCCTTTCATCCACTTCCTAGTCAGGTTCCAGGGCGTGACCTTCAGTATAGCCGTGAATTACATCCCTCACCCCTTATCCTTTCCTCTAGTCCCTTTCCTCCACTCCTCTCCCTGCCCCCTTTCATCCACTTCCTAGTCAGGTTCCAGGGCGTGACCTTCAGTATAGCTGTGAATTACATCCCTCACCCCTTATCCTTTCCTCTAGTCCCTTTCCTCCACTCCTCTCCCTGCCCCCTTTCCTCCACTTCCTAGTCAGGTTCCAGGGCCTGACCTTCAGTGTAGCTGTGAATGACATCCCTCCACCCCTTATCCTTTCCTCTAGTCCCTTTCCTCCACTCCTCTCCCTGCCCCCTTTCATCCACTTCCTAGTCAGGTTCCATAGTGTGGCCATCATTGTAGCTGTGAATGACCCCCCCCCCCCCACCGTATCTTTTCCTCTAGTCCCCTCCCTCCACTCCTCTCCCTACCCCCTTCCATCCACTTCCTGGTCAGGTTCTGGAATGCAGCCTTCAGGCTTAGCTGTGAATGACCCTGAAGCACTGCACCATCTGCATCCTCCCTGTGCTTTGAAACAATGTGTTGATTGTGATGTAGCAGGATGCCCAACTCCAAATGAAAATTAATAAATGCGTTTGCCATGCAGCCTGTTTTGGTGAGAGTACATAAAATGATGGAAATTGCTTTTTAAAAGCAATGGCAGCATCAGCTTCCCACACATTCAGCCCAAAATCTGCTCACAACACAATCTGTTCTCACACATTCACTCACCACAATCTAAACACAGGCAGTAAAAAATTTAGCAAAGCCAGGCACACATTATACATTATTCTTATTACTAGTTGCTTAATCTTTATGGTCATCTATTCTAACCCAGCTGTCCCTGTATTGTCCCAGATGTATGTTTCATGTTCAAGCGCCCTGATGCCTGTGGGCTGTTGGCGCTATATAAGCATATAAAATAAATAAATTCTGTCACAATTGTCATTATTATGCAATGTCCTAATCTATCTATCTATATATATGTGAAAGTGTGTTGGTTCCAGCCCCATAACAGTTGGTGGGCTGAAATGTGGGCCCATATTCGGCATCCCTTTTTTGAGCAGCGGATCTCCATCGGTGAGTGTGCCCCCACTTGTGCTCCATTTTCCTTAAAATAAGGTGCCCTGCACCAAAGCACTAGCCGACAGCCTCAGGCCCCGAAATCCGCCCTCACCACCTCCCGCTTCCTGGTTCCCACCAATCCCGCCTCCCGACGCGCCTCTACACCCTGATTGGTCCCTCTGCCCCTTTCGCCGTATCCTAGTCCTAGCCACATCATCCGCGTTCCCCTTTGAGCAGCGGATCTCCATCGGTGAGTGTGCCCCCACTTGTGCTCCATTTTCCTTAAAATAAGGTGCCCTGCACCAAAGCACTAGCCGACAGCCTCAGGCCCCGAAATCCGCCCTCACCACCCCCCGCTTCCTGGTTCCCACCAATCCCGCCTCCCGACCCGCCTCTACACCCTGATTGGTCCCTCTGCCCCTTTCGCCGTATCCTAGTCCTTGCCACATCATCCGCTGTATCCTGGCGAGTGCAGCCGCGTGTGTTTAGGCGCCTATTCCACCCTTCTGGAGGTATCCGTGGTCCCCGTTGCTCCCCCCCGGCTGCCCATCCGCCTCCCTTTCCCTTCCCGCATCCATTTCCCTATTCCCCGGCCCTCCCCGCCTCCCACTCCCGCTCACCCCCTCCCATTGGTCGCATCAAGGGGACTTCCATTCATAGCCAATCTCCCCAGGGCAGCCCCTGCCCGGCAGCCCCATCGGCTAAGGACCCCAAGGCAAAGGACGGCTCCAACTAGACGGCTCCAGATCGTATCTGCAGGTATCCGCAGGAGAAGCCAACAACAAGTAAGTGTGGGCCAGAAGCAACTACTTCAGGCCATACTACCCTACCACCCCTCTAACTCTAACTCAGCATCAATCCCTCTATAGTAAAACGCGATATCCCAGCATTGCATTATCCCCAACTGCATTTAGAAGTGTCCCCAACTGCATCTAGAAATGTTCCCAATTGCATTTGAAGTGTTCCCAAGTGTACTTAGTAGTGTTCCCAATTGCATTTAGGTGCTGCGTCCAATAGCCTCTCTGAGGAAAGTTGCATCTAGAAGTATCCCCAATTGCATTTAGGTGCTGCGTCCAATAGCCTCTCTGCGGAAAGTTGCATTTAGAAGTGTTCCCAATAGCCTCTCTGAGGAAAGTTGCATCTAGAAGTGTTCCCAATTGCATTTTGAAGTGTTCCCAAGTGTACTTAGTAGTGTTCCCAATCGCATTTAAGTGCTGCGTCCAATAGCCTCTCTGAGGAAAGTTGCATCTAGAAGTATCCCCAATTGCATTTAGAAGTGCTACCAATTGCTTGTAGTAGTGTTAACAAAGCACCAATTGCATTAGTAGTGTCCCAAATTGCATTTCTAAACTGCGCCAAATAGCCTCTCTAGGGAAAGTTGCATCTAGAAGTGTTCCCAATTGCATTTAGAAGTGTTACCAATTGCTTGTAGTAGTGTTCCCAACTACATTTAGAAGTGTTCTCGACTGCATTTAGAAATGTTCTCGACTGCATTTAGAAGTGTTCTCAACTGCATTTAGAAGTGTTCTCAACTGCATTTAGAAGTGTTCTCAACTACATTTAGAAGTGTTCTCAACTACATTTAGAAGTGTTCCCAATTGCATTAGTAGTGTCCCAATTGCATTCTTAAACTGCGCCCAATAGCCTCTCTGGGGAAAGCTGCATTTAGAAGTGTTCCCAATAGCCTCTCTGAGGAAAGCCACATCTAGAAGTGTTCACAACTGCATTTAGAAGTGTTCTCAACTGCATTTAGAAGTGTTCCCAATTGCTTTTATAGTGTTGCGCCCAATAGCCTCTCCTGGTTCCCACCAATAGCCTCTCTGAGGAAAGTTGCATCTAGAAGTGTTCCCAATTGCATTTTGAAGTGTTCCCAAGCGTACTTAGTAGTGTTCCCAATTGCATTTAAGTGCTGCGCCCAATAGCCTCTCTGAGGAAAGCTGCATCTAGAAGTGTTCACAACTGCATTTAGAAGTGTTCTCAACTGCATTTAGAAGTGTTCCCAATTGCATTTTGAAGTACTCCCAAGTGTACTTAGTAGTGTTCCCAATTGCTTTTATAGTGTTGCGCCCATTAGCCTCTCTGAGGAAAGTTACACTTAGAAGTGTCCCCAACTGCATTCAGAAGTGTTCACAGAAGTGCATCTAGAAGTGTTCCCAATTGCATTTTGAAGTGTTCCAAAGTGTACTTAGTAGTGTTCCCAATTGCATTTAAGTGCTGCGTCCAATAGCCTCTCTGATGAAAGTTGCATTTGGAAGTGTTCCCAATTGCATTAGTAGCGTCCCAATTGCATCCTTAAACTGCGCCCAATAGCCTCTCTGAGGAAAGCTGCATTTAGAAGCGTTCTCAACTGCATTTAGAAGTGTTACCAATTGCTTATAGTAGTGTTCCCAACTACATTTAGAAGTGTTCACAACTGCATTTAGAAGTGTTCCCAATTGCTTTTAGTAGCCTTCCCAATTGCATTTAGGTGTTGCGCCCTATTGCCTCTCTGAAGAAAATTACATTTAGAAGTATTCCCAATTACATTTAATAGTGTTCTCAACTGCATTTAGAAGTGTTACCAATTGCTTGTAGTAGTATCCCCAACTGCATATAGAAGTGTTCCCAACTGCATCTAGAAGTGTTCCCAATTTGCATTTTGAAATGTTCCCAATTGCTTTTAGTAGTGTTCCCAATTGCATTTAGGTGCTGCGTCCAATAGCCTCTCTGAGGAAAGTCGCATTTACAAGTGTTCCCAATTGCATAAGTAGTGTCCCAATCGCTTTCTAAAGTTGCGCCCAATAGCCTCTCTGAGGAAAGCGCTTAGAAGTGTGCCCAATAGCCCCTCAGAAAAGTTGAACCCAGAATTCGCCTCTCTGAGCAAAGCACTTAGAAGTGTGCCCAATAGCCCTCAGAAAAGTTTGAATCTAGAAACGCATTTAAAAGCTGCATCTAGAAGTGTACCCAACAAGCTAAATTGTGAACCTAGAAGTGCACCCAACAACCTATCTAAATGGTGACTACTAAGTTGATTTAGCCCCTCAGAAAAGTTGAATCTAGAAACGCATTTAAAAGCTGCATCTAGAAGTGTACCCAACAAGCTAAATTGTGAACCTAGAAGTGCACCCAACAACCTATCTAAATGGTGACTACAAAGTTGAGTTAGATCCACACAAAACATCTGTCCCTGTATAAAGGCGGATTGGAAAGTCCACCACTACCGTAACCTACTCAATCCTATCAGTATAACCAACAGTACCACTGTATATTACAGAACCTAAAACCGTGACTAATAATCTAACAACCCTCTAAGCAAATAGAATCCAGAGGCTGACCAAATATCCTCCTGGGGACAAACAAACTTAGAAGTGTACCCAATAAACTAAAACAATCTCTATCTACAACTGTAACTAGAAAAGCACCAATTAAACCTAAATTACCATCTTTGAGCCGTCGAACCTTGAAGTGTACCTAAAAGCGTATCATCACCGTTCTTAGAACTACAATCAGAAAGCCCTCCTAAACCATCCTTTTAAGCTTACACCAACCATGAGTGCACCCACTCCACCAGAATCAGTCAGAAACATCTCCCATGGACCACCCCCCTCCTCCGGTCAGTCTTCCTTCCCATCCCGCCCCTCACAAACCCACCCACCCTCTCCCTCACTCCCTGCCTTTCCCCTCTCCAAACACCAAGCCAGGGGAGCACGATGGCGAACCACCCACCCTAAAACCACTCTTCCCCCGAACCCCACCCCCGACCCTCCAGCATTTCCCATACCCGCTCCCCTCACTATCATACCTAGCACACCCCACCCTGCAATCACCCACCTCCCGCCCTCCCCTCATACCCCTTCCACCCTCCCCCCCCGACCACACCTTTTCCCCTCCCTAAAAACTGCACGGCTAGCCCTAGCAAGAACCGAAGCTGCCTCCCGCTCACCCTCCGACCCCCCTACTCTCTCCCACACACCAGTCGCAGCAAAGAAACTAAAGAGGAAGCGCTCTTGGTCCCCCTCAATCACCCAGCACTCCTCGCCTCCTCTGTCTCGACCCATCACTTCTATCCCGCAATCCCCTCCTTCCCCCGTCGCTTCTCCCTGCCTAAAACCCCTCTCCCTCATTTTCTCATCAACTCCAACTGAAACTCCTAACCGCCAACATCCCTCTTTCAAACCCCCCTACCAAAACCCGACCATCCTATCACACACAGCCTCCCAACCCCACCCGAACCCTGCCAATCTCACCGCTCGCCCACTATTTCCATCTACCATCACCCACCCTACCCCTTTCCGTCCACACCCCCCACCACCGCCCTGTCCCACTCCAGCACCGAGACCATCCTTAACTGCCGATATGAACTGCATCCTCTTTAACGCCCGATCAGTAGCAAAAAACAGACATTCCATCTTTGACCTCCTCACCTCTGCCACACCAGACCTAGTTTTCATCACCGAAACCTGGGTCTCTGAAGACTTCGGCCCAATCGCTAATGAAGCCTTTCCTCCGGACTACTCCCTCATCCCTCTGAACCGCACGTCCAGGGGGGGAGGGGTAGCATTCGTCTTCAAATCCCTCTTCCGCGCCTCAATCATTGACAACCAACCCTCCATTCCATCCTGCGAATCGCTTCTTGTTAAACTATCCCTCTCCCTTTCACTCTCGTACAGCTTCCTAATAATCTACAGGCCCCCTGGCTACGATAGACACTTCGCAAACAACCTTTGCGACGCCATCTCCACCCTCCAACTAAACCATCCCAACCTCACCCTTCTTGGAGACTTCAACATATGGCTCGACATCCCCACCAACCCCATGACATACTCCCTGATTGACGGTTTAGATGCAATTAACCTCCAACCCCACATAAACGGCCCGACTCATTATAAAGGACACACTCTTGATGCCATCTTCAGCTCCAACACCCTGATTCATCTAATGCCGCCCACACCTATCATCTGGTCCGACCACTTCATTCTCTCGTTCGCCATCCACTCACCTGAACCCCTTCCAATACTCGTATCTGAACCTCCGAACATTCGCAAAAGCTGGAAGAAACTAATAATCACCCCGGACCTAGCCGAAGCACTCCGCCAGTCTCCACATCCTACCTGCCATCTCAACAATCAATTAACCCCTGAGGCCTTTGATTCGTGGCTCAACTCACCCCTGATGCGCCTGACCCCCTCGTGCAAACCATCAACCCGACTTGGCCCCTTCCCCAGATGGTTCACCCCTGAGTTAAAGAACACTAAACGACATTACAAATACCTAGAACGCAAATGGCATAAAGAGAAAACCCATGACAGCAGGACCACCTTAGCACAACACCTGTACCGGTACAAAGCCGAAATCCGGAAAGCGAAAAAAGCACACTACAACTCACGAATCCTAAACTGCAAAAACCCATGCAAAGAACTTCACAAAATTATCTCCGAATTCACCAAACCGGCATGTAACACAACCATCCCGACCGCGTCACAATCACTATGTGACTCACTCTCCCTCCATTTCTACTCCACGGCCATTGAAAGGACAAAAACTCTGACCACCAAACAGGCTCTCTTACAACCACCAGGCAATCCTCAGCCAGTACCGGCCAGCCCACCAACTGCGACCACTACACAACCAATTTTCGAATCCTTCAGTCCAATATCACCAGAACAATTTCTCAAACTCCTATCCGACCGCAAACCATCTGGATCACCACTGGACCTTTGCCCAGCCACAACCCTTAAAGAAATCTTTGCCTCCACCTGCGCAGGAGAACACGCAAGATCTATCATAAACGCCTCCCTTTCTTCCGGTATCTTTCCAGATGCATTCAAAGTGGTGCACGTCAAACCTCTGATTAAAAAACCCTCACTCGACCCTCTCGAGCCAAAAAACTACCGCCCCATCTCTAACACCAGGTTCCTCGCCAAACTCATTGACCGAACAGCCTACTCCCAACTAAATGCCTTCGTTGAAGCCAACAACCTCCTAGACCCCGCCCAATCAGGATTCAGATCTTGCCACGGAACTGAAACCACCCTAACCTCGATCTGGGATGACCTAAAAATGACTGCTGACTCTGCAGGATGCGCCGCACTAATCCTTCTCGACCTATCAGCCGCCTTTGACACGATCAATCACTCAATACTCCTTGACCGCCTCCACTCCCTAGGAATCCGTGGAACCGCCCTTAAATGGATAGCCTCATTCCTCAAAGACAGGCACCAAATAACGACACTCTCCAACTTTACATCACAAGCCCGACCAGTTGACACAGGAGTCCCACAAGGAGCATGTCTATCCGCCCTCCTGTTCAATCTCTACCTGATCACCCTCCCACCAATAATTCGTGCTCACAACATCCTGTGCTACAATTACGCAGACGACACCCAACTAATTCTAAAGTTCCTGAACGCGAAACCCAACTCCCAACCTGACCTGACCTCTTGCCTCCTTAACATCGAACGCTGGATGACCTAAAGCCACCTCCTGTTAAACCCCTCCAAAACAGAAATCATGGTCTGCGGCAACTCAGATTTTCTTCCGCACCCACTACCCTGGCCACCCGCCATGGGCAACTCACCGACCCCCTCTAACACAGTAAAAAATCTTGAGAGCACCCTGGACTCCGACCTAACTCTCTCGCGCCAAGTCAACAATGTCTCAAAGTCCTGCCACTACCACCTCAAAAACCTTAGGCGCATCTTTCCATATCTCTCATTCCCTAACAGAGTCTCCGCGGTCCAATCAATCGTCTTATCACGACTGGACTATGGTAACCCCCTGTACCTCGGAATTCATGCCTACCAACTGAATAAACTACAAAGAGCACAAAACGCAGCAGCCAAAGTGCTTCTTGCGCTCGGTCCAAGGGACCACGCATCCCCAGCCCTTAAGACACTGCACTGGCTTCCGGTAGCCCGTAGGGTGGCTTTCAAAACCCTATGCCTCACCCATCGAGCTCTACATAAAACTGGACTCCATTATCTTCAAAAAAAGCTAATACCTTATCACCCTACCCGCACCCTTAGATCAAGCTCAGCCGGCCTCCTAGTAATTCCTAAAACATACTCAGTCAGGTTAGGCGGAGCATCATTCTCAGCCCTGGCCCCAACCCTGTGGAACTCGCTCCCACCCCACATCCGCCTAACTCAGGACTTAACGGCCTTCCGCAAACTACTGAAAACCTGGCTCTTTCCCTAAAACCAACCAGCCCCAAACCAGCATCATCACAATAACACCAACCTAACATACCAAAAATAAATAAATAAATAAATAAATAAATAAATAACCGAACTAGATTGTAACGGACATTAAGAAAAAGTACTGAAACGAATAAAGTAGATCTAAACAGGGAAATGATTAAATAGAAAAAACCACTGAATAATGGAAAGAAGAGATCGTGGAGAGCGGATGAACAAGGAGAGCGGATGAGCATAGAGGACGCGACCGGATGACTGGAAAGAGCGATTAAGTATGGATGAGTATAGTTGAGTATGGACGAATGTGAGGGAAAATTCTGTCGGCAAATGAGCCTGGAGAACGTGCAGAGCGCATGATCGTGCAGACCGAGTGTGGGGAGCGTATGAGTGTACGGAACATATGAGTGTGGGGAGTATATGAGTGTGAGTAGCAGATGAATCTGGAGAGCGGATGGGTCTGGAGAGCGGATGGGTCTGGAGAGCGGATGGGTCTGGAGAGCGGATGGGTCTGGAGAGCGGATGGGTCTGGAGAGCGGATGGGTCTGGAGAGCGGATGGTCTGGAGAGCGGATGAGTCTGGAGAGCGGATGAATCTGCAGAGCGCAAGTGTCTTGAGAGCGGATGAGTCTGGAGAGCAAATGATTGTAGAGCGCATGAGCACGTGGATTCAGATGAGTGTCGAGAACGGATGAGCGTCGAGAGCTGATGAATGAAGAGGGCGGAATATGTGGAGAGCGGATGAGTCTGGAGAGCAAATGATTGTAGAGCGCATGAGCACGCGGATTCAGATGAGTGTCGAGAATGGATGAGTGTCGAGTGCTGATGAATGAAGAGGGCGGAATATGTGGATGATAAGAGGGCGGAGGAGAGAATGGCGGAGTGTGGGGAATGGCGGAGTGTGGGGAATGGCTGAGTGTGGGGAATGGCTGAGTGTGGGGAATGGCTGAGTGTGGGGAATGGCTGAGTGTGGGGAATGGCTGAGTGTGGGGAATGGCTGAGTGTGGGGAATGGCTGAGTGTGGGGAAGGGCTGAGTGTGGGGAAGGGCTGAGTGTGGGGAATGGCTGAGTGTGGGGAATGGCTGAGTGTGGGGAATGGCTGAGTGTGGGGAATGGCTGAGTGTGGGCAATGGCTGAGTGTGGGGAATGGCTGAGTGTGGGGAATGGCTGAGTGTGGGGAATGGCCGAGTGTGGGGAATGGCCGAGTGTGGAGAATGGCTGAGTGTTGGAAATTGACTGAGTGTGAGGAGCAGAGCGTACGAGTTGTGCCGATAAGTCGATAAACTAGATGAGTGTGAAGATCCAATGAGCATGCGGATTGACCAAGGGTGTTGACGGGTGTGGATGCGATCGAGTGTCTAGATCAGACGACTGTATGTAGCAGTCGATCGTATGTAGAGCGGATGAGAACATGTGATGCGGATGCCTGTGTGGAGCAGATAGCCGTATAGAGCGGATGCCTGTGTAGAGCAGATGCCTGTGTAGAGCGTATGCCTGCGTGGAGCCGACGCCTGTGTAGAGCAGACCGGATAAGCGTGCAGACCGGATGAACGCATAGACAGACTGGAGTGCATTCGCGGGGACGACGGGAATGCATGCATTTGGAATACATGAGAGCATGCATGAAGCACACTGAAAATGAGGGATTAACTAGAGCACGCAAGACGAACTATGAACGCGCGAGTGTGCTCCTGATCGCATAAATTGCATGACCTACATAATATGCATTGGTGTGCGTAAATTTGAATCAACATATATCATACCACACCCCACGCCTACTCTCCTCTTTACACCACCACTCAAATAGAACACAGGGATACTATGACACCATTCGGTATAACTGTTCTCATATCAACATCTCCCGCTCACTCCCCATCACTCTAAGTAACCACCGCTGGTTTAACACCCCCAGCCTGGCGTCTCTCCTCAGGCCTAACGCAGCCACTCTGGAACTGGATAAATTCGGCCAGAGCGTACACATTCTCCTGACCTCTCAACCACCACACCTACCGCTAAGAAGCAGCTACCACATTAACCCCGCACCAGCTGCACACATACCTTGTGCGCACACGCACCTTTTGACTCTCTCCACCCTCTCTACTGACTCGAACCTCGGTTCCCAAGGGCGTTCAACCTACCAGCGCCTTCAGACCATACCAATGGTATATAAGGCGCTATATAAATGCAAAATAACAATAACAATAACAATAACAATACCAGTCTGGGGTGTACTGGTGATAGTGAAATTTGACCAACCCCACCCATCCGTCCTCCACAGGGTTGGAGCAGGGTCCGTCCTTGTGCTATCAATTTAGTTAATTTCCAGAGATTGCCGATTTTGCGATTTTTATAAAATTGGAATCTATTACACAATAAAACATACACAAGGCTATAGCAAACCCCCACGTGCATAACCTGGCAACGTAGAGTGGTACCACAAGTTATGTAATACAAAGCAGGGATACGTTCTTCCAGTGGTGTACCCCCAGTGCCTCTGCGCCTCAATGCCATTTCCATGACAGGGATGAAACAATGCAGTTAAGAGGGTCAGAGCATGTGAAACTCAACAGGAACACTGCTGTAGGTCCACCAACAGATTAATCAAGGCCTGGTTCACCTTTCCGTACCTAACCTGCACCCCTGCCTTTAACCATCTGTATCCCCTCTCTCCATGTCCTTGTGAACAAACCGTTAATACTCTAGCCCTCTAATTGTCCCCCACGACTTAACGCACTAGTTGTATAGTGCTCTGATGTTTGATCGCTAGGTTTGCGCTACAAAGAACACAGCGTATACAAACAGCACATACACATGATGGTATAGAAATTATACAAAACATAGCACATCAAGAGGTGCACTTGCCAACACAACATCAGATAATGTAAAAATGAGAACTAGTGTATGGACAGCAATATGAGTGGCTGCAGAAACAGGCTGCAAAGCAAAAGAGGTGATGGCTGGAAGGTTTACAATTAATCATAACCTCTGACATCGCTCTGGGCAACCCTCCAGAGCACCGTTCTTCGCCTGCCAAGCCATTACAGAAGGGGAAAGACCATATGCAAATCAGACTTGGTACCACCTAAACCTGTTGCCTAAAGATAAGCCGGGATTTCCTAAAGAGAGTTGAAGCGCAAGCTCAGACGGGTGGGTGGAATACGCTTAGCATACATTAATATCGCCTACAGTGGATTACAAGGAACATCGCCAGAAAACCTTGGCTAAGGTTACGGCAGATGGGATGCTAGAACCAATCAAAAGATCATCTGTGTCAAACTCATGTGAGAAATTGCATAATAAGGACCAGCTGATAGTGTGGCACGTTGCAGTGATACGTCCGGATCGGAACCATTCCTACAAGAATTTCACAGGGGAATTGGTAAGGATGTGGTGTGAAGGCAAGAAGGTGATTTCACCAATCATGGGAGTGGAGCACCACTGGAAAAGTGCACTTTTTTGGAAACTGACAGAGGGACTGTACAGACGATCTAAAGAGTGCAGCATCAGCAAAATCGTAATATAGTACAGATACTTCAATGTATGTATGTATTGTGTTTTATATTGCCCAAGCATAACACATGGTGCTATATAGCAAGGGTGTGAAGTCATAGGGTACAATAATATGGTTAATATTAGAATGATAGACTAGTGAAGGAACCCTTGGGAACATATAGGCCGAGGGCACACAGGATTACAGGCAGGGGATAAAGGTTACGGAAGAACAGGCAAAGTCATTGTTGGCCAGGACGGCTCCACAGCTATGCTCCAGTGGAGGCAAAATGTTTGGGAGCCTCCAACAATCTCCACAGCCTAAGTGCGTTCAAGTCCTGGGTCTGCATCAGTGAGACCATCTCAGGCCTTCTTCTGCTTGGAGACTTGCAGGCTCATTTGGAGTGGAGCGGTAAAGGTAAAAATGCCTGTATTGAGCAAATGCTGCTGTTTTACCGTCAGCCCAATTCATAGTTGGGTTCGGAGGTACCTCTGCGAGAATCCCACTGGCAGTATTTTGATTTGGATTTTCCAAACAGAAATCAGCCAAAAATGTTAACACTACCTCAGAGGTGGGGGTAAACGTTTCCAATTGGGTTAAAAATAGTTCTGGCTTCTCTTTCATGCACAGAAGGGAAGTGTGGATGCTTGGCTTCAATACACTACAAACAGTTTGCACAAAGGCCCATGGTAAAGCAGTCTAAAGCTGTCGATCTCGTCGGCCCGCTCTCACCACCGTACCAATGTAATGCATAAGAGCAGTGCTTTAAGTGGGAAATTGAGGGGGGAGCTACAATGAGGGTGCGTGGCTTAAACTATAGGTGGGGTCTTAAGTGCCCTCAGCACACGAAAATAAAAGATACAAGTTGTCGAGTTTGTTTTTATTATTGTCTTGCGCTGGTGATTCACCCGAGCACAGCACAAGCCAGTGTCAAATTGCACTGTGCTGTTTCATTGGTGCACAACTAATTTTGTTTCATTGAATAGACTATGGGCCTCATTACGACCCAGGCGGTAAGGGGTTTACGCCAGCGTAAACATCGCCGACCCTTACCGCCTGAGTATGAGATCCCTTAGCGCCATGGCGGATTTAACACCTGCTTTTAGCAGGTGTTAAAATCCATGGCGCTAAGGGACCTTGATGTTAATTACGCCACCGTAATTTACGGTGGCGTAATTAACGCCTTCCCCACTCCCATTATGCCCTATGGGGCAAAAATGGGAATGGGGAAGGGTAAATGGGGATTGGGGACTTACCGCCCCGCCAAGGTCGGAATGGGGCGGTAAGTCCGCCAACCACCATGGCGGAGTTGGCAACTTAGCGCCATGGTCCATGGTGCCAATAGCGCCATGGACCTCCGCCAAGGTCGTAATGAGGCCCTATGTCAAGCAGTCAATTGAACCAAAGCGAAACAAGCCAACGCCTGCAAAATAGCACAGTGTGATGTGACACGGGTTTGTCATTTGCAGGACTTGGGTTTGAATCGCCAGCATGGCACCCTAAAAAAAGGCTTTCCATTTGCGCCCAATGCTTGGTATTCCATCCCAAGCCCTACCGCTGACGAACGATCGGTGCACTGCACTGTGCTGTTTCAGAGGTGCACAATTTCTTTTGCATTATACCAGTGCTCAACTCGAGAGTACAAGCGGGTGGACGTAGTCCACCCACTTTTTTTCAGAGGGTGGACTCAGTGCCCCCCAGCTAAAACGAGAAACATTGAATGTTCTTTCAATGTATGAATTAAAGCCGACCTTAGGGATTAAAGCACAGCCATCAGGTTTGCAGGCTTGACACTTCACCACTGAACTATAGAACCTCATGAAAAATAACAAACAACTAAAGGTGAAATGTCCCATTCCAGGGAAAACATTTGTATTGGTTCTTGGAGTTTAAAACATGCACACCTTTTAATGTTTTCAAAAACACTATTAGAAGATAAGATCCTCTCTTGGTGTTGTGAATTGGATGAAATGGGCATATTTCACCTTGATATGCTCATTTCTGGCGACCTTGCATCCCATCGCGTTTGTGGATGAATCCCCCCACTTTAATTATTAGGACTTGACTGCTGTATTATACAATAGACTGCTTGACACATAAAGCCTGTTATGGGCTTCATGTGTCAAGCCGCCTGTGAATGAAACAAAGTCTGCCACCCAAGTAATAGCACAGTGCACCGTGGTGACACTGGCTAGACACTGACCGTGTCGGCCTGAATCCTATGCACAGAAAGATAAAAAAAGGGGGTTATCAAGTCTCTCTGGTGTAATGTGATCCCTGGCTCTATCATGGTTTTGGGAGACTGCGGGGGCACAGCCCCGGGCTAATCCCAGCCCACTTAATTAAACACTGCATAAGAGGTTCGGAATGAACCCTTTTATGCATTTAAAAAAGTACATTAGTGGGTTGAACCATTACTGTAAGTTATGCCTTTACACGACTTATATAATGGTTTAAATTGATTCATTGTTTTATTCTGATCTTTTTTAAATGAAGGGGTACTCCTGCAATAAAGCGAAAGGTATTTTAGGAATACCACATGGCTAGCGCAGGGCCTGGTGCTAACTCGTAACTGAGTGGATTTTCTGAAAAGGTAGACATTTTCTCTGGCTATGTTTCCACTCAAAGATAACCCACCTAACTCAGTGGTGCACAACATGCGGCTCTTGGACCATTCCGGACATTGTTTAGGGCCCTTCATCTGACCTAAATGTGATCAGCTGCTCCCTGGCCTAAAGTCTGTTTTTGTCTTTGAATCCTGAAACCATCAGTTTTGTTTCATGATTTAAGACCCACAATACAAATAAACCAAAGTGGTAGTGTCCTTTTCAAGGCAATGGATGACACGGGTTACAGTTAAGAAATAGAGTAATACATACAAACTCAAAACTCATGTTTTATTTATTTTTTACTCATCTTTGCTCACCGATGCCCCTATCAACGCCTCATCCCCACAGACAGTCTGGCACTCTGCATGAGACTTGTGTGGTACACAGGGGTGGACAGGGAACCAAAAGGGACCCTGGAAATAATGTTCAAAGTGGCCCCATATTACACATTTTCAGCAAGCCCAACCCTTTTCCGATGGAAACATTTGGAAATTAAACATGTTACCACACAAAAGAGGCCCAGGCTGCAGAGGCCTACTGGGAAATCTCCAGAGTTCCAGAGGCGTTGTTTTGAGGGGTCTTTAGGTTGTAGCCCCAATAGAAGCTGAGGGGTTACAAACAAAAAGGTTAGCTAGCCCCCAGTACTAACAGTCCCAAAATTAGCATAGCCCCGGTCTTTTCCAGACCTAGCAACACCCCTGCAGAGTTCCCTATAGGCCAGTTCCCCCTCCCCCCCCGCTGGTGGTACACAGCTTACTCCTTCACTTTTGAGGCTCGAGCAAGAAAGTGTGTGTGTGTGTTGAGCACTTTTACCAAGAACTACAGGCACTTTAGTACTAAATGCTCTCAGCACCCTGCAGCAAAGCACAGCATTGAGAACATGACATTTTTTAAACTTACATCGATTTCAGAATTATTAAATTATTAAAGGCCTTAATATTGAGGGTCACACTATTTCTAAAGCCCGAATTCTTTTAGATCAAAAAGCACAGGGAGATGAAGTGATGGACGCATCAGTACAGCAAAGGCTGTATGAGGCAAAGTGATGCCATCGGCCTATGGTCGCTCCCCACTAATCCACCAGCAGAATCCGAAGGCGCAGGGAGCGATCCATTGACGACACTTAACACTATTGTGTTTAAGTGAGAAACAGCCACTGGAAGCTTGTTAACACGAAACCGATCATCTATTTCTCTGTCAAGGGGAATGATTGGGTTTCACTGAAGATATCGAACCACAACCAGAATTTATTACAACCAGTGAGCTCCCCAGAGCGCCCATATATCATATCCCTCAAAAGGAGAAAAGAAAATGACTTATTTATCAGACGAGGCCAGCAGCGGGGGAGTCAGGGGATAAATACGCATACAATTACTCTAAAAAAAATAAAAAAAATTGACAGGATAAAGATTAAAGAGCAGAGGATAATTGTGTTGACTTTCCATGCCATATTAACAAAAAAAGTGGAGTTCCTCAGTCTTGGCAACTGGGGAGAATGGTTAGAAGGGAACTTCGTTTGCATATTAGGAAAATAAATCATTTACAAAATCGTGCTCAGGGACAAATGCGTTGGATGCCATTTGCATGAAATAAAAGCTTTTGTTGTTCGTACTGGCAAGATGGCGACGGGGTTAAGGATAATATGCAGAAATCAAGAGGGTTAGGCACAAGCGGATGCCTCTGAAAATTCAGTATTGCTGGACCAGAGCCAGTGACCTGCACCTGGGCTATGAATGAACCCGCCAAAGCACTACCGACCTTCAAAGGAAACCCCTTACCACAATTCTCCTGGCTTCCATATCAGCCAGCCTGACTCCTTATTCAGAACGTCCTTCCAACACTGCCTACACATTCCTTTGAAGGAGAGAACTCATCTTGCCTTATCACAGAGAGGTTGTCTTTCCTCTTGGTCTTCCTGTATATTTGCCCATCTCCCGGTTAGGGCCTTTGGTCCTTGTGAAGTTAAGTATATTTTCCTTTCTGTATTGTAATGCTATATTGATATGTGTTATTGTTATGTATGGTGGCCGGACAGTCTCAAGTACCCTTCCAATTCATAGCCTCAAAGGCATTGGAATGGCCCCCATAGAGCCTTTTATAGAAGGTGTCTCTTATGGCTTTGCTCCCTCTCGTGGGTGGTGCTGCTCAGTGAAGCGAACACTGCGGGCAGGGAGGGAGGTTAACTGCTAGACCAGCATCTGCTCTACTGAGCCACAGTAGAGACATGATGCTGGCTTCCTTCTTAACACCTACAGCATCCCATGGGGAGTCTGCCCGGGAAGAGCCGCTTGTATTTCCCCCCAGAGGCATTATTTAAAGGAACAACTGATCTTGGAACAGTGCCCACAATGTGTTCAGCAACATCATGTCAGCGGCAAGCAAGGAGTGCATCCAGGAAAGGAAACACGCTTCTCGAATGCACTCTGATCCATCCTAGGAGGGGGTTTTGTAAAGAAGCGGCAGGGGCACTCTTAGCAGCTACCCCGTCTACCAGCAAGAGGGTACTTGGGCCCCAACAAAATCCCAGCTGCAAGAATAGAAGACTCAACCATAGGGCCAAGTTTACTGTCTGTATTATCAAAAATGACAGGGATCACACTAGAACAGCATTGCAGTCCACAGGGTGGCGTTATCCAAACATGTGTCACATCGTTTTAACCAAGAATGATGTCACAAAACAAGTTGCGCCCCCCAAAACCTATTAGGGCTGGGGATTGGTCAGTTTAGGGAAACTACATATATAATACATAGGGTTAGCTTGGTTATTGGATCGCCATATCTGGTGGCTCCTTCAAAGACCACCTCTAAATGTAACAAATACAGGGTTGCAGGTTAGTAGGGAAATTATTGGCACTGCAACATAGTGTACCTTAATGAGAAAGGTGGCTAGAGATTTGACAACCATGTCTTCCCAGCCATGGGACCTTGGGCAGCTACTAGGCTGAGTGAAATTACTTAATGCAATGGGAACGATCACAAAGGTGCTGTATGTTCTCCACATGCTGCCCTCTCTGATCGCCTAGGCCCTGAGAGAGTACATCCAGCTTTGAACCTGTGTAGTAATTGTATCTTTCCACCTCTGGTTCGATGGGAATAGTTTTCAACCATCTGCCTCAAATGAACAGGTACTGTCCTAGCCTCCCAGGTTATGTTTGTAGGTAACACAAAATGGAGCTCTCTGCTTGTAATTATGAGGATTTTAGGCTATTTTCCTTGCAGCTGTCTTGTCGCCCCGGGACCCTGGAAACCTTTCATATCTGCATGTCATTGGCTAGGCTGCGCACCATGTCTGCGCTGAAGGCTCTGTCTGTCTGCCTTTGGTTGAATCAGGCTGTTATCCTCTCCGTGTACTCCAGATCTGCTTTCCTCATTCACTTGAATGCACCTATGGCTTCCATCTTTGTTCCTAAGGTCGTTCATGTTAGTCGCAGTTATGAATGTGCAAGTTAGATATGCGTAGCCTTAGCATCTTGCGGTTTCTGCTTAGCAAAGGATATGTGTGTGTGCTCGCCTCAGTCTTCTATCTGCATGAGTCATAAGCATTTGTTTCATGTCTATCAGCAATAAACTATCTTGTCTTTGTAGCTTCATGCATGGATGCCTATATGCTTTCTAAATGCACTTACGTTGTGATGTCAGTAGTAACGTCAACAGCTTTCAAAGTTATAGTCAGTCCACTTGTTTGATTGATGACAGTTCTACCTCCTCCATGTTGTCAGTCGGGTACGGTTTGAATGGCTGCCTGAGTGAGTAGCATTTCTCACACCTGCAATACATCAGCGATGCTGATGAAGGGCCTAGGAGTGATGTGCATCTCCCATTTCTCTGTCTTCAGACTGAAAGCCGAGTGCAGGTCATGAGGGCCACACTTGGACCTCTGTCTTCAATCCCCCCTCTGGTGGACAAGTCAACCACACTCCCCAGATGACCCTCCCTATTCAAGTAGAGCTTCGGAACTCAAACTTTGTGGTCATCCAAACTCCAGGTCAGATAGCTGCAATCTACATCCAGGACGCACCATACCCATTTTCCCCAATAGTCACAAGGGTTGGCAGGAAACTCAAACATTGTACCTCGCGGGAACTGGGGACACTAGGGATAAAAGTACTATTGTGCGTAGAAATATCGTCTTCACACATTGTGATATTGCTACTCTGGCGACACAGAAGGCAAACAGCACTAGTAGCAATGGTGCTACCAGTACTTTCAATTCATTGGCCATCCACAATAGCCGGTCAGAGAGCACAGCGAGTAGAGTGATTGCTTTGACAACTGTGCAGAGCCTGCTGATGCAGTTTTGAATCTCGGCAGGACCAAACTCAGCCTTTCATCCTTCCGAGGTCAATAAATGAGCATCACACACCGTGGGTAATAATAAGCAGCGCTCAGATGCCAAAGGGTTTGTAGTGCTATATAAATGCTAAATTATTATTATTATTATTATTATTATTATTACTAGAGAAGATGTGTGATAACCATTCATCATCCTTTCCTACAACATTTATCTCTTCCTCCAGTTTCACGTGCAGATATGATAATTGAGTGATAACCTCTGTCAGAGTCCCATTCTTATCAACGTGAGCAGGTTTGAATGTACAGCAAGAAGGCCTGATCATGGCACAAACACCTCTGTCCATGACTGTTAGGAGGTCGAGAACATAACAATTCTGTAGGGCCATTAATCTGACAGCCCTCAGTTCTTCTTTGATGGCATTAAACCCCTTGACAGTTGAGTTGATTGTCTGCATCAGCTCCCACCATGTGATTTGGAGCCACTTGGTGAACCGCTGGCGCAATGGATGCAAAGAACATCTCAGTCCTGCTAAACAGTCTGTGTTTTGGTGGTATTGCATATAGCGCATTCTCCATTGTTGATGATGCATAGTTTCCTCACCCTTGTCAAATCTACCAATCTCTTCTTCCTTTGATGGGCATCCATCCTAGGTAATCGGTCCACTTGTATGTCCTTCCAGGTTATTACTAATGCTGGTGTATTTATCAGTACTAATGAGCATATTCCTCCCCAATTCGGTGGCAACTGCATGTATGCCTTGAATCCGCAGGCCCATAAGTGATCCATTAGCACTGCTGTACTGACCTTCATTCCTGGTATCTTTGATATTTGCTTGCATCCTTTATTCTCTCCAACCTTTACTGGATCATCATTCTGGAAACATAGTGAAGCACTCTTGAGTGGTAAAATTGGCATATGACCTGCTTCGTTCTCTACCCAGGTGAGCAATTTTGCACCCTCTTCCCATTCCTTGAGGCAATTGTCATTTTCCTTCTATACTACTTCTACTGGAACCGTTAGGAGCATGTGTGATTTACTCCCAAACATTCCCTCTTTCCACCCCTCAGCTGTGTAGATTTCTCCATAAACTAGCAGCTGTGGGCTTTCCCAGCATCCGGACATTCCTTCTATTTTCCTATATTCTGTCCTGTGGCATTGTAGTTCCTTCTACACAGGGCCAGCTCCTTGGCCTGTGCAGGGCCCAAAATTACCCCAGGGGGAAATGCTTACGTTTACCCTCCGGGCCCCCCTTTGGCTACGTACACAAAAAACCCAGACTCGTATGTAGTGGAAACGGTCGCTTTAATGTGACAGTTTACAAATTACCTGACTCCTTGGCTTAACAGATTACAGATCAAATAACAATCACCAAAACAATTAATTAATTAAACAATTCATCAATTCCTGCCCCTTATTCCATCCCCTCCACCTCAATTCCTCTCAACCTTAATTCCCACTTTGTCCCCATCTTCTCTTCGAGGCCACGCCCCCCTTCTTCATTACCTTTTGCCCCTTTTCGTATCTCCAGGCTGGCCTGTCTCTGAAAACAGCGCTACCCCCTTCCTTTATCATGCTCCTACCCCTTTTTACTCCCCCAACCATATTCAAATGGTCGAGCACAGAGATTTTGTGCTAGACCATTTCATCAGCAGAAGGTAGGCAGAGCTGAAGCCTCTGCTCCCACCACCACCAACCGTTCGTATGAAGCTGCTGGAGCAGCATTTTGCAACATAAAAGAAGATAAGGCCTCGTGGGCTTTTTCCACTCAGCTGGGTCAGTGAAAAAGAATTATTAACAAAATCTTGCCGGCGGGCGCACATCACGCACACAAATTAAGGAAGAATGCGCTTTTAATTAACATTCCAAATTGCTCATGTTTGGGTGCAACTTTGAAGGGGTTGAACCTTCTGTGTAGCCTGTGCCATTCTGCACTCCAGAAATCCTCACTCTGCAAAATGGCTGACCCTTCCTAGGGCCGAGTAGCCACCCATTGTAAACCAACTGTTCCCCATTGTGATTGGCTTCCTCTTCACCATCCCCCTATCAGGCGGAAGCTGGCCCCTCCCTCAAAGGCCCACATCCAAGGCCCTGTCTCTGCATGTCCGGGCCAAGTAGGGCTCAGAGGGCCCACCTTTTTAGTCCACTTCTTCAAACTATGAAGTAGCCTCCTGATGTACAGACTGATACATGGGGCCCACGAACTTGGGCCCTTCCACCTCTACGTTCTCTGTAGATATACCAGTGATGGATGAACTTTTTCACTGCCTCCTCCACTAACAACTTTGAACCGAAACTGTGCCTACCTCACTCTGCCATCCCTTCCTCACCTATTCTAGTCCTTCTTTCAATGCATGTTGTGTCCTTTTTGAAATTCGAATTTAGGTGTGTGTTTTTTAACCTCTTTGCACCCCATTGCACTGCATTTTGTGTCTTTTTGAAATTCGAATATTAGGGGTGTTTTAAATTTTGTGCACCCCATTTTGCACTGCATTTTGTGTCCCTTTCAAAATTCGAATTTAGATATTTGTTTCTTAACATCTTTGCACCCCATTTTTCACTGCATTTTGTCTTTTTTAAATTCGAATTTAGGTGTTTTTTAACATCTTTGCACCCCATTTTGCACTGCATTTTGTGTCCTTTTTGAAATTCAAATTCAGGTGTGTACTTTTTAACATCTTTGCACCCCATTTTCAACTGAATTTTGTGTCCTTGTTGCTACTACTAGGCCGCCTGGTGAGTTTGTTCTAGAACTGTGCTGGGCAGCCACTCCTCTCTCCTTCAACTATCCTCTGCCACTCCTATGGCACTCACCATCTCCCCTATCTTCACTAACTGCTACACTATCACCAATCCTCCCTCTCTCACGAAGTCTGGAAGGCAAAAGCATAAAAAATACATCCTGAGCCTACCCATCGCATACACTTATGTCAGCGCAACTTCCAAACAGGTCTTCACTGATATCCTCTTCTCTGTCCCCTCCCCAGATCTATGGACTCCTCATCTAATCTCTACAATCCCGCCTTGCACATCTTCTCCCATTAATGGTGGCCCCGAAATGGGAAGTCCTCTTGGCAGGGTTCACATCATCCAGGTGCATCAGTAATGTCTATCACACTGGCACTATCTTGGTTCAAGGACCACAACCCAACCTCCTTCTCTTTGACCGGTGCCTGCCGTCCATCATCAACTTCCTTCCCACACCTGCTACTTCTTCCTCCACTCTCTCTGCCCCCTCTCTTCCAATTAGTGTACCATGCTACTGTACCCCTCCTCGAAAAACCTTGAAATGGGGAGACCTCTTGCATCTTGCCACATTGGCAGTGGTTCAATGTCAGCTCAGTCAATGCTTTTGATTCCCCTTTTCCCGGATGGCTATAAGATCATCTCCAAGCCTCGCCCATACGGGCTACTAGTGGAGTTGCTCTGATCTTACTTGGGTGGGTCCCTTCTTCCTTCATACCCACCCAGGCCTACTCCTCCTTTCAGAGCTTGGTCTACATGATGGTCATCTCTCCTTCCTCCTCTCTGACCATCACTACTGTCTACATGCCTCCTGGCTCTACCACTCTGTTCCTGTCCGAATGGGCTGATTTCTCCTCCTCTCTCCTCACTACCTCTTCTAAATTCCTTCTTGTGGGTGATTTCAACATCCTCCTTGAATCCAATCTCTTCCGTGACCTTTGCACCTCGCTCTCCCTCTCCATCCTCCCCTCTGGCACTTCCCACTCGGCTGGACACACTCTTGATGACTTCATCGACACAGATCTTTCAATATCCTCCCCACAGATCACCCCACTCTCCTGGCCAGACCACTCTCTCCTCTCCTCTCCTCCCACCTGGGTCCTCTTCTCCCTCTGACTGCACCTCGACCTAGCCCTGCCAACCACATTCACGAATATCCATCCTATGAAACGAGTAGTAGCTGCTGCATTTGCATCTACCTTCATCTCCCCCTCTCCCCAGTAGAGACTCTACTTCTGACTCTGCTCTCAGCAAACCTCCATCTTGCCATTACTAATACCCTTGACATTCTTGCCCCAGTCATGAGGATCCACCTGAAACATGCCTCCAAACTTAACACCTGGTACGACTCCGAACTTGCAGCCCTGAAATGCAAACGCAGATCTGCGGAACGGAATTGGCAGACCGCAGGCTCACTCTCTGACAGACTGGCCTAGCGCCTGCTCCAAAGGCAATACAGACTTCCGTGCAAAGAAAAGGGCCCACATCCAGGCTCTCGTCTTTGGTGCATCTAACAACACAGCTGAACTCTTTAAAATATGCAGGAAATAGCCAACCCTTCAGCAGTCTCCTCCACACCTCTTCCTTCCCAGGCCCTCTGCAATGCACTGGCCGCACACTTCACTGCAAAAACTCAGGACATCCTGAGCACCCTTGCACCCATCCCCCATCGCCTTAGGCCACCCCCTTGCCTCGTATGGCCTCCCTTCCCCCTCTGCTTTCTCTCCTCCTTCTCACCAGTCAGATCTGATGAGGTCACCAGAGGTGTCTGCTCCATGAAGGTCTCCTCCAGAAAGGTCTCCCCCAGCTCCTCGAGAACCATTAAGTACAACATTGGCTCTCTTGCCCCTGCACTTGCTGATTTCTGCAACCACTTTTGTGCTACGGGATCTTTCCACCTCCTCCCTCAAGCACTCCCTTGTGCACCCCCTCCTGAAACAACTTTCTGAAGACCTATCTTATCGAACCAATTACCGCCCAATATCTATCACCCCGTTCCTTGGAAAACTCTTGGAATCTGGTCTTCCCCCAACTTACCCAGCACCTTGAACTCATTGGTTGCCTCCACGACTATCAATTCCGAGCATCCAGAAGCACAGAAACTGCTATCCTGAACACCTGTGAGGAACTGCTTGAATCTCTTGTCTCAAACTCTCCAGCTGTTATCATTTTACTTGATCTCTCCTCTGCATTTGATACGGTCAACCACTCCATCCTCATAAAATGGCTCCACGATAGCCTAGGTGTCTCAGAGCGGGCACTGGATTGGCTGACATCTTTCCTCAGTGACCCTCTGTCCCAGGTCATTCTGGGATCTTTCTCCTCCCCCGCGGCGTGCCCCAGGGCTCCAACCTTTCTCCTTGGCTTTTTAGCAACTATCTTGCACCACGTGCACACATCATTTCCTCCTTCTTCCCAAACTTCCAGTGTTATGCAGATGACACACAGAGTTTAATTGGATCCGTGCAGCAACCGGGAGCCAATGGAGACTTTTTAGGGCAGGAGAGATGCAGTCCCTGGGCACAAGGCCAAGGATAAGTCTTGCTGCTCTATTCTGGATTAGCTGAAGGGGTCGCAGAGTGGAAGAAGGTAGATTGAGGAGGATGCTGTTGCAATAGTGAAGCCTAGAGAGAACGAGGGCTTGGGAAATGTTGAGCTTCTAGGGGAAAGTGGGAAAAGGGAGAATTCCTTTGAGAAGGAACAGTTGAAAGTGGTACTTCTTAGCAATGCCCTGAGTGTGAGGGAGGAAGGAGAGAGAGGAATCAAAGATGACTCAAAGGCTTCTGTCTTGGGAAGAAGGAGCAGGGGGAGAGCCCAAGGTGGGAGGCCAAAGAGAAGGGAAGAAGGAGGGAGCAGGTGTCCCAATCGGAAGGATATCAGTTTTGCTGGCATTGAAGCAGAGATTGTTGGAAGTGCACCAAGCCTGGGTGGCAAATAGGCACTCAGGGATGAAGGAAGGTGCAAGTGAGTCAGCAGGAAGTCTGAAAAAGAGTTGAGTGTCATCTGCGTAACACTGGACATTGGGGGAGAAGGAAGAGATGAGGAGTGCCAGCTGAGCAAGGTAGATGTTAAAGAGCCAGGAGGAGAGGCTAGATCCCTGGAGGACACCACAGGTGGAGAAGGAAGTAGGAGAGTAGAAGGTGCCCAAGATGACTTGAGAAGAGTAGTCAGTTAATAAAGAGGTCAGCCATTCCAGTGCCCATACCGAGATACCAAGGGTATTGTGGAGCCTTTGAATGAGGATGGAATGGTTGACATTGATCAAGTAGGGTGAGGACAGCTGAGGAGTTGGAGTCCAGGGATGCTAGAAGTTCTTCACGGGTGTTCAGAAGTGCAGTTTCCGTGCCTTTGGATGCTCAGAATCCAGATTGATGATCTTGGAGACCACTGACAAGTTCAGAGAGCGAGTTGAGTTGGGGCAAGGCCAGCTTCGCTTACCCAGCAGTTTCCCCAGGAAGGGGGTGATTGTAATAGGGCAATAGTTGGATGGACAGGTAGGTCTGTTGAAGGTTTTTTCAGGAGCAGGCGCACAAGGGAGTGCTTGAGAGCAGGGGGGGAAAGAACCAGCGGGGAAAGAGTGGTTGCAGAAATCAACAAGTGCAGGGGCAAGAGAGTCAATGTTGTTCGTAATGGTTCTGGATGAGCAGGGGGGAACCTGTTTGGAGGAAGCCTTCATAGAGTGGACAACTCTGGTAACTTCTTCAGGTGTGACAGGGGTGAAGGAGGAGGAGGCGGAAGGAGGAGGGTGAGTGGCCAAGGGAGGCAAGGGGGTGTTGGATGGGTTTAGCGGGTGAGTAACAAGGGTGTTCTGGATGTCCTGAATTCTGGTGGCAAAGTGTGTGGCCAGTGCATTGCGGAGGGCCTGGGAAGGAAGAGGGGAGGAGGAGACTGCTGAAGGGTTGGCTAGCTTCCTGCAGATTTTGAAAAGTTCAGCCTTATTATTGGATGTACCAGCTATCCGTGCCTGAATGTGGGCCCTTTTCTTGGCACGGATAGAGAGTCTGTATTGCCTTTGGAGTAGGCGGCAAGCCAATTTGTCAGAGGGTGAACCTGAGGTTTGCCACTTCCATTCCGCTGCTCTGCACTTTCGTTTCAGGTCTGCATGTTCAGAGTCATACATGGTGTTACGCTTAGAGGCAGATTTCAGGTGGATCCTCATGACTGGGGCAAGGATGTCAAGAGTGTTGGTGATGGCTGAGTGAAGATTGCTGAGAGCAGAGTTGGTGGTAGAGTCCGAGGATGGGGGAAGAGGGATGAAGGAACATGCAAAGGCAGCAGCTGACATTTGTTTCATTGGGCAGATGTCCGAGAATGATGTTGGCAAGGCTCTTGAGGGTGTGGTAGGAAGGCCGAAGGGACCCAAGTGAGAGGAGAGGAGAGAATGGTCTGACCAAGAGAGTGGGGTGGCCAGAGAGAGCACGAGAAAGGGGGATCAGAGGGGATGATGGTGTCCAGTGTGTGTCCAGCCAAGTGGGTTGGACTGGAGTGGGGAATGGAGGGGGAAAGCGAGGTGCAGAGGTCAACAAAATGAGTGGATTCTGAGGCAGGGGAGTCCAATTGGATGTTGAAGTCACCCAAGAGGAGGAGATTGGAGGTTGTTGAAAGTAAGGAGAAGCAGAAATCAGCCCATTCATAAAGGAACAGAGTGGTAGCACCTGGAGGCTGGTAAATGGTAGCAATAGTCAGAGTAGAGGAGGGAAAGATGACCAACTTGCAGTCCAGGCTCTCGAAGGAAGAATAGAGTTGGGTGGGTACAATGGAAGAAGGAACCCACTCAGGGTAGATTAAGGTGGCCCCACTGCCAGCACAGTGAGGTTGGGGATTGGAAATGAACTTGAAGCAATCAGGGAGGAGGGAGTTGAAAGCAGTGACTGAGCTGGCATTGAACCAAGTCTCAGTGAGAGCAGGAATATCAAGATCAGTGTCTTCAAGAAGGAAGCAGATGTCAGCAGAGTGTTTTTTGGCTGAGCGGGCGTTAGGAAGTGCCAGGTGGAGGAGGTCTCTACCTTTGAAGGTTTTCTAAGGAGGAGTACAGGGGCATGGTACTCTGTTCAGAGGGGTAGGGACAGTGAGAGTGTTGGGGGGAGAGGCAGCAGAAGGAAGTTAATGAGGGAAAGCAGGATCCAGTCAAAGAAAAGGAGGTTGGTTTGAGAACCCTGAACCAGGATAGTGCCCAAGTGGTAGACTTTAACAATGCAACGTGAGAATGAGAAGCCAGCCAGGAGGATTTCCCACTTGGTGCCAGTGTTAATCGGAGAGGCAGTGAAAGGGGACAGGGTAGAGATGAGATGAGGAGTCCATAGATCGGGAGAGGGGACAGAGAAAAGGATATCCATGAAGACCTCTCTGTAGGTTGCGCTGACGTAGGTGCCTGTGATGGGAAGGCCTGGGTTTGCACGCAGGATGTCTTTTTTGTGCTTTTTCAAGCAGGACATAGTGAGAGCGGTGGGGTAGGAGATAATATAGCAATTAGAGAAGATAGGAGAAATGGTGAGTGCCATTGATGATGATGTTGATAGGTTATTTATAACACGCTTAATACCCAGAGGTTTCTAAGCGCGGACCCGGGGATCGAACCTGTGTTGCTCCTTGTCGTCTTGCTTCCAAGGTGAGCACGTTGCCCCTAAGCTATCCTCCTGAGACAATTAGGGTGGCAGAGGGAAATTGAAAGGAGAAGGGTGACTGCACTGCACAATTCTGGCCTAATCTCACAGGTGGCCCAGTAGTAACAAAGGGAGAACAAAAAAGCAATGCAAACTTGAGCACAGGATGGAAAAGGCACAAATGTAGTGAAATTAGGGTGCAGGATGTAAAATGCACACAGCTAAATACGGTTTTGAAGGAAAAAGCCCATATGCAGAGAAATTAGGGTGCAGGATGTAAAACACACAGCTAAAATTGGTTTTGTGAAATGAACACAAAAGCAGACAGAGTAAAGAAGGTGATGTGGAAAAATAAAGTGAGAAAGGCACCAATATAAATCAGGGTGCTAGTGGAGGAGGCAAAAGAAAGGTTCAGCCATCACTCACTGGAGGTGCAACAGTTCATAAGGGTGCTGAGGCCCATGTTCTTGGAAGAGCAGGATATACACAGCAGGCTGCAGCATAGTTTGTGGTGGGAGGGGCAGGGTGGGCCCTGCCCTCCCAGCCCTCTTAGGCCCAGACAGGCACAGACAAGGGGTTTGGGGGTGGGCCTTTGGTGGGGGGCTGGCGTTTGCCTGCTGACTCCCTGATTGGCTGGAGAAAAGGATGTTGTGGCCAAACAATAGGCTGTGGTAGGCTATGGACCCAAGCACTCCAGTGCTGAGATGCGGCTGCTATTTTGGAGTGGTAAAGGCCCAGCATGATGTGTAGGTCAAGGAGTCATGCCACAGTTTTTGCCGGCAGTACTGTTATGCCAGCAGCACAAAATCAGATACATATTTTGCAAGAGTATTTTAAGCGCCTTGTTCGATGATAGCGCTTCGATTTCAAGTGCAGCCCAAATGGGCTTACCTGACCAGCAATGATGTGATGTGGCTCCCAGCTGCTCCAGCAGCCTCGTGGTACAGCGAGTGGAGCAAGGGGCTCCACAGTGGAGGATCCAAGGTGCTTCCACGCAGGGGATGAGAAGAAATGCAGCATATGTATAAACGCAGAAAAGCAAGGTAGATGAACCATAGAGAAGCTTGCTAAACGTAGGAAATATAATTCAGATAAAGCAGCCATGTTGAGAAAATTGACATTTCATATGAAAGCAAGCTGGAAACCTCCAGGAGAAAAACCAAGGCTACAGAGCTGAAAGGCGCTGGAATACAGAATTGTACAAGAACAAAGGATATTTTTTTGGTTTAAGATCAAGGAAGCTGCAGCAAGAAGCAACTGCATGGCACAAAGGGAGTTGAAGAGGATAAGCCATTTATGTAGGACATTTTTCTCCTAAGATTAAGTAAAGGAGAGGACATTTGCAAGCGCCAAGTACTAAACAATTCAAGATGCAGAAAGCATATGCAAGATTAAGCAACCAAGTCTCCAGAGGTCAAGACGAGTAATAGCACCTAATATAATTCAATGAAATGGCACTAGAATGTACAAAATCATGGTCTCCTTACACAGGGTGCAAACCAGAAAACAAAGCCTATTGAGGAAGGCTCCAGACAAAGATAGCTATGTACTCCCACTCCCTTTAATTTCGACAGGAAGCGAAAAGTTAGCAAGGTCAAATACAAAGGGGAAGCCTTAGATTAGAGCCTAACCGATGAGAGATGGTTGGTAGGCTAATTGACCAAGTGAGCAGTTGTCTGATGTTGTTCTCCGCACCTGGGTTTCAATTTGCTTATGTGCTGCTAACTAGCTGAATGTCTAGGGTTGGAGGAGAGGGCCAACCAATCAGGATGGCCTATGTGATGGTGGAGTATGCATTGTTGTAGAAGCCAATCTGCTGTTATTCTTTCACTATTAGCTGTATTATATGAAGTTAGAGGTAGTTCAATGCATGCTTACCAGATAAGGCACAGCCAATGATGTTACTAACGCTTATGTATACTATAGGTATACATGTTCCCCTAACCAATCCCTCCGCCCGATAGGTTTTGACACGTAGGATGAAATACATTGAGGTATACATACTTTTGAGTAACAGAAATGCTGTGAGAGTGTGTGTGGTGTGTTATGTGTTGTTATGCTGGCCAGAAATCCCTACTTTATTGAACTGATAATAAAGTAGTATTTTGCCATATTCTTTGAGTCTGTTTGGTTATTTGGGCCTGAAATCAGTTATTGTGGTAATCCCGTCCAGCACTTTGTACTCCCCAGGTGCTACTGCACAGATAAACCCCAACTGGGTAACAATAATCCTTTTTTCTGCAGCTCTCCCTGCCCATTTCCCTATGGAGTGCCCCTATGTCCATATCTGAGGCCCCTCATTGCTCCTCCGAGCCGTATCTAGTAAAGGAAAAGACAATGAGCCCCCGCTCTGAAAATTCCCGCCTACCCCAGCCCTCCACTGCTTAAGGGCTCCGCTCGCCCAGATCTCTGATGTACTCATTATACTTTGCTGATCTCCAGTGCCCCAAGCTCTTCACCTTCTTCTCAGACAAACCCAGCCTGCTCCCTTCGGACGTGGCCCCATCCTGAAAGAATGAGTACCGAAATCCTCCGCCTTCTCGTCCACAGCTAGCAGAGCTCTCCCCATTACCCACAAAACCTGCACAGCTGTCACCCCTTCCCTGTTCTCATGCTGAAAAACCAAACCTTCCCTCCCCATACATCTGTTCCGCCATACTAAACCTGCTCTCACCGGACACAACTCCCCACTTCTCTTGTCCAGATGCACCCAAAGCCCCTTACCCAACTGATCCGTCTTTGATTTACAAATTCTGATATCCACGCTATTTTCAGACAGACATACAGCCTTCCACATCAGACCTCCATTTCCCCCGCTTTCAGCACCAACTCTGACACCCAAAATGCCCCAAAAAATAACCACATAAAACCACCTGAAAACATGTCACTTTCCCATGGTGACCACCATATGCCCTCTAGAACCTGGCATAACCTACCCAACAACCCCACTGACACTGGCTTCCTGTTATCCTTTACCTTCCCCTTTTCCCTTGCCCATCCTTCCAACATTCTACGTGCCATTCCCCCCTCGCTAAGCTGAAAGCCCCAGAACCACTTTCCATAAAAAGCGATCCCGCCAGCTTCCCCACTATCATTGCCTTGGACCAGCCTCTCCCCACACAGCCCAGTATAAAGTTGATCACATCCTCCTTCTCTCCTCCGCATCATCCCTCACTCTCCAACAAGCTACTCCTCTCAAAAACTCAACCCATGCTCTCCTGTATGGTGCCCGCGATGTTGGGGCTAGTAAACCCTCCAGTAAATGCAGCACTCTCAATCTTCCAGCTGCCATATCTCCTCCGGATCCAGTGCCCTTCCACCTCTGCTTCCGGTACCAACCCACGGAATCTCTGCCACTGAAACTGATAAAATGTATCCGCGATGACGAAATCCTTTGCTGGCCCTAAACACCATATTCAATTTCAGGCATTGCAACACAAATTCCTTCAAGAGCCTGGACACCCTCTGATCCCTGGCAGATTGCCTGTTCACAATGTTAACCACAGCCTCACAATCCACGTTGAAATTCACTTTGTTATTCTGCGACTCTCTACCCCACAACTCCAAAGTCACTAGCAATGGAAAATATTCCAGGAAAGCTATGCCACCCTCTCTTCCACTGCTGAGTTCACCTCTTTGTGCACCATCTGCCCCTCCAGTACACACCGAAACTTCCAGAGCCCGATGCATCAGACAAAACCTACACCTCCCAAGTGACTAGGTCCCTTTTTAGCCACATCGACATGCCAGTACATTCCTCCAGAAATCTTAACCATACCCTGCAATCTTACCTGACAGCTCCTGAAACCCTAACCCTGTGGTCCGGGTGCCTCGAACCTAACATGGAACGGGCTATATTCCTACAAAAAGTGTGACCTGGAGCCGCGACCCAACACACAAAATTGAGATGCCCGGTCTCTGCATGTCCATCATTGCCATTTTACACACCGCCAACGCTCTCTCCAGCAACTGTACCAGCTTGCTCACCTTGTCGTCCGGCAAGCATGAGGTCATAGCCATTGTATCCAGTTTGATACCTAGAAAAGTCAGAACCACTGCCAGCCCCTCTGTTTTATTCTCCACCAACGGTACTCCCAACTCGAGCATCAATGCTTGAAAAGCCTCCAGCATTTGGTGGCACTCCTCATCTCCCACTCCACAGATGAACAAGAAATCATCCAGATAGTGCAAAAATCCCCTAAACACAGAACTGTATGTGAAACCCAACTGCAGAAAGGAGTTAAAATGTTCAAACAATGCACATGACACTGCACAGCCCATCGGTAATGCTTTGTCCATGTAAATTTGATCCTCAAACTGCATCCCCAACAACCAGGAATCCTCTGGATGCACTGGCAGCAATCGAAAAGCCGACTTAATGTCACACTTGGCCATAAAGGCACCATGCCTCTTTTTCCTCACCAACCCCATCACCTGATCCACACCCCCGTAAGACACCTGCACTCCTCAGGGCCAATGAAATCATTCACAGACATTCCCTCTGGCCACGACAAATGGTGAATCAGCCTAAACTCACCGGCCCCCTTCTTAGGCACAACCTCTAAGGGGGATACTACTAGATCACTGGCAAATCCACAAACGGTCCAACCACCCTTCCCTCAGCCACCTCCTTCTGCAGCTTCGCTCTTACCACCTCTGGATTTTCACGTGCCGACTTCAGGTTCCCTGTCGACCTCCGAACCCTCAGACCGTGGTTCCCCAATTTAAAACCCTCCTGAAAACCTGCACTCAAAACCACCATGGCACCCTCCCTATCCGGGTAGAAACCCATCCATTCCTCCAGCATGTCTAGCTTAACTGCAATATACGTGTTTCCCCACAACCCCTCACCCCACACCACGGCCCCTCCTCTCTCTCCAGTCGCAAAACATTGCGTGACAGGGTGCCATCCTGCGCACCTTCTGGACTCATGTCTGAATTTACATACTGGCCTAGAGAACCCTTATAGTAAATGCACAGCGGGCAGCTGATAGCTGTCCCAACTTTCCTGCCGCCCTCCTCCCCGTCCAGGGCAGGGCGAGCAGGAAAGGGCCGTTAAGGCACAGGTAAACTACTCACCGTATGAAGTGTGGGGGCTGGGCGTGTGGGTGCCTTTCACTGCAACCACAGGTCTATATCAATCTGCCCCCACACTGCCTACTTGTCTTCCCCCATTCTTGCCATGACCTCCTCATCGTACCTCGCCCAAGCAAAACCTCTGAAACTGGTAAAAGTTTTCCTAATAACATCTATGTACGCTACAAACCTCTCAGGGTACTTCTCACAGCAGATGCTAGTGTATAAGAAAAATGCTAAAGTCCAGTTATCAATCGTAACTGCCAACCGTGGCCTTGTCGCCAGCTCCCGTTTCTCTTCCTTTGACCCCTCTTAAGCTCTCACTTCCCTGTATAAAAGCTTGAACACATCTACAAACTCTCAGGCCAAAATGTTTTCTTTTGTAGCCGCCAGTACTAGGTCAATATTTTTTTTTAAAATACTGAATTAAAAAAAAAACAATTTAAAAAGACTGCTCCGGGACCACAAACAGCGGTCTTTCTAAATTGAACTGTCAACCCCTGCAGCGCACACGAGTGCGCCCAGGGGCTGACCTGGAAGCGGCCACAACAAAGAACGGGTAAGTGTGTGTGTTTGTGTGTGTTTGTTAATTTTTGCGAGTGTGGGGGGTTCAGAGGGAGGGGAGTTCGGGGGCTGAACCCCCCAATTTTGAACAAATCCTGTTGTGGGTGGGTGGGTGTACGAGGCAATGTGTTTTTTGATTTTTGCAGGCTGCCCAAAATCGGCCAGAAAAAAAGGTCTTTTTGTTAGGGGACCTAAAAAAAGCGAAATGTTCACATATAACCGTAGCCGCCATCAAATGTGCTCTCAGCGGCTTCATAATACCCATATAG
This sequence comes from Ambystoma mexicanum, assembly GCF_040938575.1. Classification (NCBI taxonomy): domain Eukaryota; kingdom Metazoa; phylum Chordata; class Amphibia; order Caudata; family Ambystomatidae; genus Ambystoma; species Ambystoma mexicanum. The sequence goes on from NC_090929.1 coordinate 479,192,329, forward strand.
GGTAGCTTCTTTGCCTTCTCTGCAGTCTCTCCCTCACCCTCGGTATGAATTTCCACCACCGCCTGCACCACCAAATCTGATACCTTATCTGTGTGTACTTCCACCAAAGCTATACTTCTCCCTTCCACCCTCACCATGACCCCTGCCGTCACACCCCCATCCTTCCCCCTGCCTCTGGTGCACCCCCAAACCCCATTTTCTGTGCCCCCACCCAGCCCCCAACCAAGTCCATGCTGCAGAACATTCTCATCCCTGCTCCTCTCTTATCACCATTTCCAGGGAAGGCACGGGAGCAGCAAATGGATGTGACACATGCCACCAACCTTTGCTTGCTCCACCACCTTCCCTGCCCCTTTAATGCGCAGGAAAGGGGCGCTCTACCAAAAGTGTGCAGCACCCAAAATTACCCAGGGGGGAAACGCTTACGTGTACTTCCCAGGGCACCCCTTTTCCTGCTAGAGAAAAAACAGGGGTTCACAGCTTGTATGCTGTGATCCCTGAAATTATTCCTTTTAAGGGCTCATTCAAGGATCATTGTAGGCGCACGTGCAGTGAACATTCGTTAGAAAGTGGAGGCCAGTTGAACAATGCAATTGGAAAATCCAAAGCAGTGTCGCCTGACTCGTGGATTTGTAAGTGGTCCGCTTACTCCCAGGTGGTTCTCCTCCAGCAGGAGAGTGAGATGCTAATTGGGGATTCAGGCGCGGTGATGAACGAGAGATCATCGGGTGAGAGGTCAATTTAGAGTTCTAGATTTCAACAATAAACATTGTTTAACTGACATACCTTTTGAAATGTGACTTCAAACGTTACATCTCATGTCTGTCGTCGCGGTGACAGTGGTAAGCTCCAATTTGAAACCAATTATAACTTTTCATTCACGCTCCTACAACACGCGACCGGTTCTTCAAAACTATTTATCTGCTGCTGTTTGAAGCACAAAGAACAGTCGTCGATGTGATTTGAGTGAGAACTGAAGGGCTGCCTAATAATTCTGCCCTAATATACCTGTTTCATTTTCACATGTGCATGCCGTCAAGATGTGGTTACAGGGCAAAAAGACAAATATTGAACCCACTTCAAGTGTTTTTAGTTCTGCCATAGAGCCATGCCCATGCGCGGTAACGTATGTTGCGATTGGTGATAGTGCCGCAGAGGAAGGTTCAACCTGAGATGTTCAAGTCTTTAGTTTATATGTCTATAAAAGGCTGCCATAGGATATTTCATCTTATGTTATGTTCATAGTTTTTCATATTGTGCCAAATGACCAATGCCGAAATCTCAGCGTGCCTAGGCTTGTCCACGAGCCGGTGTCCTCAGTCCCCGATGGGGTATCCAGACCTTTGCAGGAGGAAAAGGAACAATAAAAAGATGAGGATGGAAAAGAAGGGAAATGTGGATTGCAACAGGAGGGATAGATGAAAGTGGGGTGTTTTTTGGTAGCATGCATGGATGTCAGTCCTGTTGTGCACACCATAGAATCTGTGTGTCTGATCACGTTCCATGGGTGTTCAAGTCACAGGTGAAGCTATATTTATTTAATTAAAGCCCATTACAGTCCTTAGAATTAGGGTACCAACCATATGAAATGCCTAAAGCATCCCCTCACCTTTGTGGCAGTATTTCATCACTTGTCACCTGGGATCTGCCGCAGACTCGATCAGAACCTTCTTGGCAGATGGATCCTCTTAGGTCCTCATAGATGATCATGTTGTAATCCCATGCCAGTAATCTGTGGAGTCCCACAAGGATCATGCAGCTCCCCCACTTTGTATAACATTTCTACTTAAGCCTTCTTTGATCACCTGGATGACGAGGTCATATTCTACACGATTTATGCTGATGACACACAAATCTTCCCTCCTCCCTCTCTCAGGCACCTGTCACTTCAATGTCACAGCCATCAATTCAGTCTATGATATTGTCCAGGACTGGATGGCAACCCACCGGCTATGTCTAAGCGATGACAAAACTGAGATCTTCATTGTAGGCTCACACACCACTCTCTGCAACATGGATTCAGCTTACAACGCCTTTGACATTGGCGATAACATGATCCAAATTTCACCTGCAGCCAAAATCTTAGGCATCTACCTAGACGCTCCCCTTGACCTCTCACACCAGGTCAATGCAATCACATACTCTGCTGCCTACACCACCAAACTTCTTAATTGATATTGATATTGATATTTTATTTCTATCGCGCTCATACACAAGTGTTTCAGAGCGCGACAAGGCAAGGGAAGGGGAACAGAGTAGAAACAAAAACAACGATCTTACTAGGCCCAGTGACATTGAGAATGCACAAGTGCATGGTAGAGGGGGAGAGGGAGAAGTGCATGGAAGGGGGTACAAAAGGAGAGTGTGGAGCAAGGAGGAAAAAAAGAACATAAATAATAATAAAATTAATAAATAAAAAGGCAACAAACAGAGGGAGTGCAGCCAGCAAGTGGCAAGTGCTGGGTTTAAGGCAGCAGGCTGGGTAGGTCTGATAAGTGCAGGAAGAACAAAAAGGGGGTGGGGGCTGTATGGGTACAGATACAAACCACAGTGCAAGGGGTGGCCCAGGGGCAGTGTGTGCGGGTGACAAGAGGTGCAGGTACCTGGGCCCAGAGGAAAGAGGGTGGCAGGTGCATGGTGCCGAGGGAGAATAGAATAAGCAGGGGGTGGGGGGAGCGAAGGCAGAAGCAAAGAGGAAGGTCTTGAGGTGCTTCCGGAACTGGAGATGGTTCTCCTCAAGTTTTAGAGTGGCAGGGAGGCTGTTCCAGAGGGAGGCCCCAGCCGAAGACAGAGATCTACCCCCAGCTCGTTTCTTTGAGAAACGACTGACCCTGAGGGAGTTAGAGGTAGAGGAGCAGAGTGCTCGAGATGGGAGGTATTTGCGGTGGGATAGCTGAAGGTATGTTGGACCCAGTCCCCAGAAAGCCTTGTGGACAATGCAGAGGGTTTTGAATTTAATCCTTGCATCCAGTGGGAGCCAATGGAGAGATTTCACAGACGATTTTAATGCCAGCAAGCCCTTCCTCACCAACCAACCGTATCACCATAGCCAGAGCCATCACTGGATCCAAATTGGACTACTGCAACGACCTCATTGCAGGCACGTCTTAACGTAACTTGTGCACGCTACACACTATCCAAAAAAATGCCCTCCGTGCGGCCCTGGGCTTGTCCAAGCATGACCATGTCTCAGAAGTCAGAAAAGATGCCCACGGGTTTACGATCCGCTAGCGGATAAAATTCAAGACTGTTTCCATTGCACATGGGTGCACCACTCACTAACAGTGCGGCTTACCTCTCACGTCATGTAGAAAAATACACCCCACCTCACCCACTAAGATCGACAAACTGACCTTCCTCAGAATGCCTAACTTCACTCGAAGGACCGCAGGAGGATTGAGTTTTCCGGTCATTGCTGCAAAACTCTGGAACAATCTCCCGGTCACCCTGAGTAAAGAACCCTCCTACTGGACCTTTAGAAAAAAACCTGAAAACCTGACTCTTCGCCTAAAGTGTTGATACATGTGTCCCCTCTCCTTCGCCCCCTCGACCCCCACTGTACTTTTCATGTCTCCTTCCCTAATGTAAGTAGCATTGTACCTTTCATGTCTCCATTCCTTATGTAACTAGCGCCTAGACACCTAAGGGTTTGCTGAAGCAAATGCAAAAACATAAAAATAAAACACATACATACATCTTCCCTTGTTCCTTCTCTCTGCTATGCTCCCTGTTACTGAAAGATTACGAGGATAAGTTGAGCATAGACTGTACCCACCTGCAGCTGCAGGAATATCCCCTGTGCATAACGAAGTCTCCAACAAAGCAGAAAGCTGAAGCTGGGATGCAAAGTGTCCTCGGCTGAGCAGCCACACACCACCCCAGTGTTACAATCAGCCCTGATTACTTGTGATCTTCTGGCTACCTAGTAACAGACTGAAACTGGGAGCCTGGGGTGTGGAAATGAAGCCAATCAGATCCTGACATTATTCCAGACCGGCCCTGAGCGGCGTTGAGGGGAGGAGGGGCACAAGAAGATAACCATGGCAGCTTTTGCACATCGATAACACGTTCTGTGAAAAAGCAACTATAGAGAATCATAGATTGATTAAGCGTGCAAGTCACACAGCTGCGAATCAAGCAAGCAGAGCTGAACACAACATTACAGTCTCTTTGCCTAAATAACATTCAGAGCAACATGTGGGGCCATCATATTCCCAGAATAAAACCTCAAATTCACAAAGCTTTGAAGTAGAGCTGCTTGTCCACATGCTTTGGGTTTAAGTTTCCCTTGCATCCGTCTGCTGCTCAGAGACTGGCATTTACAAGGCTAGGTGCATTTCTCTAGAAGGCGGGATGCTTGTGCGCAGCCTACCCTTCACGTCTCTCCTGGCCTGTTGAAGCAAAAGGACCAAGACTTCTGCTGCTCAGAGAATGTAATTTACAATGCTAGGTTATATCTCTCTAGAAGGCAGGATGCTTGTGCGCAGCCTATTCTTCATGCGTCTCCTGGCCTGTTGAAGCTAAAAGACCAAGACTTCTGCTGCTCAGAGACGGTCATTGGCAAGGCTAGGCTGCATCTCTGTAGAAGGGAAAATGCTTGTGTGCAGCCTACCCTTCACGCCTCCCCTGGCCTGCTTGGACACGTGGACAGCCCCAGTGGTGCAGACTGTGTGTTAGACATTAAACCCTGCAGGACACAGACACATACATATACCACCCTTCAAAAGGCAGCGATAGGAAGACGGCACTGCAGAGGATTAGGGCCAGCCAGCACTGATTAGAACTTGGAAGAGTATGAGATCGTCCTTCTTGTGCATGAAGTCAGCAGCAGAGCACCTGGTTGCAGGGCCTAATCCCCACACAGAAAGCATCCACCCCAGGCAATGTAATCGGTGGGTGGCATATCAGATAGTGGAGGATTTCTGTAATAACGGCATTGGTAATACATATCAAAGAACAACCACCTTGCTTTGCATTGCCCTCGATGCTGCCGTCTTGTGATTTCAAAGGACGGTGCAAAACAGGCATCACTAGCGCCTAGTTATCTAGCACTATTGTGTGTCACTTGGACGGATGAAAGGCTGAGTTGGCACAGTTGAGATTTGAACATGTCACCTGCAGGTCGTCTACCAATGGTCCAGAGGGAATGTTAACCCACTAAGCCCACGTGCGTCTACCATGCTGTAATATTTGCACAGCTGAGCGTTCTGTCTCAATAAATATTTTTTCAGTCAGGGAGAAACAAACTGTTATGTTTCTTAAACCAGATATCACAGGGGACGCCACTGATGCGTGCAGAGGTATTTCTACTTGCTAATATCTACAAAAAAGGGATGCTTCCATTAGATGGAGTATTTCTAGAAAGGACACAATGCAACATGTGAGCTAGGCAATCCAGCACTTATATTCTTCAAAGAGGTAACTCAGTCGACTGCAACATAGCCTTCGCTGGGGTCAAAATCAGATGTACTATAGGTACTGATTACTGACGTGCATAGTAACATGACCAATTTGCATTTATTTTATATCAACTCTAATTAAAATTGGTGATATGCATTACTGGCTTATCTACATCATATTTGTAACTTTTGTTTTAAAAGGAATTACTAAATCTGTGAGTGGGCACTAACGTGAACTGGAAGCTCCCATTACAGTCTATATACAACATTACATCATTGCCGCCGTCCCACCAAGAGAGAAGGCCGGAGCCTTCTCTCCCCGATCGTCACACAGGGGGAGCTAATCCTGAACAATATCTGCCTCCAGGGATTGTGAACGCATATAGAAATCATGCCAGAAAAAAATCGCTCGAGACCAGGTGCGTTATTTTTACTTATTGATTCGCCATGCATCTGTACCTCAATGAAACCTCCAGAGTCCTCTGAAGTGCCCCGCCAGCATTGGGCACCATTGACCACCATTGCCGACAACGTGTTTAATGGCCGCTGCCTTCTATTGCTCCCAGTGAAGGCGGACCCTTTGCACTGGGAGCCCTGCCCGTGATTGACCCCACGCACCTACTACCGCGCTCCGTCACAGCCGGCCGGCGGATGACGGCCGTATCCAAGGGCTGTGACTAAGGGCCTGTCTGTGGATGTCTGTGGCAGGCTGCTGGCGCCCGGCACAACTGCTTGCAGTCCTATCTAAGTACTTTCTCTCCGTATTTCCTAAACTACGTTGGCTACCCTCCTGCTTTACGCTTATATCCGCATGCCTTTGTGAGCATTATACCTGACTCAACAGGACCACCCAGAACCTTGGCTCAGCCCCGACCCACTACCATCCACTATTCCGGTGCACTTTACCCCGCTGCCGCCTTCATCTCACTTGCGCTACGACCTAGCTTGCAATCTCTGCTACCATATCGTATGCCTCCGGCAACAGCCAGCCCAAGAAAACGTTTGTTAGCATTGAACAACTAACACCGCTGCATAAACGTATTAACTGTACACCGACTCGTGCACCTAGCCCTATGCGTGTATTACTGTACTTTGATAACTGCATTTGGTATTTGTATTTGTACAACGAACCCGAGGATTGCTAAACTGGACATACACCACCATGACTGCCAAACTGTACTTGATGGTCGTTATTAGCATTGGATACTTTGCATCTAGCTCTATGTCTGCTAAACTGTATGCTGTTGCTAGTACTTAGCATCTAATTCTTGCTTACAGCATCTGGCTCGTGATTCTAAACCGAGGTTTGCTAAAATTGTGCTCTGCATCCTGTATTTATCCCCACGCCTACCACACTTTGCAAATGATTTTTGTACACAGCACTGAATGTTGCACCTAGGCCAATGCCTGCTAAACCCAGCATTGCATACCCTTCCCACTAGCCCCACTCCATCCCGGATATAGATATGCTAGCCTGGCTACTTATCACAATGTTTCCTTTCTACCTGATCCAAGAGAACACTCTGTGTACGGGCAGTCACTTCCTAGTATCTAGAAATGGCCTATCCAGTTTGGCATGCCCCAGGCATTGGCCCATACCTTGTCTGACACCATTCCTCCGACCCACCTCTCCATTTCCAGCTAGCCCACATTACGACCACAGCCCTAGTCTACCCACTAGGATCCCCACTACAGAGCCCTCTCGCACTGACCTTATAGTAGACAACACTGTCACTACCAAGACCACAGCAACTCCTAAACCTACCCTGTCAATGTCGATGATAGGAATCTTCGCCTTAGATCTCATACCAAAGCACTCCACCGACACCACACTTCATCATTCGTGACACACAAACCAGCCAAGGCCAACAGCCTTAGGCAAAAAGAAAAAACTACACGCCTCCACCTGCCTTGACCCGAAAATGATCTTCCACTGCCCAGACACCCAAGATTGCCACCCCTATCGAACCAAAGACATCCACCATCCTTAAAGGCGCCCTCAACAACGCCCGATCATTAGGAGCACATGCCATCGAAATCCATGACTTAATCATGGAACAAAACTTAGACCTACTAGGAATCACAGAATCCTGGCTTCACCAAGCTTCTGGACCCTTGTTAGCGCTTGCCATCCCGCATGACTATACTATCCTTAGAGCGGATAGAATCCATACCAGAGGAGGTGGAGTAGCCATCATAGGTAAGAACAATTTACAACTCAGAGTAAGTCCCATCAAAGACATTGCAGGGTATGAACTTCTGTTAGGCAAACTTGCTCTGAATGAGAAGACTACAATCAACATTGTGATAATCTATAGAACACCTGCTTCCAATAGCCACCCGGAAATAGACATCCCACTACTTCTCGCCCCAATCATTAAACCCAATACAAAATGCATCATCCTCGGAGACCTAAATCTAGGCTTCAATGACGACCAAGACCACAAAGCTGAAGTCTTACATTCAGCTCTTAAAGACATGAACTTCTCCCAACTGGTGAACGCTCCTACGCATATCAAGGGCAGAGCACTTGACTGGATCCTTTCCCTTAACACCAGTCTAAATATTGATTCAATTACTGCCCTTGACTGGACAGATCACTCTTGTATAAAATTCACAATCATGAGTGATGTACCCTTTCCCCCCAAGACTAAAGTAATGGACACTTATGAAGGTAGAAACTCCCGCAAGCTCACTGTTGAGAACTTTGCCCCCATCCTTAACAAAACATTAGGAGATAACCTAGTCCTCATTAAGGACCCTAATACCATTGCTGACTACTTCCATAAATGCCTTACACTCACAATCGACGAAGTAGCACCAATAACAACCAGAACACGACATGGCGACAAAAAGTCCCACTTCTGGTTCAACGAAGAATTAGCTTCGCTAAGAAGAACCAAGCGTGCCATTGAACACTCCCGTATCAAACATCCTACCCTTGAATACACCAAAGCGCTCAAGGACGCCAACAAAACCTATAAATCAGCTATCATCTCCCACAAAGCCAATGCCTACTACACAACGATCAGTAATGCTTCGTCAGATTCCAAAGAACTATTCTCGATCCTTAGAGAATTAGAGAATCCAACCCCAATCACATCCCCGACCAGCTCAAGCAAATAATGGTGCACTACCATACAAGATGCACTTGCATCTAAAATTGCTCTCCTCCAAAACAAAATAACTATCAAAAGACTGGTATTAGCAGAAAAAAATGCCTTAAATTCCAAACCCATTACTATCCCCAATGAAAACACCAACTCCCAATTCCATTTCACCACAGTCACCCAAGACCTAGTGCTCGATACCATCTCTAAGTTAAAAGCCTCTAACTGTAAAGGTGTTAATGTCCCAGCTAAACTAGTCAAAGCATGTGCATCCACCCTCACCCCCACCATCACCAATTTTGTTAATGCCTCTTTCAAGACAAATGCAGTCCCAGCCAGCATCAAAGAAGCCTGGGTCACCCCACTTCTAAATAAAAATACACTAGACCCCACAATACCTACTAACTATTTCCCTATAACCACAGTCCCATTCTTACTCAAAATCATCGATAAAATAGCTTACACACAAATCCAAGCACACCTCGAACAGAACCAGCTCCTCAGAACCAGACAATCGGGCTTCAGGCCTAACCATAGTACGGAAACAGCCCTCCTGGATCTAAAAAAATCAGATGGATACCATCAGAGATTGAGGGAAACTCTGCATTATTTTGCTGTTAGACCTTTCCGCAGCATTTGACCTTGTAGACCACAACAAACTGTGGACAACACTAGCCAACGATTTCAACTTCTCGACTGGAGACACTATGTGGGTGAAATCCTTTCTAGCTGAACGCACCTCCATAGTTGCCATAGGTAAAGAAGCAGCTGATCCTATCCCATTCCCAATCGGAGTACCCCAAGGATCATGCCTCTCTCCTACTCTCTACAATTCCTACACAAAGCTCCTCTTCTCTGCATTAGACGATATGGGTGTCATCTACACCCACTACACTCATACCCATCTCAGGGAATTATGACCAAGACACACTTACAATTAATAAAATATATGCCATCATCCAAAATTGAATGGCGGTGAACAGTCTCTGCCTCAACAATGTGAAAACAGAAATTCTCATTGTGGGCTCCCAATCGAAAATCGCTGGCCTCCACCCAGACTATTCCTCTATTAATATAGATGGAACATCGATCCCAGTGCTCAAGCAAGTAAAAACATTAGGTGTGTACTCAGTCGCCAACCTCACTATGACTAAACATATTAGCACGCTCTCATCTTCTACGGCTTTAACTTCGAAACTAATCACACTAAGCCGACAATTTCTGTCTCCAACCAACTGCCTGGCACTGTCTAGAGCCCTGGTATTATCCAAGTTGGATTATTGCAACATATTACTACTAGGGATACCCAATACCAATCTCAGTAAATTGCAACTCATGCAAAATAAAGTTCTAAGAGCAGCCCTAGGGATAAAAAAAGTTTGACGACATATCCAAGATCAAAAAAGATGCTCATTGGTTACCCATCAAAGCCAGAATTATCTTTAAAACACTCTGCATCACACACAAATGCCTGGCCAATAAAGCCCCCATCTACCTCAATAACGCCCTGCAGAAAAGAGACTCCACCAGAATACTGAGATCCAATGACAATCAATATCTAGTATTACCCCGCCACAAAAATAGCAAGGCGGGGGGCAGTAGCTTCTATGTCCTGACCCCCAAATACTGGAACTCCCTCCACATCAACATCAATAAAGTGCTATCACTCCCCTGCTTCGAAAAACAGCTAAAAACCTGGCTGTTTAACCAATATTAGTATTATGGTAATTCAAACCAACACTAATAGATTGCTTACCTGCTAACTGTAAATATTATTCTGTAATGTACTGTATGATCCTGTCTTTAATGTCCATATTCTTTTGCTATGTATGATCAATGTTAAAGCTGTCTATAACCACGCCGTGATACCCCAGGGTCTGGGCGTGTAACAAATGAACAAAATAAAATAAAAGATAAATAAATTGATAATGCCAGTTTATCTGGGCAAGAGGGTATCTGCTATACCCTCAATGCTACACCCTTACTAAGAGTACCTCTATTGTCTTAAAGGCCCCATGCTTAGTTAATAGGCTATCCTGGAAGGTGGCATGAGGGTAGGGACAATAATTGGGCAAAGGCAAGTGTATTAAATTCATGCATAAGGGTGTGGGGCTTTACATTCAAATGTGTCCCATGAGAGATTTTCAAAAATGCTGCCTTTGGTGATGAAAGTCATTCATTTATAAATCAAACAGGGGGGTGGGGCTTTTGAAAGGGTGCTGTCATTTTCAGAAACTGTGCCAGAGCCGTAAATACAAAAGTACATTAATGTTATTATTTGTTGTATGAAATAGGTAAGCTCTGAAACGAGAAATGCAGAGACACCCATCAGTCCATCATTCCTCAGACACCACCTTCCACAAGCCACTCATGAAACACTCAGCCACTACGCTCTCTCAACATTCCACTCCGATGCAAATCAATGATATCACTCAAACACCACTCTAGCAACATGCAGGCTTGCACACAAGATGCATCACATAACATCTCCCGCCTTAAGGAGCCAAAGATAAGAGTAGAAATAAAAGCAAAAGTGACAGACACTCACCGGTCCATCCATTCCTCAGCCACCACTGCCCAGTGGCCACTCATGAAACACTCAGCCACTATGCTCACTTAACATTCCACTCAGAGACAAATGAATGATATCACTCAAACACCACTCTAGCAACATGCAGGCTCTCACACATAAGATGCATCGCCAAACATCTCTTGTCATAAGGAACCAAAGATAGAAATAAAAACAAAAGCAAAGTGACAGACAAGCTATGGCATACCATAGAAAGGTGTCCAGAAATACAAGGCCCCAATTGATTCACTTATATGTGAACTACAGAGCATATCTAACCCTGAACAAAATAGCAAAGTTCAGTCAGGCAGAAACACAAGCGTGCCCGAAGTGTGGAGAGATTAAGGCAGACCTGGTCCATATGTTCTGGGCCTGCACAGAGATTGGCAGATTCTGGGAGGAGATAGCCCAAGCACTGGCAAAGGCAGATATCACACTGGATATTGGATCACCCTGGCTTGCTTGTTAGGTGGCTTTGCAAGGCCCAAGAGGGCTAAATATGTGAGTAAGCTGAAGGATTTGGCATATATACTGGTGAAGCGCAGGATAGCGATGGGGTGGACAGTACAGACTAGGCCAGTGGTACAGGTATGGTGGCGGGACCTGTTGAAATGGGCGAATACAGAAACTGTGGTGTGGCAAGAAGCAGTAGGTCAGAACACGGAACAAGAAGATTGAGGGGTGAACGCTTGGAGACAGTTGATTGCGGAATTGGCCACTTCTGCACAGGGCACTAAAGACTCTGAGAATATTCCTTCACAAGAGGGTGCAGATAAGAGGGTGGTTGGTGAAGGATAAAGGAGGGAGGTGGTGGAATTATCAGGTCCACTGTAGGCGGGGGTAGGGGCAGGGGGTGTTGGGTGGAAGACGGTAGCAGGCGACTAGGCATTGTAATATCACACACTGTATATGCTTATGCAAGTCTGTACGTTAATATGTCATACAAAATAAAAATTGTTTAAAAGAAATAAAAAGCAAAGTGACAGACACCCACTGGTCCATCCATTCCTCAGCCACCAACTCCCAGTGGGCACTCATGAAATACTCAACCACCAGGCTCTCTCACCATTCCACTCAGAGGCGCATCAATGATATCACCCAAACACCACTCTAGCAACATGAAGCCAAGTGCTCAAGATGCGTCCCCAAACATCTCCTGCCTTGAGGAACCAAAGAAAAGAGCAGAAATAAAAGAAAAAGTGACGATTTTAGTGCAAAAGAGGAAAAAAAAACACTCCCGGAATCAGCCCCCATAGAACAAGTAAACAATCTCATACCACCGTAATAAATGTGTCAACTGGACACAACCACACAGGGATGAACAACCACCAATCGACACAAATCAGACCTGCAATGCACAACCAACAACCTGCGTCAGGATACACAAGAGAGAACCATCAGAACCTCCCCACCCCCCATCCTGACTACAAAACATACTATTCCTAACCAAATGGCGCAGGGACACAGTAAAGATTAAACCGCAGCACAAGCACCTTGAAACTGTCCACCCGTCACTAGTCACGAACCACACAGCTCATGCACCACTCCAACATGTTCACCATATGCTATCTCACAAACGGTGCAAAAAAACCTGCTCACATTTTCTAAGCGCCAGGCAATGTAGCACCAGTATTATATTTGCACACATCTAGAGCTTAACCGTGGAACCACGCACACACCCCTGCACGTCTTGCTACACTAATACCCACTGAACGCCCAAAGGAAAACCAGGCTCACAAGTGCACCTGGGCTAAACGAGCACTCTCCCAGCACTGAACTGCGAACCCTCTGTGCACATATGCACTCCATGCTGCACTATCACATCCCAGCGGTGGTGCTAGGAACAATGCATCCATACGTGGCAAGCAGATGCCGCACACACACTCGTCAAAACGGAAATCAAGCACATTACCTTACTTAACAATATGTGCAAGACCATGCACCTCACAGTGCACCACGCCTGAATAATATGCACCACAACACACCCATCACCGGGAAATCATGCACATCACTGTGGACCCTAGCCAGAAAATCATGCGTAACTCGACGCAGCTCATGACAACACATCCTGCACGAACATTTCACTACATCATAACCTGACAATATTTAGTCACACAGGCATGCACAGTGTGCTCAAAGGGCACCCGTGCAGAATCCGACACACTGCAACATGAAATGGGTAGCATCAAGGAAAAAGCAATGCAGGAGAGGTGCATGGAGTATGTGGCAATACTAACCACACAGTGGCATCAAAATTGCACACAGCAGGAGTGCACGATGTTCTATAAAGTGCACTTCCTGTAACCAACACCTACACGGGACCGGGAGGATAGCTCAGGGGTGACACATTTGTCTTGGAAGCAAGACAATGCAGAGCAACACAGGTGTGAGTCGCAGTTCTGCACGTAGAGACTCCAGTATTAAGCATGTAATAAAAGATTAATTCATTAATATGAACAATCACATGCCTAACAACACACGGGCGAGAAAGGTGGCATCAACAGCCAATGCGCAAGGTGGCAAATCCACACACTGCTTGGCCTGCACACTATTATCCAATCCTAACCCAGTATTTCATCATAGAGCATACGTGTGACACCGCGATTTCACAATGCAGACAAAATCTTCCAAAAAGCATTTAGAGTAGAATAAGCATCCATTTCGGCCTATGTATTTTGCTTTTCACAAGTTGCAGTTATACCATATTATTTTTCTGCCGCTGTCTCTGTTACTATCATCACTAGATATTCCATCTCGGTGTCCTCAGTCACTTGACAAATTCCTTGTGCCTAAAAGCTTGTGTACAGTGTAGAAATGTTTGACCATAGCACATAAAGTGGCCCTTGATTTCATTGTGCCCCAATTAATTCTTTGTTGTAATGTATCTATCTTTCCTATCTCCCTGGCGTGCTGTTCAGGATGTTTGTTTGCATGTATGAGGTAGCGAGTGCCCAGAGTACGGGATGCTGTGTGAGTGTGCTGCTTTCCCTGCGCTACTCTAAATTCTTTAATAAACAGTTATGAACCCTCCCAATGGTATGTATATTGCCAACCTCTGAAGCAGGCTTGAAATGTGGCCAACTTTGCACCAGACCTGCAGATGAACTGGCCTGCTGTTAAATCTCAGTTGCCAGTTTAATGGTATCTACTAAAGAGTGTAATTTGCTTTTTGAATTTGAGAACATTCAGACATGTAATTGCTAATTTTACTATATCGGTAACATAGCTATAGCTAGTAAGATAGGTCTGTGGGTTGAGCGCCCCTTGCTGCTGTGTGTGTTTGATCTGCAGGTTGCAGGTTCGAATCCCGGCAAGGCCAAATCAGCCTTTCATCCTTCTGTGGTAGATGAATGAGTACCAAACACAGGTTGGGTGATATTGTATGTACATTTGTTCTATATAAAGCGCGTAAGTACTATATAATATAACATCATTATCATTTGGCCTTGGACGCCTGCATGAATTCACAAAAATGTGGTGGTAATATGGGCCTATACACACTGATATTAACGATACATGTGGTGATCCATTCTTGTATGAAATGTATATCACAGTTCTGTCAAGGAGTGAAAGGTTGTGATCCATCGCTTCCCATGATACCACTTCTGGGTCAGGTCAAATGACATCACTTCCTGTGATGGCATCAGAGGTCAAGGGTCTTGTGATGTCACATCCGCTACCCCTGGCATTTTGGTGAAATGACGTCCCTGTGCTGGGGGCATCTTTCACCATGACAGGTTGGTATGCTGTGGTGAAATGAAAACAAACGTGCATTTCCATTCCTGTCAAACAGCTGCAGCCCCAAGAAGACAAAAAAAGGCAGATGGGTCATTGAATAACCCTTCTGTACATTGGGCACTCCATACGGCAATGCATGGCTTCTTCTTGAGCTAAAAACCATGTCCTGTTTGTGAAGTGCGCTTTTACTGTGGAACGCAATTTTCACTTCCATCAACCAATGGCACATCTGTATTTGCAAAGTGTATGAAAAAATGTTCACACTCTCACACCCTTTTTTGTATTCGTTCGCATCTTGTGTTACGCAAATCAAGTGGACCTGAGTCACAGGCTGTTTTCCAATGGGATTGCGCCATTATAAAACACTTCTAGCATGCTGGGCCAATGGACCTCTCTTGTGCACTAACAATACGCCCTTTGCTTAACAACAACGAACAAGGCGACGTAGAACAATGCACGAGTCACTCACCCTAACGTGCCCCTCCCTCCCTCCGCCCAAGGGGGAAAGGGTCTTGTTGCATACAAATTACAGCCGTTTTTTTTTTTTTTTTTTTTTTTCGTTTGGCACTTTTGAGAACAATAATCCGTAACCTGAGAATTAGGGATAGAAAATGGAGCAGACCTTTCCCTCCCATTAGTTTCACAGAATCCTTTATAGGCAAGGCCCAGGTCTGAAATGGGCGCTCGGGTTTCCAGGTGGACACATAAAACATCTTCCAAGCAGCGCATTGATCACGTGCAGTAATTGGAGAAAGGGACCCGGCGGAGCATTCCTCCAGAAACACTCATCACGCACAGGCACCTGGGCAGGTCGATTTCACTCCACTGCTTCTGCTAGCGCGGGAAGGTCTCTCTAGGCAGAACCAGGGCCTGGAGTCCAGCCTCTGGGGGAAAGTGATGGGTGAGAATCTGGCGGGTGTCTCGGTGATATGACATTACATCTCAAAGGGCTATGTGAAGGGAATCTCTCTGTGTAAGCCCAGCCAATTTTTTTAATAAGAGTTTAAATAAATCATTTGACGATTTTACCGTAATTTGTAAATATCCCGTTGCGCACACTTCAAAGCACTTAAGAGGCGAATGTGGACGGCAAAGCTTCAAAAAAGGCAAGGACCAAATAATCAGATGAGCAAATGTGATTGGCGTGCCATATCCTTTTTGGAGCGCATTATAGTCACTAGCCCCCAAAATTAGTAACAAGTCTGGCAAACACAATTGGTACTACCTCTCAAAACAGTGGACTTAAAATGAACTTAGTGAGGGGCCCAGCCTGGCCAGGGAGAGAGGGTGACGTCATTCTAGGTGACTGGGACACATAGGAGGCAGTCGGTCCCGGAGTTATAGAGTAAGCAGAAGAAAAGGGTACCCAAATTTACCTTTTACAATTGACCTTTTGCACAATTGACCTAATTATAGTGGTCCTAATTGACCTTCTGCACAATTGACCTTTATATTATTTTAGTTATTTTATAGATGTATTGGGTTGGTTTTGGATTATATATAATATAAGGGGATTGGGTGGGGGGTGTTTTTTTGGATTGGGTGGGGGGCTGCAGGGTGGTTTCCCCCCGCATATATGTCCTAATTGACCTTCTAAATTAGGTCAATTCTCCCGAGGTCAATTCTCCCGAGGTAATTTGTGAAAAGGTCATTAGTATACAACCGAAGAAAAGTGCCCCCATCCATTTAAAGACCACTGCAGTAAGGCCCGGCAGGGATGAGCCAAGGTTATTATGTAAAAGCACACATGTATGTGTTCGAACGGTTGACATCCGGGAATGTGTTCTTCCACATGGATTGTCAGGGTACTTAAGTCACGCGTCATCAATGCTTTATTACAACAACAAAAAACAATGATATCTATACTATCCTAAACACGTACAAACAATGGATTATAGGGGCTTGGCTCTGTAAGCCAATGACATGGATCTACTGGACTGTGACAAACCAATGGCAGTTCTCCTGGGCTTTGACACCCAAACAGAGGGACATTGCATCTGACCTAGCATATACCAATGTTCGACCAGCTTCCTGCTGACAGCCAATGGGAAGAGGAGGAATCCTTGCGCAATGCCTGTCCTGTGATATCTGTTAGTAACCATCCCGCTGCTTCCATTACTCCCTACCGTTGAGGCCTAGGTAAGTAAGTCTACCTGTCTGGACTGAAGCCTAAAAAAACCATAGGCAGAAGAAACTCTTTGACTGTGGGGTCTCACTACTCCTTTCTCAGGGTCACATTCCTCCGAACGGTAAAGTGGGTCCTGGGGTGCTCGGCCCACAGGGCCGTTTGGCTCTCAGCTTTGCCGCTCATTTTCTTAGCCCAATCTGCAAGACTTGATTTAGAAACTCTCTATTACCAATAGTGAGTTCACACTTGCTAGTGAAAACCCCCCTTGCTTTAATATCTTATCATTTCCAATAGCCATGCCGGATTTAGGGTTGCATGCAAAGAGTGTATTATACATTGATTTGTTTTTATTTGTGTTATGTTATGTGATTTATAGCACACACTGCTGCCATTTTCATGGTATCGAGGCGCTCTAGTGGATCGGAAAAGAAAGAGGGGTTCGGGAGGGTTAGTTATTGGGATAGAGAGAGAGCGCAGGAGGGCTTTGATGTGCTGTTGGTAGCTTCAGTTCAGAAAAATCGGTCACTGCGTGCTCGTTTTGTTTTTTGGTAGGTAATTGTTTGGCAGTGTTTTGTGTTTGGGAGTGTATGGGGTGGTTTGTAGTTCGGTTTTCTGTAGTGCATTTGTTTTAGAGGGGGGTTGCATATTGTGTGCAGTTTGTGGCGACTTCAGGTTTCTGCTCCTGTAGAGATATGTGAGTGTTTTGGTGTTTGAGGGTGAGTATGCAGAACATGTTGAGGATCACAATCGGCAATGCTGAACATGGAACATCTGTACATTGTAAACACCAGGTAATGCATAGAAACTCGACTGGTGGGTTGCAACCCTTAAAAGCACTTACTTATCATAGTGAAGCATGGCAAATAAACAGGCAAAAACTCTGCCCCTGCTCTCAGTCTGCAACTACCTGCGTGACAGAACCATTCCTCTGCAACTACCCGAGTGACCGAGCCATTGCTCTGCAACTATACCCAAGCGAAAGAGCCGTTTCTCTGCAACTACCCCGAGTGACAGAGCCATTCCTCTGCAACTACCTGAGTGACAGAATCATTCCTCTGCAAGTACCCACAAGTGAAAGAGCCATTCCTCTGCAACTACCTGAGTGATGGAACCATTTCTCTGCAACTACCCCTAGTGACAGAGCCATTCCTCTGCAACTACCCCTAGTGACAGAGCCAATTCTCTACAACTACCCCTAGTGACAGAGCCATTCCTCTGCAGCTACCCAGAGTGACGGTACCATTCCTCTGCAACTACCTGAGTGACAGAGCCATTCCTATGCAACTATCCTTAGTGACAGAGCCATTCCTCTGCAACTACCGAAGTGACAGAACCATTCCTCTGCAACTACCCCGAGTGACAGAACTATTCCTTCCACTGCGTATTAGTTTTCTCAGCGAGTCTCCCTAAAATGAGAGGGATTATGGGCACACATCTGTCCCTTGTAAAGCTGGGTGGCCGAGTTTGAGGATTTGCCGAAACACCTGAATTTGGGGTGGTTTGATGTCCAAGGAAAGTTTTTGAACTTTTCCGGAGATTCGTTTGTAAAAGCATGACGTCACACAGGGACAGTGGTACAAGAATGAGGGCCCTTCAAGGTAGGACAAGCCACTTATATACCAGAGGGCCCTCAAGCATGCCCCACTGGGGCCTGACAGGGCCCTGTTTGTCCCTGGGGCATGCAAAACCTACCATCTATATCCAGAGCTCTTGCGCTGGAAATAGGAAAACAGTGTAAGCTATTCTTGGTGTGCTGAGGAGGGAGGAAGGCCATGGGAAGCAGTGGGAGCAGAGGGGGGCACAAGGGTTCTTTGGGGGCTGAGGGGATCTAGATTGCACTCCTCAACCTCAATATATTCTAACCAAAGATTTCACTAAGCGGCGCGCAAACATGCCAGTCACTGTGCGAGTCACTTTTGGGGAACTTTGAATTAGTGCCTATTATTAGTGGCTAATATATTAGCCTTAGTGGCTATTCGAGGGGTTCCACGTGTAATGGAAAATCAGTAACATCACACTTTTGGAGCACAGGGGTGTGTTCTCTGCTGCACACTTGAGCCCCTGTAGCTCGTGGCAATGGGAGTCGACTGCCCTTTGCTTGGCCCTGCCATGGAGCCGAACAACTTCGTCCAAAGGTTCCTGAAAATGAGATTGAGCCTAAAAATAGCAGACCGCAATGCCCTTAAGAATTTGCACTGCATTTGAAAATGTCTGTGGACAGCATAGCTAGCTCAGTGAGTTAAGCACTCACAGTTAAAGTGTGTCTGAGTCCTGATCACTGCTGAGGCCTGGTAATCTGGGATTGCCTGTGAGACCGCTCTCTCTTGTGCAGGGCAAGGCTGATGTTCATATGTTTGGCCCCCTTCTAAAACGGCACAAACAAGCCGAAAAATAGCGAAATGTACCTGGAGGAATTCTCGGGAGTGAAGAAGTGTCGGCGCGAATATTACCATCAGCCAATTGTAAGATTCCTTACTGGCGAGGCACGCAACAGGACGGAGACCTTGGTAGCATAGAGACTGGGAGGTGAGAAGCCCTACGCCCTGTGCTGCAACATATATTTCATACAACTGCATATCAAATTTACATCGTAATTGTTAATTTTATTTAAATAATTCTATAATATACTAAATGAGTATGCATTGTCAAAATGAAGGTGTTCAGAGTGTGGAAGCTTCTCTTTGGATGCCTGTGATCCACCAGAAGTAAGGAAATCAGATTCAACTTCGATGGTGCAGGACGGCAACATTTTGAGGCATCGCGGCGCCACTTGTGCGCTAACTGTGCCACAGGCGGGATATTCAGTCTACATGTTTAAATACATGCCCTATCAGAACATGGGAACATATCATTAAGATAGGTTTCAGAGGCCATGTCAGTTTCAAGTGGCAAATAGCACGGGGAGCTTGTTAGGTTATTAGAATCAAAAATCAGTGTCTCCAAGTATAGGGTGTCAAGTTTGGACAAAATATGGGTAAACGTCAGGGCATTGGAAGTAACCCTGAAGAAGATCAGGCGAAACACCAACTGCGAGTATGGTTTGCTAAATCTACTAGACATTAGACGTTTAGGAGCACCAACAAAAATACCTTTCATCCACTCTCTCCCCTCCCCCCACTTTACGAAGTACAACAATGATCATCTATGGGGAGCAATTAAAGTCGCAATCAATAATCACTCATAAATAAGGCGTCTGTCATTCGATAGAGTCCTTTGAAGCCTGAGCCCACCAAATGGAAACATTTCCAACCGTGCTCATGGTTGATGTCGGTGCCGTGCTGACGTTGCGTTTTGACCATATTGCGCATGCGCAGTCGGCCGATTGTCCAACTGCACATGCAGCAGATGTGTGCACACGATACGCAATGTGTGGGCGGTATTTGCAAGCGGGGCCAGGCAGTCCAAAGGTGGATGGATCCCTGACTCATTCCGATTGCTCTTCAATTTCAACTGGCGAGGATGGGATATGGAAGTGTGCGGTACCAGGTGGAGCTGAGTGCAGGGATGCAGGCCGGAGACATGGATTCCATGTCTCGTCTCTTGCTTCCCGGCTCTCTCCCTTTCCCCCTCATATTGGGACTATTTTTTAATTCGTTATCTCTGTCTTCCCCTGTTCCCCCTTCCTTGCCTTGTCGCACCTTGAAACACTTGTGTATGAGCACGTTACAAATGCCATATCATATCATACAGAATAGTGATCTGCATGCGAGGTAGCCACTCGTTAAGAATTTTTCTGATGGTCATTGAAGCTAGTAATGTTGACACCTGACCTAATCCTTCCATTAAAACACCTGTTCCAAAAATATGCAGGACCAGGGATCCTACAGGGTTTGAAATCAAGATTTTCATGAGCATTAGCTAAAACCAGCTCCTGGGTGTCAGGCATCACACAGTAGGCGGGAGCTACCGCTGGGGAACCAGGAGCTTGTACACAGTGCACTGTAAATCCAACTTCCACATGAGATGCTCACTGTCACTTTCTGCCCATTATGTATGATCCATTATTTTTAATAGATCTTAGATGTGTCCTGATTCTTTTTTATTTACATTATCAAACACTCATATATGCATGTTTATAAGGAAGCAGTTGGTCTGGGGAGCACAAGGTAGCGAGCTCCAGGCAACTTGCTATTAAGCTAAGGAGGCTCTCCTGGGAAAGAAGCAGGAGCTAAATAGTCCCATCCATTTCGAACCCTGGTATTGTCGAATATAAGCTCTAAGATATTCGGACACTATTGCTGTTTTGGCAAATGTCATTCCACGCAACCCTAGCTGTCGGTGAACAGCATTTTGCATTCTGGGACTTGTAGTTTAGCTTTTCAATAAGGCTGGTCTCACAAATATCAAAATGCAAAGGGTTATTACTACCCAGTCCAGGCTGCATCAATAGCATGCATGTGCTCGCCACACGTATCATGGTATCATTGTATGAGACAGGCCTTCCCCTTGTTATTGCACATTTTATGAATAAAGTGTGCTGTTCCACAAAGCAATGTGTGTTATTTTAATTGTAACACGTGCAGAAAACTATGGACATCCGTGCAATTATTTAGCTTTTGTTCTGCAACTGAATCTGCTGCGTGCGATAGTAGGAATCTAGTTTGACAATGCAGCTGGCCCATCATCACACAGTGACAATTAACATTGAAAATGACCTAGTCCGGGGCACCAACCTGGGGAGCCCGGCTTTATGCAGGGGGCCTCGTTAGCTCCACCAGGACCACTTGCCATGCTGGTGCCGGCATAGAGCTCAGCTAGCTTTAAATGAAAAGAGGTCTCTGCCTCCGACAAGAGGCTGGGGCTCAGGGAAGCCCCCCAGTCGACCTGGTGGCGCCAGTGAGGCCGCAATAATACACTGTTCAATGGGTGATGGTTTGCACTCAGTCATAGGGGTATGTCATGTTGAAATGCAGTCAAAAACCTCGCTACTGTCAGCAGAACCTACCCAGACTTTGCCAAACCCAGAGAACAGACGGGTCGTCGAGAAACCGAATAGCCTGCAAACCTGGAAGGATGGTTTCCTCCCACATACCCCCCTCCCTCCGCAAGCGGTGCCCCTGCCCATCAGATCTCCCAATGCACATCTCGGTCTCCATTGAGTAGCTGCTGCACCCCCATTCTCAAGACTAGCAGGGTTCGTTCAGGATCCTTTGCATACATCTTCTTGAAGCCTGTGAATGATGGGTTGGAGGGGTTTGAGCCATAGCAGGTCCGACTCAGCATGTCATCCTTCAGAGGCGGATACAATTATTACAATGAACTAATACGGCCTGTTATTTTAGCTCCCATAGACAACCCTGCTCGGATTGGCCTACTGGGCAACAGGGCAATGCCCGAATTGTGGGCCAAACTTGCGAGTGTGGGCCAGTTATTTTGGTCAAAATGGGTCACTTTGAAGTGGTCCAGTTGGACGAGTTGTTCCACTTTGTAGCTAGTAGATTTGACCAGTATTAATGAACACATATTCTTTAAAATGCACAATTTGCAACACATTTTGCCAGAATAACTACTACTAAAGTAGTCTGTCAGAAAAGTCATTAATTGTCATTTCGACCCTGGCCCACTTTTTCATCGATGTCCGAGACAATTGTATGCCCCAGCACGACCCTGTAGGCAATTCCGATTTTTACATGAGCTATGCAAATTGTCAATATTATTATTAAGGGTGTGTGTGTGTAGTCATATGTTATGCCAATGTCGTGTGTAAAATACATGTATGCACACATGACTTGATAAAAAGGCAGCTCCTGATCTCTTTTCCTTTGAGATGTTGTCTGTTAAAAATGTAAAAGTACTGCGCGTGAAGAACATTATTCTTGACGTTTGCATTTTAAAACGATAGCATTTCATATCGGATATCAGCATTGCATTTGAGCGTTTTAGAGAAAAAGTCTACAGTTTTTAAAAACATTTTTTAAATGTGACCATTCGAATTGTCAATCGCCAGAGGGCAGTTCACTTACATTTCTGAACGAAAACCCATTTCCCAAAAACAAAAACACTACCTGACACAAAACAGTGCAGGCTCACCACCACAATGGTATGTCCATTTAACTTCCTCCTACAGACAAATAGGGCCCGATTTCCAAAGACATTTTATGGAAACCAAATTATCAACTTGTGCAAATTGCGCCCAATTCACAAAAGAGAGAAAAAGAGCAGTTTGCTTACTTTTATAACGAGAAAAAATTCATTTGCAACTAGAACTTTGCATATGCTAAATCAAAATGTTTGGACAAGTGTCAAACAAAGGCCAATTCAAATAAGGGACATGCCCACATTTGCACATGCAGTGGTCTGGCGCACAGTGGAAAACACGTGACTTACTCTTATAGCCATTTGCACCCGTTCCAATCAGGCATAAATCAGATTCTGGATAAGTGCAATGGAGGTGATTCACTTTCACTTTATTTGAGAACACTTTCAAGCAAAAATGTTGATTTTTATTTTCATTTTTGTTTTTAATGCTGTGCTTGCAATTTTCAGAGACTTGCACCTGTTATTTTCAAAACCTTTTTTTGTAAATCAGTTGCATTTGAAAGTTTTAAATGCGGAAGCTGCAACTTGCGTGTGCTACTAGTGTGATGCTTTGAGAGAGTTACCAGGCATGTGCCATTTACAGATGACCCCAGGTGAAATGTGGACTCAGCACAATTCGAAGCCACACAATGCATGAAGTTAAGGCAGCAGGGTGTAAACCCGAGACGATTGATTGCAGGACAAGTACTTGTCATGTAGACTGCACCTGCTCAAATACTTCCTAAAGAAGAATGTCTTTGCATACAGGCTCAAAGACCTCCTAAAGAAGAATGTCTTTGCATACAGGCTCAAAGACTTCCTAAAGAAGAATGTCTTTGCATAAAGTTTGTTTCTGTTCCATAATATATTCATCCAAAATACACTTAATGACCTAATTCGTGGAGTTTTTTGCATGGTTCAAAGTGACTTTGCACTGCTGAAAAGTGCTTCATGTATCTGCCCTGCTCTTTTATTGGACCATGCAGGTGATGGCAGCGATTAACATACCCATAGAGGGTACTTCAAACAGACCCACGTGGGGCCTGGCTGCAGAGGTTAACAAAGGAGACAGGAAACCTAACAACTTTTCATATGTAACTGTGTCAACCTGAAGCCAGCTCCTGCCCACAGTATCAATGACAGTGAGCTGTCATGTCTAGGACCGCTGTTTACAGTAAGCCACCCCGCTAGTGGGACCCCATTCATAAGGTACGAGACTGTGGTTTACAGAAGCCAGAGAGTCTGTTCTTGTCACAGCTTTATGGGAGACCTGCCGCTTTAACAGGGACCACATAGAGAGGACCATTAACTAGAGAGGCTCTTTGATCAACAACAGATAGGAAGATGGGTGGGACTTAGTACCACAAGGGAGTGTGGCCAGAGATATTTCTGCTGAGAGAAGGTTTCTGCCATTTTAGTTCTGGGGAACACTTGTTTCCGTTTTCACCCCCTTACCTTTCTGGGTGCAAAGCACTCTGGTTATGACCTCATGTATACAGGAGATTGTTGTTAGGGACCCCAAGATTAGATCATTAAGGTAGGCTTAGCCTGCACCAATCACTTTGGCTTTAAAAGAGGGCTGGAGCCCCTCTTTAGGCAGATCATCTGAAGGCTTCACCAGAAAAAGAAAGAAGAACTCATACTTGGACCATGGCTGAAAGTACAGTCGGCCTTATATCTTCTGCCAGTGTAGGAAGGCCAGGATATCCAAAAATGGAAGCAGCATCACACCCTTAAGCATCTCCAAGGGAACAGGGGGAGATACAGAACTCAGAGGACTCTCCAGCCACTCCAGAACCGGTACCCAGCCAACACACAGCATGCCCTGCTACAGTCTGCAGCAAGCTTCCTGGATAGGAAGTACCAGAAGGTCTCTGAACCTACAACCAAGGACAAGGCAGCTGCCTGCAACACACTGCACAGCTGTCGCCGTCCGGCTTAAAGGACGGCACAAGCCCATTGAAGAAACTGTGAAAAGTGCCTCGATGAGCATCTACCAACGTCCACATCAAAAAACATTTTTCAGCCAGTCGAGTTTCTCGATCCGCAACCAACGGCAACGCTGACCGTTGTCAAGCTGCCTCCACTTAAAGCCATCCAAGACGTCTTGACCAGTGCTTCAGAACCGGTGATCAGCACTGAAAAAACAATTCCTGACCCTGAACCGCCGTTTAGGTCAGCATGCAGCCATTCGTCCAGCTTTGCTGGCCGAACCGTCTTGCCACCTGATACCCGCAGCTGATTCCCATTTCGAACTCTGTCACAAAACCCTGAAAAGCGCTCTGAAGCTGACTCAACCCTTTTGAGCACCAAGAACGCCTACAGTACAAGGTAAATTGTGAATCTGCCCCCCTGGTCCGTCCCAAATGCCCCCATAGACATATTAAGACCCATTGTTCCCTTTGTGCTGAAGCCAAGAAACCTTAAACTGTTGTGGTTATTAACCATACCGACTGCCCTCCTGTCAGTATCCAGAGTGCATCCCTTTTCTTTCTTTGAAACTCTCTGTCCTCTGCATTCCCTCTCAGGGAGGGTTGTATTTCGTAGTGTTGTTAGACTGTCTGTTGTGAAATTAATAAAGTAGATATGTTTAATACAACCTTGACTGGACAGTCCCTTTTATCATTGTGTAATAATTGTATATTAGCTGTGTTGCGACTAACCAACAATCCACAACCTTTCAGAGAGAAGCCTGCCGTTCTGTCCACGTTACCAAATTTGGACAAGGAGGTTTATAATTTATTTGTTATTCCAATCTGTTTGCATCCCTTCTGGTGTATTAGAGGTGGGGGGGCTGATTGATGGTTTAGAAACCGATATTCACCCTGGACCACTGGTACCCCGGAAGTTGATTTGTCGCAATCATATATACAGAAGTCCCCAGGTACGCTCCCTCCAAGACGGCACACCATCTCTGGCAGACAGCGCATCACCGGAAGTCATGATCTGGCTAAACCAGAGCAGCAGAAATTCAAAAGAGAAAGAACTAGGAAACAAGAATTCTTGGTCTCTGCCGCAGACTGTGTAACCTCATACCAATCCACAACAGGCTCCCACCGACCCTCATGCAATTCAGATAAAGTAATCAAGACCCTCCTCATCTAATAGCGCTTTCTTCACACCCCATAATATACACTCCCCAGAATCCGGAAAGCCAGGTATCTCTCCTGACAAGCAGCCCCTGCTGCCCATCCCCTAGGTCCAGCTCATGCCTCATTCCTGTACTGCTACCTGTTCCACCTAACTGTAAATGTTAGCTATTCCTTGCAGGCCTAAATGTCATGCTGGGAGTAAATGCTACTGTGTAAGGATGGTTCTCCCTGGTAACCGTCTGATGACTGCCTGCTTGCCTATCAATGTACTACGCTCGGTTACTTCCCGAATTTAGGCTTGGGTTACAAAATAAATGTAAAAAATACAAAAATGTTCACCTCTAATGTAATCATGAGATGTCTAAATAAAAGAACAGTATCATTACAAGGTAAAGAATAACAGACCATGAGACAGAACGAAATCAACAAGGACTACATGAAACAGACAAACAGAAACATGGGCTAAAAGGCAGAGGGACAGAAAGAGATGACAAGACAGAGTATATGAAAAAAACGAAGAATATTCGGAAAGAATGAAAGTGCAAGAAAATATAAGGAATTAGCACCATCCCATAGTTAATAAAACCACCTATCCTTGTAGCACTCTGAAGCAAGAGGAATCCGTCACTATAGGAAATGAGATATTGATTGTTATTATTTCTATTCTTAACACAAATTAAGGAGTCAGAATGATGCTAAGACAGGTATAGAGACACTAGGCCTGATTTACGAAAGTGATTTACAATGGAGCAATCCCATTGAAAAACTCTGAAAATCAAGCCCACTGGGTTTAAAAGACAGAACTAGATAGAAAAATTGATTTCATATGAGAAAGAAAGCAGGAAAAAAATTAAAATATCAGACAAACACAGACTGAAAAAACAGAGACCGGCTGAAATAGCGAAGCTATAATAAAGAGACATAGCAGTGTCGGAAGCGGCCTCGATTGACTGCTGGTTGAGGGGCTTGACACGGCTGGTCCTTGGCTACGTGCGCACTACGCACGGAGGGTCTTTCCTCTGTGATCGCTCCTCTCACTGCTGCTGTGAGCGAGCGGAGAGCGGCAAGCTTGAGTCTGAGTCTGTGGTGAGTCCGTGGTGACACGCGATTTCCAAGCTGTGAGTAAGGCGGGAGCCGATGAAGCCGAAATAGGTTGGTAAGAAGGATTATTAAGGCGGACCTGTACTCGCCAGGGCCACGGCCCCTTGGACTAGGAGCCTCTGTGATGCTGAGGCTCCGGTTGGCTTTTCCCTGTTTATTCCTTTTGTTCTATGCTCTATTTTCTCATGGAGGGTAGCCCGCTTGCTGTTTACTACAGTGATTTGTTTCAGTGTTGTTTGGTGCCGAAGTGAAATAGAGCCCAGATGGCCTATACTCAGTGCAAAACTAATTGTGCATATGCACTATGAGAACTGAGGAGGCGTAGACAGGGTAGGGCCTGAGCGGGCAAGGCCCACCCAAAATCTGTAAATACCCACTCAACAGCTCTGTGTGGACATTTACAGATGTTAATGTCATAGCAGTGGGCCCAACTATGTTAGGTTCAAGCCCCACTAGTTAGACAATCCTGGCTACGCCTCTGGTGGGCAGGACGATCGTAGCCCCTAATGATGATGAACTGTTGAGTATGGTCGGGCCCTTGAATGCTAATTTAGCTGAAAGCGTTTCAGGTTGTCACCCTCAATTGAACATGGCGCCCCCGAGGTCTTATGCCAGTGTGATAACTTCTGGCATGAGGGGGTCTTTACTAGGTAACTTGGCTGAGGTCGTTAAAACGAAAGTTGCTACCACACTAAGAGAGGGGGTGTGTGTGGATAGGCTTCACAAGGCATCGGCCCACACAGAGGCTTCCCGCATGGATGTTGAGGACCCGGTGATTGAATGTCAAGTGGACTTGGTCTCAGATTGGACTTGGTCTCAAATGTTTCTATTTTAGCATTGGTGATCTGGCATGAACTGGGTAGAAGGGTCCGATTATCCTTGGATTTAAGACCAAACAACATGCAAGATTTGGATGACAAAAAGGAAGTTGTGTTACATCGCCCTTCATGCGCTAATACAAAAGATGTTTGTCCTGTCCCTTTCAATACTACAGAAATAGCTCTGGAAAGGGGCCGATTCTGGTTTCAGGAGGGTAAACGAACAATGGACTCTGCAACTTCCCCGACCTTACTGAGGAGCATCGTTGCTGGGGGTGCTGAGGGGGCGATAGCTCCCAGTGTTTTTGTTGTAGCCCTGGATAGAAGCTCAGGAGCTACAACCAAAAGGCTAGTCAGGCCCGAGCCCCGACAGCCCCGACATTAGCGTAGCCCCAGCTCTCTTCCAGACCTAGCAAAACCCCTGAGTGCATCCTAGTTCGAGACTATATTACCCCAGACTAGAGAGGGTAATGGGTATTTTGATAATCCCACGGAGCAAGTGGTAGGTGCACTTTATTTTCCTATTTTATCAAGTATTTTAAACTCGATGGACAGGGGTAATGATGTTTTAGAAGGCCTTATTACAGCAGTCGGACGAGTTTTAAGGGGAAAGTGAAGCCCACAGAGGAGGTTTGTAATGGGGGTTCTAGGCTCATTAGCATAACTTCAGTGATTCAGGGTGCCGCAGTCTCAGTTCTCACTCGTGTTGTATGGGAATCAGCCCCCTTGCCTGGGGAGGAGAGCGTTTTGACATCCCTGTGTGAAATCCAGACCGGTAGACAGGGAAATATGCAACAACTCATTAGTTACTGTACCAAGACCCAGTAATGAAAAACTGACGACACACCAGGGCTGCTTTAATAGTGCTATGGTGGTGGCTTATTGTCGCCCAAAAGGCCCCAATAGCCCAAAGAACTCTAAGAATTGTAAGGGGATCCCAAATCAGCAGAACAAAGGTTCTCGAATGTTTTTGCGTAATTTGGTATTGGAGTTGTTTAAGTCTAATGCAAAATTAGTAGCCACAACGAATTTGAAGAACAGGGTTGGGAAGAATGGTGATAGAAGCACATTTGGGCCATTAACATAGGAGCGCAATTGATGATATACTTGACAAATTAAATATTGAGGGGATAAGTGAGCCGGTGAATTTGGTTATATAGAACCCAACACCACAAAAAGTAAGGTGTAAGAAAAAAGATAATTTGGGACTTATAAGTACCGGATCTATTGGGACCGGGGTGAATGGGGGGTTCTTCATTGCAACCTATGACCTCGGTTTTTTGCCCAAAAGAAGGGGCAAGTCAAGCTCCAATGCAGGTCTTTCCCATTCTCTAAACTTTAGAGGAGAAGATGAATGGGAATTGGGTGTCAGGTAGTTAAGAAGGGTCTGCAGCCAAACACAAAGGACGTGGAAAGGGACTACATATGTTCTGCACGCTCTTCTAAAGGTCAGCGAGAGGGCAATGGAGATGAGGGATACAAATGCTCTGCTCAACCGATGCGGCATACTTTATTGTTGGGTCGGTTATTTGGTGAAAAAGAGGCTAAACCTTTAAAGCAGAAAAATGAACTGTGCCACTTCTTCGAGATTCCTAGCGTGCGCCTGATTACCTTCCACGATCTGGTGTAGAATTTATAGTTGAGAACCGAGTGGATGTGGTAAAGATGCTTTTTCACTTCAAAATGGTGAGGAATGCAATTTTGGCAGAGAACCATACACCTTTGGCACTGGGTTATGAAATATTGGAAATGATGGGCCCGAAGGGTAATGTGTTTTCTGATCCTCACTCTAAAGTCAAGATCAGCCCCGCCTTTGGTTGTAAATATTAATACACTGTGCGAGAGTTCAGGAAGGGGAGTTTCATTTCTAAAACACACAAGACTTGTCAATTATGATTGGGCCTCAGTTATTAATACGCTAAATAGGGTCCCATTACCCGATGGCCCTGAAGAATGAGGTTCCAAGTTTCTTCTGTTGTCATGGAACACTCTGGGTTTTACAAGTTTGATGAACCAGCACCTATTATTTGAAAAATATACTGTTCTGTGTTTCCAGAAAAAGATTTAAGGTTTGCACGTTGAGGCCAGTAGAGGAGCTAGGGGGAGACCCTTTGGGGGCTTATTGTGTGCTGGTAAAGGGGAAGTGGGGTTCTCCATGCAGAAAATGAAGACGGGTCAAAAGGACATTCTACTTGTAAAATTGGAGTGGAGGGACAGAAATACCGGTAGGTTACAGATATATTTATTATTTAATGTGTACCTCAACCCAATTAATGTAGACTTAGTTATGTTCTTGACTGACATCTCAGATTTGTTATTGGCAGAAACCCCTGATGAAGGCGCTAGTGTAATGGTCATTGGTGACTTTAACTGAAAATGTCTTGACCCCAAATTCAATACTATGGGAGATAAGGCAGCTGTCGCAGTGGAAACACGGGAGCGAGGCCATAAAATAAGACATGTACCTGAGGCCTGGGATGTCACCCTAGTGAATGCAAATGTTAGGGATGATGTTCCACCTCGCCTTACCTGGCAGAATGTGTTGGGCAGATCCACTGTGGATTACATGTTTATTTCTCGTGATTTGGTGGAGCTTGGTGGCAATATTGCAGTACTGTACTCAGATAAATGTGATCATTGTAAGTTGGAGTTTAGGCTGCTCTAATCCATTCCTTGCAGAGGTAATGGCGGAAATCAAGTTCAGAGATTCAGCAGTCTTACCGAATCTTAAACTGGCTACGAGATTCAATGAGTTGGTGCATGACAGTTTTGTAAGTAATGCTTTTGAGCTTTGTAACCCAATTACTTTTGCCCCCTCCATGAACTCAATTTTATGTGGCTTGATAATAGTAAACAATTTGAGGAAAAATAAAAATGGTGGGCAAGTTCACGTACATGTATTCGATGCGGCTATTCAAGAAAGGAAAAGACTTGTAAGTAGGAATATCAAATAACTTAAAAAAGAGGGCCCTTAGTCTCTAAACCTAATTAATAAAGTAAAATCGAATTATTCCAATTGGATGAAGTCAGACAGATATTTAATGGCACTGAGAAAATGTTTAGGAGTATAATTGTCAAGGATATTAGTACATTCTGGGAACTTGTTAAATCA
This sequence comes from Ambystoma mexicanum, assembly GCF_040938575.1. NCBI lineage: Eukaryota > Metazoa > Chordata > Amphibia > Caudata > Ambystomatidae > Ambystoma > Ambystoma mexicanum. The sequence continues at coordinate 479,223,414 of NC_090929.1, forward strand.
TGTGGCTCTAATGTTCTTATCCAGGCACAACCGATAATTGATGAAAATTGGGTAAATCTCTTCACTAATGTATACGTTAAATCAATGGACAAGGCTTATATGAAAATTGGGTAAATCTATTCACTAATTTATACGTTAAATCAATGGACAAGGCTTATATCAGGACAAATTGGATTGATGCTATTCAGATTTTATTAGTAGGAGTAAATGTTCTAATGCATCATGCTATGACGGGCTCCCAAATTTGACATTAAAATCTGATCTGTATTTATGATCCAATGTCTTCTCAACACTATTCAGGGCCATTTTATGTACCAGCATTGTTCCCTACTAATGGAAATGTGCTGTGGTCATTTGGATTTTTAAAGGACAGGACATATTTCAACCAACAAATGACTGGCCGATTTCTTTATTGGATTTGTCTAATAAAATCTTTGCCAATATCATTTTAAAAGCGTTACAGGACTGGGCAAATAATGCAGGCTGTATGGACTGGTCCCAAGCTGGTTTTAAGAAAGGGATTGCGATTTCCCTGAACAACGTTATATTGATGCTACTGGCAAAGGAATCAAGAGTCCACAATAGTTCTAGATACCTAGCCTTTTTGGATATCTCCAAAGCTTTAAATTGCGTATCATGTGCAGACTATTGGAAAAAATGATAGCTTTGGGTTGCCCGGCTGGGCTGGTGAATATTCTGGCCACCCTCCAGGATGGTACAAAAATAAAAAAAATTAGGCTGAATAGGGAAGGTGCTGCCCCAGGTGGATTACTACAAATTGCGATTTATGCCTGGGACACGTCCTGGCCCTGTTTATATTCAGTATTTACATCTGTGATATGAGTTAAAGTGCCCAAAAGGGGCGGGCATACCCACCGAGATTAGGGCATTAACATGTGCAATATCTTAACTTTGCGCATAAGATGGTCATTTGCGATTTGACCCAGGTGGTGCTACAAAGGTCTTTGCAGGCACTAACCTGTATTTGCTAGAACTTGACTTGCATTTAAACATTGCAAAATCAAAAATGTTGATTCTGAACCCTATAACTCCCCCCAAGTTTAAGTGGTATATTGGGAATCCGAGTCGCGAAGTGGTACACCAGTTCAAATATTAGGGAAGTATTATACACTCTAGGAGGAGCAAACTGCCAATGTATGAAACAGTAAGAGCATCTCTCCTGTCGGCAGCCAGTCACTTGTGACAAATTTATTTTATTTATTTATTTTATTTATTTGAACTTGTATAGCACACAGCGGCCCTGAGGCATTGTGGCGCTTGTTACAGAAGGCTTGGGATTTTCATTTTACATTTTATACATAAGAGCTTAGTCACAGTTCACAATGAGTGAGGACAATGTCCAGGTTCCTTGGTTACAGTGGAACATAGGATTTGCGGCGCATGCAGTCAAGGAGGTGTCCTGTGAATTGGTCAACTGCAATTTGGTCGACTGCAATTTGGTCGACACCATTTGGTCGAATGCCAAATGGTCGAATTTTTTTTTTTTAATTTATATATATTTTTTGTGGGTTTTCGTATGGGGAAAGAAAAAAAAAAGAAAAAAAAGGGGTTTGGGGGGGACCCCCCCCCCAAAAAAAAAAAAGGGGTAAAAAAAAAAAAAAATTCGACCATTTGGCATTCGACCAAATGGTGTCGACCAATTGTCCTGTCGACCAAATGTTTTCGACCAATTGACTGGTAACCAGTCAAGGATGGTTGGAGCAGGGTTAATAAAACAGAGTGGTTTTCAGCTTTTTGTGGAAGATGGAGTATGAGTTTTAATTTCTGATTTAAATTAGATCACCTTTCGTTTGTCCCAGCGTTAAGGTTTTGTCATTCAAAACTGATACCAGAAGTACTTTTTGGCTTGGAAACAGCTGACCATGACATGGCATAGGGCAAATTAGAAGGCCTGCTGTGCAGGAGAGTGCTCTCTTTACCATACTCTGTGCCAATGCCCGCTATACGGCACAAGCTTGGCATTAGCTCTCTTCACGCCCGGCTGGATCAGAAAACAGTACGAATGTATGCACGTATTTTACTTCCACCACAGGCGTCTTTTTTTATGAAGATTGAGCTATTAAATATTTTGTGAAAGGCTTACAACGTTGGAAAGAAAAATGTGACCCGCTCTTGCTTAAAACTGGCTCCTAAACAGAAAAATTGTGTTTGGCCCCGGGAAAAACCAAGCAAACACTTTTCAGGTGGGATTGGATGTTTAATAAAGGAATATTAATGAAGTATTCTTGGTTTAATTATCATTTTACTTGATCTATTAAACCATGTAATGTTCTTGCACCTTATTTGTTCAAGCATCCCTCGAGTGTTTTAGATTTAAAGGTAATCTGTTTTTAACTGGAGAGGTGGTTGGAGTGAGATCTCTCATTGCAAAGGAAAATCATGTGTGTCGGCACTGCAACTCTTCAGTGGAAACCCTAAAACCCGCATGCATTGAGTGTGGGACTTTAATGGACAGCGTGCAAAATTCATTAGATGTGTGCATCGAGGGGAGGAGGTGTCCATTGATTCGTTCTGTTCTCTCTAACAATTGCTCTAACACGGAATTTTTAAGCATAGTTTTATGAAGGTGCTTTTGTATCATGTTTTATTGTTGTTAACGGTCTGTAAAGTTGTATTTTAAAACTGGGCCACACACTTAAATAAATAATGAAAACAAGATTGAAAGAAAGAAAAAATAGACTAAAAGGGTGTTTACATTAAAAAATTAAACCAAGGCGTGAAGCGAAACTAAAGAGTTTAAAAATATGCAGAGAAAAGAAAGAGGCTTCTTAAAAGACAAAAGAATACCGAAAGAAGCAGGGCCCGACAGAACGACTAAAAGTAAAAGAACAAGGACAAACAGACACAAAAAGAGAAACAAGCGAGACAGCAACGCAAAAACTAGCGCAGCGCAGAATGCTAGTGCACCAGGTGGTGAGGGAGACGAGTGGGTGGAGAGAAACACACCCTGAGGACCCTTCCATTTGTCAGTGATCCCTGAAAATCATCTGTGCTCATTCCTTTGTAATGTTTCTATGTTACGATGTAGCCCAGGAAGGTATGTTAGGTATGTTAGAGATTATACATATGTGGGGATTTCAGACAACCTGTCCCTTTGTCTGACCTATGCTCTGGCCGTTTCTAAATGGTTATTTCGCTTGGTTTCAAGTTTGTTTTATTCCTACATTTCAGGTAGAACAGCATTGAAAGGCACGGATATTTCACATTAAAATGTAAAGGCATAGTAACACTCAAACTGCAAAACAGCTATGATAATGCCCGAACAATTGCGAGTGCTAGTGTTGTGTTGGCAGCAGTGCAATCACTTCCAGCTCTGTCAGGTCAGAGGCAGCATTCAAGGCTCCTGGACTGGCTTCATTGTAGGGTCTGGCAAATGTTCTTGCAACTTGGTTTTCACCAGGCACTGGGTCATCGCAAGCTGCCAACAAACGAAGGCCGAGGTAGGGCCTCGCATGTACTCATAATAAGCATTTATATAGCGCTACGAACCCCTGGGTATCTGAGCGCTGGGTATTATTACCCACTGTGTGTGGCACTCATTTATCAACCTCGGAAGGATGAAAGCCTGGGTTTGGCCGTGCTGGGATTCGAACCTGCGCTGCGTCTGCAGATGTTAAAGCGAGCACTCTACTCGCTGTGCTATCGACCGGCATAATGGCTAGTGCTATTGGACCGGCATAATGTCTAGTACCACCTGACCGGCAGAGTTCAAACCATGTTTAAGACCGGCATAATGTCTAGTACCACCTGACCGGCAGAGTTCAAACCATGTTTAAGAGCAGAGGACTGTCCAGGTAGTGGCCTGGGGTGACGCGTGCTACCCCTGGCGTCTGATTGGCCACCCCAGGTGGCACCGCATTATCCTGAACTATGATCATTATGTGTGTGTGCGCTAGTACTTTATGCCATCCCTGCATATGCCCGTGCCCCACTTGCACCACACAAGTCATAAGAGCATGGACACGTAACAGTTTACGAGCCGTTAGCCTGTGCATATTGTGGGGAATACCACGTTTCAGATTCGTTCATTGTCTAGTACCCCCACATTAAGGCTGTGTGCCCCACATGGCACTGCGTCGTTATTGAACTCGTTATGCGCTGGCACGTGTTTCAGATTCTCAGCATTCTGCCTCTGGGCCATGCTCCCCTTCAACCTCTGCATAGGCTTGTTTCGGCTCAGCAGGAGCTCTGCACGCGTCGATTCGTCTCAGCGGACACATCACCTGCGATGTGCATGCATTATGCACCTGCTTCCCGGGCACGCGGCTCGCTCTGGGTCGAGCTGGGCGCGGAAGTGTCCCACCAACATTGACCAATAAAACCTGCCCACGCTCACCTGCATGGCTGGCTCTTCTGATATTGCCCTACTGTCATGTAGACAAATATAATCGCGTATGCTACTAAGGATTTCCCATGACAGGTTGCTTTAGTTATGTATGTATGAACCCATGTGGTGAAGTGGCTAAATTGCAAATCCCGGAACGTGCACATGTGTGCTCTAATCTCAGTTTCAGCATTTGAAAAAAAACAGTGGCCTGATTCAAGGCAAATTGCTTTAGCTCCGTGTGCCACAAAATATGTGTTGCAAAACCAACTATATAGTCTACTCTACCAATTACATTTGCTAATTCCCCCCAACTCATTGTGTGCTGGTTTTTGTAATCTGGTTTCAAACAGACCATAGACACACACCATACTGTTTTTTGCACAACACCTAATGTTTGAGTTGCTAGGGCTGCAATAGATGTACTCTGTAAAGTACTCTGCTGATTCTTGGAAATCGGTTTGCTCTGTAACAAACACCTAAAAATTAATCATACATTATTTAAAAAAACGAATGTGTATTGAATGGTCTCTGATGACAGATATATCTACTCCATTTTATGACCAGGCTAATCAATACTCATGCTGATCCCTTAACATGTTACCTTTATATCCAAGACACTTGCAGTGGTTATGCACCCCAATTTAGGGATCTGCGACCGGTGGCTCTCCAGATGTTTTGGACTACTACTCCCATGATCCCTCACAATTGATAATACTAGCTAATGCTGATGGTGGTTGTAGTCCAGAACAACCTTCGAACCAAAGGTTACAGACCCAAAGTTTCCAAGCAACTCTTCAGTCTTAAGGTAAAAAACACTCTATTTAAGCCTGGTTGGAATTCAATCTTTCATTCCGCACAACAATCCCCGGATGATAATGCTGATGTCTGCCAAGGCCTGCTTTTGTTGAACTCCCTAAAAAATCCCTCTGTAAAGAAGAAGGCCTGCCCAATCTCAGCAATCTACACAAACCTACCTGTACTGAAAGTCTTACCACTTTGATAACTAGTTATCATGTTACCACGAACCTTGCAGCATTTGGTTTGTTCAATTTCTCACATGCTTCCTTTTCCTGCTTCTGGCTCATCTAACCACACACACTGTGGATCCATGCCACTCCAACATAAGCATGTTACAAACATAACAATAACGTTATTTTGTATTGTTATTATTATTAATAATAATAATAATAATAATAATAATAATAATAATAATAATAATAACTAGCAACCAATAAGAATAATACACGAGGAGCAGCAGAGGGAGTACTTTCCCAACTTCCATGTTGGCAAAATTCACATTTTCAATTTGGGATACAACTGCTTCAAAGTGGCAGAAGGAGGTAAAAAGAGTGAAAGATTGCACAGCTTCCAACCTAACAGTCGGTACATAAAGAACCAGAATGTAGTTGCTTTGATTATTTGGAGAGCTCCTACTACATTGCCAACACTTTAAGGAGTATGGGCAATAATAATGGCAAACTTAAACCATCATTAGTAATTTTGAGAGGGTCCAATGTAAGTATGGTTATTAAAGGCATAGATTTAAGATGCATTCTAGGAAACATAGCCAATGAACTACAGGAATGTTTACAAAGCACTGACAAAGATTCATACCTGCACCATTCAAATATATTTAGCTGGTGAGATCGCTCAGTAATTAGACAACGTAATGCTGAGATACCCACGTGAGCATGTGCCTTGTCTCATGAGTCCACCTTTGTAAGGCCCTCATACCAGGATCCTGTTCAGGCCTTCGGCTGCAACTGGCTGCAAATAGGTACATTTGCAAAGTACAATCCAGCGCAACAGCATTAGTGTATGGCATTGGAGAGGGCCAGATTAATGCCATCTGGCTCTAGGCAGGTCGGTGGAGAAGAGGACAGACACAGTCCAATTTTGATTTTGACCATTCTCAGTACTACGTAAATTTACGGGGTGAAACAAAGTCACTGGCTGGGCCCCGGAACGTCAATGGGGAAGAGAAAGCAGCTCAGAACATCTGCTATGGTGCTCAACCAAGGGCACCAGTCTATAAACTACCACACCACCCTAGAAACTGTGATCCGCTCAGGGTAGGACTGGGGCATAAAGATGTCTCGGGCTCCAATCAAAAAGTGGCCCACAGTTGTAAATGGCAATTCATTCCTTTTGTGACAGATTGTTTGAGTAGTACCGAAGGGGGAGGATTTTGATCAAATGTGATGCACATTTTGCATTTTAAAGAATATTTATTCAGTAACATTGGACACAACTACTAGCCGCATGGTGAAGTAACTCTTTATACTGGGCCACATGAGCCAAAAAAAGTGGCCCACTTTGACCAAAAAAAGGCCCACATTAGCATTTTGTGTTGGGCATTGCCATTTTGCCGTATAGGCCAGTCCGAGCCAGGATCCGCTGGGAAAGGGGGGGAGAGGAGCTGAGAGATAGGGACCAGAGGGGCTCCCGTTGCTCTCTGTGCAAGGGAGAACACACACTGTGCAAGGATTGGCTCCTGGCTGGTCCCTACAGGAACAGAGAGACAAAGTAAATTTCGCACCCTGGGTAGGGCGCTCAGCCAATCAGGTGGCTGGAACAGAAGGCGAGAATAAACATTCTCCTCCCGGGTGGTGCCTCTCCCTGTTGCCACCCCCCCAAAACAGTCCATAGCCCTTCCCCATCCCCTCTCTCCTCACTTACCTTCTGAACCTTCGGCGGCCATTGAAATAGAAAATGGGCTTCATTTTGAATTTTTTCTCCCCCACGGATAATTGGCTGCGCAAGCGACGCTAGCCTCTTAAGGAAAGAAAATACACTATTTGCACCCTGGAGAAACCCCAAGGTGCCAATGGCTTTTACCCCCGCCGAGGCCCTCGCTTCACTTACCTACCTACCTAGGCTCGGGCTGGGAGGCGTTACCAGCCATGCCTGCCCCCCAAGGTGGGTGTAAAAGCCAAAGTATAGGCATGCACTGCTCTTCCAAGGTTTTGTAGCCAATATGGCACTTGATTGATCCCAACCTGATGCATTGTCAAATAAAAGACCTTTCAAAAAGTTCTTCTTGAGGGCCTTTGTCAACTTGAAGAGGTCATCTCAATTGCTCAAGTCTACAGGCAAGTTATTCCAGTGGCGATGACACTGAATCGAGAGTGATCAAGCTCAAATCTGGGATTCGGTTAGCAATGTGTGATGTAATTTGCATGTAGTTGCCCTTGGTGGTTGTTAGTGAGAGTCATAGTTGGGAAGCCCAGAGGTTTTAAGGGGGAGCGCAGAAGGGAAGGTTATTATATGGAGGGGCACAGGCCATATGTTCTGGGAGGGTCTCAAACCCGTTCAGTGGATGACAGACTGGCTATGAAGGAAACTTCTGGAAAGTGTGATTTAGTGGGAAATAGCCCAGCTTCATCAGATGTTGTGCAGCAGATGCTCCTGCAAGTAGGCAGACAAATGAGCTAAAAACTCATGAAGTGTGCATTTACTGGAGAAGAAACATTCGTGAAATTAGGCATGTGGAGACTTTTGGCGCCACAGGGACCATCTGGATAGTCTGCCTTCTGATCAATAGCAGCACTAGTCAGCAATTCCAATGTCCATCGTTCAAAAAGAAAATTGCAAAGCAGCTATACACAGAATGTCATAAACTGATCTAGCTCTCTCTCTCCCTTCTCTCTTTCTCTATGTCCCTCTCTTGTTCTTTCTGTGCTCTCTATCTCTCTTTTTCTCTGTCTCTTTTTGCTCTTTTTGTGCTCTTTTTCTCGGTCTCTTCCCCTCTCTCTCTCTCTCTCTCTCTCTCTCTTTCTCTGTCTCCCTCTCACTCTGTCTTCGTGTATGTCTCTGTTGTCTGTCGCTCTCTCGTGCTCTCTCTGTGGGAGAGTCTCGTTGTCCAGTGCGTGTTTGCCAGTGCCACCCCAGCCGTTCCTGAGAGCAGCTCAACTGAAGGAAAAAAACTGAGATTTTGAAGAAGACGATGGTACTGAGTTTGTTTATGTTTAAAAGTACAATGTAGTGACAGACATGTCCTCCTTGGTGGGGAAAGCCCTGGCATTTAGAGACATAGATTGTCATGGCGTGTGTCCTGCTAGAATGCCACCATCATACTCAGAGCCCTTGGTCCCTATGTGGGAAGATTTGTACAAGTAGATTGTGGAAAGCCTCTGCGGGGGTGTCTATTTTCCTTGGTGCTAGCAGAAGAAACCAACACATGGTTTAACCTGAGCGCAATCATTTCTTAGAAGAAAGAACATTTTGAGAGACCAAATGGTGTGGATTCTTGGTAAAAGAAACTGTTCACAACAAGCATTGGCAAAGCAAACAGTGTTGGCTTTGTGTAAGCATGAGAAAGGAATTTTCCGGGCACTGACAAAATGGTACTACCCAGCTGTAAGATTGCAACAGCTGGCAAATGGTGTTAGTGCCCCTACCTATTATGGCATTGTCGAACAAATGATTATCAAATGTCTATACAAGAGGCAGACCAGTTGGTTTTGCCAATGCTGGCTTTTAACAATAATTCAGTGGTAGGAATATATATAAGGGCATATATATATATATATATATAACATGTTGCTCATAAATGAAGCACCTAAAAACACACTTGGTTAAGATGTTCTTTAATACACTGGTAACTGGTTAAAAGCTGAAATTCAGCCACTGCCTCTGGGAACACGCTTAGAAATAACATCGGCCTCCATTTTAAAACGCAAAGCTAGCACAAAGAGAACCAAGGGCGTGTGTTTTGGGTTGGAGGGGCAGGTAGTGGGTGGGAATGGCCATCTGGACTAGCACGGCCATGGGTGGTCAATGGGTGGTAAAAAAGCAAGCAACAACCATGGGCTGTGTGTCCATGCTTACTCCCCATCTCTTTCCTGTTTTCACTTCCAATGCCAATAGTTTGGAATATATGTAGCGCTTCCAGAGCCAACTAATCGTAAAAACCAAAGAAAGGAAAATATTTAATTAAACTAACATTGTAAACTGGATGTTTAAACGTGTACAATGTTCATTTCTAATGATTACTTCCAGCATATATTGTAGTATAATAAGAACATTACACTTGTCATAATGAGGAGTCAAGCACATCATCAAAGCCTGGAATAACCACATACAATATTTTCCCAGAAGATGCTATCATTGCAAGAAGGACAGTCTAGTACACTCCTATTGTGCTCTTTCGAAATACCCTTATGAGAAAAGGGGCAAACAGCACCAGTGAGGGTTCCTAGCTGCTTTGAAAGGTCAATGTGGAGGACATAGGAATGACCACAGGTATTTACATTTGACAAATATGCCTGTTATTAAAGGGTCGTATGCTTGAATCATAGAGCATATAGTGCATACTGGACTTGGTGCTTATTTCATTTTTCACAACACTTACCCTAACAGGAACTACTTCTAGAGGAGGCTCTCCCCCACCAACTCCACCAATGTCACCTTGTCTGGTTCAGCCATCCAGCCTGACATACCCGCTGCTTTCAATATCAGAAAAAATATCCTGATAAAAAGTTCAGAGGTCAGTGGATTAAAAGAACCACTTGATTCTGGATCACTTCATTTCTCAGTGACAAGAATGAAACAGCATACATGTCCCCCCTCAAGTCATGTCCCGGCAAACCTCATGTGTGCGGTATCCCAATGAAGCACTCTTTCACCCTTTCGTTTTAATATCTGCATAACACTTCAACTATGCATATGCTACCCAAATCCTCTACAAGCGTGCAAGCTACCTCACATCAAATGCACGTTGCCTACTGGATGATAACAAATGGGCTAAACCATAACCCAACTAAAACCAAGCTTATGATTTGCAGGACCATGCTATCGAGCCCCACACCAATCCCCTTGCCGAAAAGAGTTGCAGACTTACTCTGTGTCTGCGACAATCTACAAAAACCGCAGATTCTTGATGGTCAATGGTCCCATATTTAACCACAGTTTAATCCCATCATAGGTGGTTGCCCTTATATGTCTGAAGAATCTGGTGCAACACGCCTTACCCTGTACATCACGCCTTCATGTACAGAGCCATCTCAGTGATCCCACTAAGACTCTCGAGATTGGACTACGCCAACTCCTCTACCTGCAAAATAGGCTACAAAGAGTTCAACCTGCCGCACCTAGACTGCTTCTGAGACTTCAAAAACACAAACACATCACTCTGGCTCACAGTGGCTCCTAATCAAACAGAGGATTCATTTCAAAACCCTGTGCATAGCTCATCACGGCAAGGGCCTGGAATCCATCGCAATCAAAATCATCCACTAAAAAAACATTGTCAATTCTTTGATCCAGCCATTCAGCCTTATTAACAGTGTCTTCTCTTTCCTCTCACTCAGCTGTGAAATTCTAGGCCCAGGCATCTGTGGGCAGGGCAAATCCACCTGACCTTCCGAATATCACTGAAAACCTGGCCATTCAACTCACACTAGCGCAAGACCAGCACAAGCAAAACCCAATCCAACAGATGCCCGCCCTCTGCAACATCAACAAGATAGAAATTCTTCTGGCTAATTACGCCATCATGGCAGGAACCTACGGGCAACTCATCACCCAGGGTCTACAGAAGATCAGACTCATTCCTGTGAGTTTCACCAAACCTTTAAATGGAATCGAACTGATAGACTTGCAAACATGCTGTGGGCCAGTACACAATATGTCAGCCAAAGACTAAAAGCAATCAGACTCATTTGGGTCAGTCTCCCTATGACCTTTAAATGGAATCAGAACGATACTCTCACGTACAGGAGGTCGGACTCCTTTCTTTCCGTCTCCTGCGTCCTTGCAACTAGACATGAACAGCAATCATTCAGAGATAAAAAACGATGGCAAAAAATTCAAACTACACCGGACCAACAAGCTTGCATCAAAGCGTCTCCCCTCACTTGACCATCACGCCTGCCCCTTGAATTAACTCACATCTTCATCTCCCTCCACCTTGCACCACTCACACAATCAACCCTCACAGGCCGCAGAAAGCGGCCTACAAAGACTTGGCATTAGTAGAGCAAGGCTACTGCTCACTTCTCTATCCCTCTCACCACCGCTCGCCAGCAGCTAACCAGTTCCTCACAGCGTCCCCATCAACTGATCGATCGTGAGCTCTGCCACCCAAGGTTTCCCCGCCACTGCCCACCTAGGGTCGCATTGATCCTCAGGACTCGGAAGCCTGGAAGCATCAACAATGCAGCCTGTGCATCTGCCCTGTCAAGGCCAGCAGAGTAGCCATCGTTTGCTATGCAAGGCCACTTTACGTTGCATACACCTGGATCACCTACAATGAACTGCGATGTACACAGTTTACCCTTAAATCACTTTTCCGAAGGTGCAAAGGAATGCTTCAGACCTGCACCCAAAGGTGTGTATCCTAGCATACACTCTTGTGAAGTTGATAAACTGAGCATCAATAAGATGGCTAGTCATAAAACCTGGTATTACATCTCTCAGACGACGGCATGTGGCGTAATGAAATAAATGAGATTACACATTACTCATAAAGCTTTGCAGCTGCCTGCATCTTTCTACTGGAGTGTTTCCTATGCAGTGATTTGAATGTTAATGGTTGCCTAGTTATGCTGTCTGAGTCCCCGGTGCAGTCTTGACACTCCCATGTCTCAAGACCTGGTCCAGGCTGGAAAGCTTGTCACAACAGCCTAAAAAAGGACATATACCACTCCCACCTAGGGCCAATCTAAGCAGCTACCTTCGATGAAACCAGCCCATCAGTTCTGTCCCCATTGTAAGGCGGGGGCATGGGTTAGGGCAAAATGGCCGCGGCAGCAGCCGTGGTGCCACCATCCCCAGAGATTGTCACAAAGGGGATACTGGGTAACACTGTACTTCCCTACCAGGCCTGTTCCAACCACCCACTGCCAGGGGTAGACTGGCCTGCGGGGAACGCAGGAGATTTCCTGGTAGGCTTCTGCTCCCTGGGCCCCTCCTGTGTGATCATCCATTTTATTTTTAAATGTTCTCAAAGGAAAGGGGTTGGGCTTGCTCAAAATGTGTACTTTGGGGCCACTTTGAAACCTATTTCCAGGGCTTCTTTCTGTTACCAGTCCACCCCTGCCCACTGCGCTACGAAGAATTGAATTAAGGAATGAAAGTAATAGAAGCCCAGGGTTCATTATCCCCTCACTAGAATTCAGACCTGTGACCCTCAGCAGACATTACCGGGCGTGCAGAAAGGGACATGGCGGCGTGTTTGCGTTCCTGCGCAAATGTTATTGCTAGAATTGTAAGCAAGCATCACTCAGCAGGCCGATGCCGACTGAAAGCGAATACCCCTGTTTATGCTCTGCAACGCGTGCACGAGACACGCGGCAGGCGCCGTTCCGCGTCCCGCTCCGCCTACATTGCATTCTAGTGAGGACAGCTCCGACAAAGGCCAATCAGAACCGGGCTCCGCAGTCCTTGCTGGGACTCATGGGAAGGCTGCAACCAGTATTTCGGGAACCGGAATGAGGAACACTGCAAGCTCGTAAACCAGAGGGAGACGGTTCACGGTTCGAAGGTTTTACAGGCCATCCTCCGCTGTGCCCGCAGCATGTTCAACCTATATACTTGCCTTCATCTATCCTGTGTTAGTGCCGTTCGATTGCAATTGGGAGGTTGCTTGAAACGGGACGTGTGAGGGAGAAAATCGCCCTGCACCCTAAAAAACTGCTTAAATCAAGAGTTGAGCTCAGGGCTTTGAGAGAAGAGCCCCATCAGTTTATGAAAAGTGTGTCTGAGACAGGGCCCTGTCGCGGCTCCCTAAAGTCCCCATGTAACCTCAGCCAAGCCCGAAGTTCTCGCTTTTAAGCAAAAGCTTCAGGCTTTAGACATAAAGCCTTGTCTTGCCTTTCTGAATTGTGTTGCCCAGCCCGCCCCGCAACACTTTGATGCAGTGATTATCACCCTCGCACACCATTTGACAGGGTGATGATAGATGCAAAGGGGCGTTAACATAATTCTAAGCAAGCCCAACACTAGGATTTACTCTTACAGCCACTGATCGAAGTGAGCGGGAACGGTCGGGAGCGCTGTTGCACTACTTTTATTTTTTTCTGTTTACCATTCCTCACAACCATATTCACCATTCTATACAGAGGTTTGTCCATCCATGTCCTTGTGCAAGTGTAAAGTTGTAATAGGAGCCGTAGTTACTAGTCACTTAGACTATTGCAATGCCCCGGACGCAACACCTTGTCGCATGTTACACTATGCTTCCACCTACCCTCTCCCCTGCCGAGACCACAGGTCCACTACTTCTTTCAGTACACTTATAGCCCCTTCTGTCGGTCAGAAGTTGGGGATGTTCTGTGAAAACAGCCGAGGGTCATTTAGCGGTGAGTGAATTCTAAATTCTAAATTCAATCTAACGCATTTCAAATCAATGTATCCTTTCTACGTCAATAGGGTTTTGAAACCTACATTCCAAACTTTTTAGCGCAAATTCCCAAGTTCTGCTCCATTGTGGGCAGAATAACGCCACTCTGTGATCGACGATTCGCCCATTAAATATGTCTCAGACATACAGCGTGTTGCATCTATCCATCTATCTATCTATCTATCTGAATTCTTCTATTGCGTCACTAACCGAAAGGCCTCAGGGAACACACAAAAGAGGAGAAAAAGAAGAACATGAACAACAGACAACAAAACAAGGAAAAATTGAGAAAAACGGGTAGACATAGTGGACCAGGATAAGACAAACTAGACATCCTACACAAAATAATGGTGGATGTTACAAGAGGCAGAGTACAGAGAGATTGTTAAATCAGTCTAGAATATTAACCATGGGCTGCATGTTATTTAAAAAATCATTCTATAAAAATGTGTAATGCATGCTGATCCTGGAATTGTCACCTAGGCAACACAAAGTCACGCACACCATCTCCATCAAACATAAACTGAAACACTTCCTTGTGGGTACATGGGTTCAGTTCAGAAAACCCGCATTTCAGCCACACAGTTCTGCACCCAAGCTGAAAGTCACACTACATCACAAAGCAACACACCTGGACAATCCATACGATGGGACAGAACCTTCAGCCAGAGCATCTTGGCACTACAAGTCCACAATCACCACTGTGACAGGGTCAGGCACCTGATGGTGTTTAGGGCGAATGAGGACCCATCTCAGCCGGGTGCGGGAGGCCTATCATGGTCCAGTGGCAGGGCATGGGGGTCGAGTGGGCCCTTAGTCTCTGTGCCGCCTCATGTCCCATATTGCAAGAGGGGAGAACCACCTCTTGCCATGCCATAGCTGCTGTACAACATTCTGACCAGCGTTTTCTCTTTTGTTGCAGAACTCCCCAGCCCTGAAATCAGATCGGCCGAGGGCAGAATAGGCAGCCCACTTGCAAGAGATGTGGCAGCCGCAGAGAGGCGGTGAAACAGTGCTCGCCGCGTGCCGACAATCAAGACACGCAGGCAAAGAACATTAGGAACCCTGATATTTACATTCACTAGACAGGTTAGGGCCTGAGAGGGCACGGACCTCACATAATCTGCACACTCAGCAGCACTGGGTGGGCATTTACAGATGTTAATGTCACTGCGGTGGGCTCAACTGCAATAGTTTCAGGCTCCACTTGTTAGACAGTCCTGGCTACGCCTCTGCTGACTGAACTAGGGCGACATTACCAAACACCACTAGACCAGCTTTTGAAAAGGGGGCGTGGCTTAAGAGGACGGATTCTCAGTTGTGTAAACCGGCCCCTGAGGGTGAGCAAGGCAGAGAGTGGCAAAGAAGAGGCTCATCAGAGAAGAACTGAAAAAAGATTGGTTTTGGGCTTCATAGAAACATCCTAGAGTCAGGGGACTTCTAGTCTACTGGCACCAAAACCTTACAATAGATCGTGACTTTGCAACGATTTTCAAAGGTTCAACAAAACATCAACATTCGTTGCCTACCCCATGTCCCACATAGAGTAACTTGAAGAAACATTGGGGAACCCAAAGTTCATTTCAAATTTGAATTTCATGAAGGGATATTGCCAGGGACCCCTTGACAAAGACGCAAAATGGAGACACCGTTCTCAACACCAGAAGGGATTTCGCAATTCACGCCCCTACCTTTGGCCTCATGGGGCCCATGCTTTGCTCCAACGATTGATGGACCTTATCCTGGCCACCCCTCAGTCCTTTACTGGGAGTAACCTAGACGACATTGCTGTGTACAGCAAGACTTGGGCAGAACATCTGAGACAAATGCCCACTGTCTGTGATCAGCTGGAAAGCGGCAGGGTGTGGGAGTTGGGAAGGGCCCCGTCTCTGTTCCCTTGCATGTGCCATATTGCAAGTGGGACGTGCTATCTCTTATCGTCCCACACCTGCTGTACAACATGCTGGCCAGTGCTTTCCCTCTTTTTCTGCAGAACTCCCAAGTGGCAAAGGACAGGATATGCAGCCCATGGCCCCAGAGAGCCGGCGGAACAATGCTCGCCATGAATGGCAATCAGGACGCTCCAGCTCACCACATTATGAGCTCTGATATTGGCATTCACTGCACCGGGTCACCATTGCCAAACACTGGTGGACACGCGGTTGAACAGGGGGCGTGGCTTAAGGGGTGCATTATGGATTCTCACCTGTGTAAACCGGGCCCCAGAGGAGATGAAGGCAGATATTGCCTAACGGAACCAAGTGAGCCCAAGTAAAAATGGAAGTTGAATGAAGAGGATTAAAGGGGATGAACAGAATGTGAGAGTGTGGGCTTTTCGGGTCTGGTCTGGTCAAGGGGCGAGAAGGAGGTGGGCCAAGAGACCACATGGTGGAAGGATGGTGGAGCAGAGCTTGGAGGTGACTAGCATGGAGAATGTTGACGTTGAGTTATTAGTTGGCGAAACAAAGTGCTACTTGGGTGTGAGAGTGTGTGTATAGTCAATGAGTGAGACTTTGTGGTGGGGGTGTGAGGCTGAGTGTTCATGGTGACGGTGAGAGTGAAAGAAGAGTGAGTGTAAGAAGGAGGGGGAGTGTAGTGCAGAAAGGGAAGAATAATTGAAATGATAATTGTTCATTTATAATGCGCTTAATACCAGCGAGTGGTTTCTAAGTGCGGGATTGAGATTCAAACCTGTGTTGCGCTGCGTTGTCTTGCTTCCAAGACAAACACGTTGCCCCTGAGCTATCCTTACTCCTAGAGAGTAGAAGGAGGGGAGAGTAATAGAGAGTAGTTGGAGGCGGGAGTAGTAGAGAGCAGCATACGTGGAGAGTAGTGGAGAGTAGTAGGAGTGCCGAGTAGTTGGAGGGGAAGAGTATTGAAGAGTACAGCAGAGGGTAGTAGTACAGAGTAGAGGTAATAGAGAATAACATTGATGGAACAGAAGAAGACAGAGAGGGAGAATAGAAAGTGGGGGGATGGAAGGAGGAGAGTAGAAGGAAGGGAACGATTGGAAGGAACATCCACATGAGAAATAAGAGGGCGTTAGAAGGAGAACACAAAGTGAGACCTGGGCAGTTGGAAGGCACAAATTGCTGGTCCATAGAAGATTGCAGCTGTTGTGGGACACCAGGATAGGATCCACTAGACGACCCTGGTCTGAATTAGGAAGGGACACGCCCATGGGACGACCAGAGTGAGGGGGGCAGCCCTTAGGTGGAACCCCTTTATTTTCCCCAATAAAAACCCTTGAACCCTTTCAGTGAGCCGACGTATTCATGAGGCCATCTACGACACAGCACACAGGATGCAAACCCACCCATGATCTATAGCAGTGCACCCAGAGGACCATGGCCATACTGACCCACTTTGGCTGGCTAGCAACCAACCTGTGATGCCCTCAAGCCAGTGCCCGCCCTTTGACCAGCAGCCCCACTTCTGCCTTTTTTCTCTGTAGGAACACTTAATTCATTGTGTAAACAGTGTCTGATCTTCAAGTGTTGTGCGTGAAACAATAAAACTCTGTTGTGGAATACGCCATGGTAGGGGTGTGCAATCTGAGGATCTCCACGATACTTGGACTGCGACTCTCATGATCACTCATCATTGACAATGCTGGCTGGGGCTGCTGGGAGTTTGAGTCCAAAATATCAGGTGCACCGAATGTTGAAGACCCATGTATTAAGATGATTTACAGTATTCTTACAGGAGACAACCATTAGGAAGAAGGTGTTCGACACCTCGGTGCTCTGCGCAAGACCTTTATATGTACCGTATCATACTGCCGGCATGTTTATTGCCACAATATCTCCACCTCTTTGACTGGATAACATTCTATGGGTGTTTCGGAAGCTGATGGTCTTCATTAAAGGTTTTCTTTCCTTGGGGTGACTACTATGCATTCACGCTTCTTCTTGATCACAGCCCAAGCACTCACACCACCTACTCACCGGATCGAATCATTCAAGGACTTAAGGTTTCAAAGCATCCAGCAGCCAGGGCAGCATCCCCATTGGATAATCCCCGAAGGTGCGTTACAGTAGTCAACTCCCCTAAAAGTATAATGGGGGGAAACAAGCTTTATCGCACCTGTTATCAGCATTCACATACATATTTTGTTGATGCCTGCCAAAAAGTCACGTTGATAAACAGTCTTTAGACACTTACTTTGGCTGCTAAAAATCACTGATGGCCTGACACGACCTCTTGAGAGAGGTTGGGTATCATGCAATAAGTAGGTTCCTTCCATTAAAGGAAGTGCAGCTGCACTCAGTCTTGGGTCCCAGTCGATGTTCACTCACACCCAAGGCAGCACAAATATTGGCATTCAGTTAATAGGGAGAGATGGCACTCAGACGGCAGTAACGTCCTCGGGGGTCCTTAGATTGCTTACTTTTGGCTCCAATTGGTGATTTTGCAATAGTTGGAACTGCAGCGCCACTATTCGTTTCGACTCATAGCCGGTACTTTATCACCACCAATAGCGGTGTCTATGTTGGCACTAAGTGGTTCCATTCATTTTGGACCATTTCAGACAGAGGTCGGTGCCCAGCTGAGGTCGAGGTGTACATTTCTGACTTTGCTAATACGGTGCCGTGCGTAATAAATCGTTATTTATTTTTAAGTGATCCAATCGCCCCAAATCACCTGTGAGCATTCCTTGACTGAGTGCGGAGTGGGCCGCCGCTTCCCGTTGCCATGACGCCAGAGAATTATTTCTTTTTATCTTGATTGCTTGGAGCCGGCCACCTCCAGCTTCCTTTTTGTACCGCTGCGCGGTGCACATTAGGGCTGGCAGGAAATGGATGTAAGACGCACCCTCCTGAATGTTTCTAGTCATAAATGGCTGCCGCGCCTGCCACCTGCCATTCCCAGGCCGCTGCAGAGCGCACGCCACGCCGGTGGCTCCAAGGGGAGTGGGAGGGAGGATGGTCATCTCCCGACCTGGCTCCTTAATGATAACGAAGAACACAGCAGACCTTAGCAAGAGCAGGTAGAAAAGCTCGACCAAAGGGCAGGTCCGTGTAGTGACAAATCATGTGACGTAAACCCTTGACTGGTTTTCTGTCACTCTAGCTCACTGAGGTCTCCTAGCGCTTGTGTAGGGCAATTCACGGAGGCACAGCCAGATCAGCAGCTCTGGTGCCAGGATGCCCTATCCTCAAGGCAGGGTGTTTGGTGGTGTGGAAAGGTAAGCAACTGTGGATTAGGGGTGTCACTGTATTAGTTTTATGACGGTACAATAACCTTCTTGCCAAATGACGGTATATCATGGTTATCATGGTACAGCAGGTGGAGTTAACCAATCTTAATAAATATTTTCTAAAAGGTCATAAAATTGTCAGATTTATCATCACAAACAAAACCAGGCACCCAGGGCCAGAATTGGGCTTTTGAATATACTTTCCACTGAAATGCCACCCCTTGCTTCCACCAAACACAAACACACGTGTGGAGAGGACGAGGAGGGGGGTGGGCCCTGCTGCGACTGGCAAAGCAAACTGAATAGCTTTTCTTAAGTGGTCATTTAGGCTTTTAGCCCCCCCACTGGCTACTGGTGAAGATGAGCATGTTGCCATCTTTATAACCTGCATGCCACAGATCAATGGAGGCTGATGGTAGTATATGCTTGTACGCATACACACACACACACACACACACGCACACTCGCTTTACTTTACAGCCTTTAGTTTACTTGCGGGCCAAAAGGTGTTCAGTAATCACAGACATCTTACCCTTTGGTATGGCAGCAGGGAATACCCACAGAGAGGAGTGAATTTCGCAGTGTGACTTATTATATGTAAATTCAATGATAGAACCAGGGAAAGCCCCCATTGTCATATGTTTAGCAAACATTATCCATTATAAATATATAAACCTCAAAGCCGCCAACCCAAAGTAAACCCTTTTTCTTCTTGGCACTGTATTTATTCTTCCTATTGCTAACATACTGATTTTGTGTCAGGCACGTGTGGTTTATGGAATGGCATTAAAAACTGCTCCAACTGAAACTACTTGGCAGATGGCACATCCAACAGTGCAAGACCAAGACTGCACAGCACTTGCTTACTGCAGCCTTTCCAAATCAGATTGGAAAATTACACTTAACGGTATAAACGGTATACCGGTATTAACAATGTGACGGTTATTATTGTTCAGTTAAGTGGTTCACGGTATCTTTAACGGTATACCGTTATACCGTTACATCCCTACTCTGGATTGGCTGGATTTTGGGAGGAGTCTCTGTTGGGGGAACTGGGAGATGTCTTCCATGATGTTTTCTTTTTTACACCAAGGGTCAAGCATCTCACACAGGAGGCATATATATCACTCTTCCCTAAATAGGATTTGCCCATGAGCTCCCGGCAGGCATCCCCAGCGCCATTTATAGAAATCAAGTGGGACATGCACACAAGAGAAAGTCAGTGAAGAACTTTCAACCTAGACACAAGGACCTGTGTTGTAAAGTACCCCCATCCTCTCTTTCAGATCCATGAGACCTCCTGGAGACCATGCAAATGGTACCCGCACATGGAACACCGAGTAACACGTTTGTCCTTTTTAGACATAGCAAACACGAAAGGCTCATGTCTAAAGTGGTAACTGCCTATATACATGCTATAGCTATCTGTTTTGGGGGCCCTGATGTCCTAGAGAATGGTAATTTATAGCAAAACAAGAGCATTCCCTTCAGTACCGGTTGTATATAGTAATTAGTCACAACATTTCTTTGCATGGAACATGCAGGACAGGACTGAATCACCTGCTACTTAGTTACATTTTCAAACACTTGGCTGAGTAGATTTGTAAACATACATATTGTTTGATTATTACATATAGTCAAAACTAATTAAACAAAATATGAATGTTTTCTGAAAATAAGTACTTGCTGGGCATGAATGCTCCTACTTAGATGCTAATTAATTGTTCACACACGTCAAATAAATTTATGCAGAAGACAAACAATGACATTGTATATAAAACAAAAATGTATTCTACAAAGACACAGTATATACAACAATTATATTGATGATGGTTATGGGTCAATGCCAATGTAACAAATTCAAAAGGGGCATTTCGGCGGCGTAGAAGAGTGATGCCCGCCTCCCTCAGGACCAACGACAATTGTGAACACTGTAGAAACAAAACATGGGTATACAAACTAAGTCTAACGATTGCAAAAAGGTGCTAGCTAGAAAAAGTGGGGAAAAATACAAAGGAGTGTGGGGTACCCTATCACCTGAGGGCCATGAGCCCCACACTGCCACCACCACACCTGCATGCCCGATCCATCCTCGAGCAAGTGAAAAGCAGAAATGGGTAAGCCGTGATGAACAAATACATGAAAACCAAACTCACATTCAACCAACCTACGCCAATGAAGAATATATGCGCCAGGGGCCCGGCGGCGTCAAAAGATGACCAAAAAGAACAAGCAGGCCGACACTGGTGCCGTTTTGAATAGAGAGCTGCAAGAAAGACACAATGGGATTGAAAAAGGCCTGTAGCTAAAGGACATGGGCAGGAAACTCAAGAAGATTGTTCCATGAAAAACATGTTTGTGACTAATTACTATATAGAACCGGTTCTGATGGGAATACTCTTGTTTTGTAATCTAGTTTCTCTGGCTCCCATCATTGTGGAGATTTCCTCCCTTTAGGATTACTGGTAATTTACAGCAGCATGCCCCCTCCCACCCCAACTCCCTATCATATATATATGTTCACAGATGCTGTTCAGGTGCTAGGTGGAGGAAGCCATGATCCCAGACACTGGCACTTCTCCCCCAGGCTCTCAATGGCCTTGTTTCTGGTTGGCTCTTCTCACCCACACATCATCTACTTCACATCTCTTCCCTTTGCTCCCCAGCGCTAGAAAACTGGAGGTAACAAGAAAGGGAGAGGTATAAAAGGCACGGAGACAGCCACAGAAGGGTGCATTTGGCCTTTAGAAATGGTAAGCAGCATATTGGCTGCTTAAAGAGGTCCTGAACGAGTGGTCTATCCTTACAGAGTTTCCTGTATATAGTGGGCTGATGACATCAAAGAAAAGTGGTGGGCCTATAGGAATCCTCTAAGGTGGTTGGTTGGTGGGTTGGTTGGTCAGCTTAGGGAGAAGGGGGATGCCTTAAATGTTCCTGAGCAGGCAGTTAGTTAGTGAGGTCTTAATGTAGTGCATGTCATTTGTAATCCCTACCAGTTGGTTTGTTGTCATTCTCTCGCTTGTTATTGGGGATGAGATGGTTGATCCCAGACACTGGCACTTCTCCCCCAGGCTCTCAATGGCCTTGTTTCTGGCTGGCTCTTCTCACCCACACATCATCTACTTCACATCTCTTCCCTTTGCTCCCCAGCGCTAGAAAACAAACTGGAGGTAACAAGAAAGGGAGCGGTATAAAAGGCCACAGAAGGGTGCATTTGGCCTTTAGAAATGGTAAGCAGCATATTGGCTGCTTAAAGAGGTCCTGAACGAGTGGTCTATCCTTGCAGAGTTTCCTGTATATGGTGGGCTGATGACATCAAAGAAAAGTGGTGGGCCTATAGGAATCCTCTAAGGTGGTTGGTTGGTGGGTTGGTTGGTCAGCTTAGGGAGAAGGGGGATGCCTTAAATGTTCCTGAGCAGGCAGTTAGTTAGTGAGGTCTTAATGTAGTGCATGTCATTTGTAATCCCTACCAGTTGGTTTGTTGTCATTCTCTCGCTTGTTATTGGGGATGAGATGGTTGATCCCAGACACTGGCACTTCTCCCCCAGGCTCTCAATGGCCTTGTTTCTGGTTGGCTCTTCTCACCCACACATCATCTACTTCACATCTCTTCCCTTTGCTCCCCAGCGCTAGAAAACTGGAGGTAACAAGAAAGGGAGCGGTATAAAAGGCACGGAGACAGCCACAGAAGGGTGCTTTTGGCCTTTAGAAATGGTAAGCAGCATATTGGCTGCTTAAAGAGGTCCTGAACGAGTGGTCTATCCTTACAGAGTTTCCTGTATATGGTGGGCTGATGATTTCAAAGAAAAGTGGTGGGACTATAGGAATCCTCTAAGGTGGTTGGTTGGTGGGTTGGTTGGTCATCTTAGGGAGAAGGGGGATGCCTTAAAAGTTCCTGAGCAGGCAGTTAGTTGGTGAGGTCTTAATGTAGTGCATGCCATTTGTAATCCCTACCAGTTGGTTTGTTGTCATTCTCTCGCTTGTTATTGGGGATGAGATGGAAATGGCTGGTTGGTCTATTGGTTTCTTTAGGAAGGGTCTGGGAGTAGACTTCCTTTGGATGGTGCTTGGTTGTTGACGTAATGGGTTATAGATACATTATGATGACTCCTCTGCTGGGTGAATGACTGAGTGGGCTGCAATGTCTTAGTTTGGGACATGGTGACATTACTAGCCCTGCTTTCAACTCGGGCAGAGATGAAGCATTGATTTTGTCAGACCACATTTTTAATATTAAGTGCAAGTAATTCTTGATAGACTAGAGATGGGCCCTTTGTGATGTTTACATCCCCATTGAGGAGTGGAGTAATAATGCAATAGAATATCTGTAAAAATGTATGTGTATGGACATCCACTTGCATAACACCATCCATATGGATGTATGTATAAGAACATAATACATTCCTGCCACTGTTTCCTTTCATGCCCGATACTGACAACAACAGTTCGCTCAGTTAAAAAACTGAAATAGTAGTTTTGAGAAGAAATAAGGTAAACATGCCCAAAAGACTACAAGAGCCAAAGAGAAATGAGCGAAAAGGAAACATACCAGACTTCAAACATTCGCTAACATTTTCTCATGTTCCCGCCACCACGCACTTGCATACCCTGTTTCCAGGAGCACATAAATACAGCTGCTTGTATGACATAAACAGAACATAAACAAAACATGACTTATATCATAGGTACAATTTATATAGGTTCTATATGAAAATGTCCCCAGGAAAATGTAGTCATGGGAAAATGTAGCCAGCAAAACGTTTAAAAAAAGATTTAGTCATTCAATTGATGCAAAGTGTGAAACTGTTGCCAGTAATAAGGTCACCAAAAAAGCTATTTTTAAATACACAATAGTACAAGGCTGCAACCCTACCAATGACCAAAACCTTTAATAAAACCTCCACAATCATCCTAACTCAGTTCCTAAACCTTCCCCTAAATGTAGTTTCTACCCTGAACTCTCAACACAACACTAACCATTCAGCGCACTAAAGCATTTTATTGGCATCTTACTCAATACAAAATCAATGGAAAATGAACAGTGAGTCTAACTCCAACCCCATCACCAGCTCTACACAAATTGCATAGCCCTTGCCCTAACCCAAACGTGTGCTCTAATCCTAACCTTAGCCTTACCATACCACTCTAATACTTACCCTAATGCTTGCTGTGCTCGAACTGTCCAACTTCCCTATCCCTTTTTTTTAACACTCACCCAAACCAGTACTCTATTAGCCATAGCCTTACAATAACCCGTACCCTAACACTTACCTTAACCCTTAATCTAACCTAACAACTAACCAAACCCCAATATCACCAGCCCTGCAGCATCCATCCTGACCCTAACTCTTACCCTAATTCCAACCAAAATCTTTACTCTTACCCTAACCCCTATCCTACCATAAACCAGACAATCACAAGCCCACAAAGCCCTTCCTAATCCTAACAGTTACCCTAGCAGCACAATGCCTTTGGGTACTTTTCAGCTGCACTGTTTGACATTTTGCGTGGCAACGTTTTCACTGCATATATTTTCACCACGTCTTTTTCAGTGACTACATTTTTGCGGGCAACATTTTCAGTGGATACCTGTATATCAAGGGTGTTGTAAGCCTCATGCTAGCTCATCATCACATCTACCTGAGGACTACGTTTCATGCAGGTTTACTTCATATTGGCACTGCTTACAATCTTAATGCGTTGACCTAAATGACTGCACCATGCTAGTCAGAAACAGACCAATTTTGTATTGATTTGTTATATATATATATTTGTTATATACTGCAGCAACAACTAAGGTAAGGTTGGTACGGGCGGTGAGCGCAGCTCGGGAGGATAGCTCAGGGGCAACGTGCTCGCCTTGGAAGCAAGACAACACGGAGCAACACAGGTTCAATCCCCGGGTCCGCGCTTAGAAACCTCTGGGTATTAAGCGCGTTATAAATAACCTATCATATCATATAATTACTGTGCTCAATTAAAACCCTGCCACTTCTACATTACTGCGGTTATTAGAATACCAGTACAAATGCCATCTGTTCACCCCCAGTTAGCACGATAGATTTATTTGGGAGATATCTGTGTGTCACACCTAGATGGGTTCCTGCGGGTAGGAAATGTATTGCACGTAGATGGATTATTGGGGGTTGGAAATGTATTGCATTTAGGTGGTCTGTTAGGGTTGGGAACTGTGCCGCACTTAGATGGATTGTTGGGGTAGGAAATGTATTGCATTTAGCTGAACTGTTGGGCTTGGGAAATGTGTTGCACTTAAATGCATTTGTGTGAGTAGGAAATATATTGCACGTAGATGGATCGCTGGGGTTTGGAAATGTTTTGCACTGAGATGGATTATTGGGGGTAGGAAATGTGAATTCAGCTGGTCTGTTAGTGTTGGGAACTGTGCTGCACTTAGATGGATTATTGGGGGTAGGAAATGTATTGCATTTAGCTGATCTGTTGGGGTTGGGAAATGTATTGCACTTCGATGGATTATGGGGGTTAGGAAAGGTGGTGTACTTAGATGTTTTTTGGGGTAGGAACTGTATTGGACTTGGATGGATCTTGGTGTAGGAAATGTCGTCACACTTAGAAATATTTGTGGGCATAGGAATGATATTGCACCTAGAAGACTCTACACGTGTGTTGCACTTGAAGCAAATTGTTTAAGTATCACATGCACTCCACTTGAATATCTGATGTCTAGCACATGTATTGAACTCAGAAGCTATTTGTAGGCCAGCACTCTATGGAAGTGGGAGGCAGGACAAAATGGGGGAGGCCGTGTGGGAGACCCCAGTCAGGGCCACCGTTTTGGACCAGGGAGTCAACAGACCTGGTGGGGGTGTGGGATGCAGATGGACTGGGTCCCCCCTCTGGCAATAACAGGCAGGTTACATTGAACAGTTGGAATACAATGAAGGCACCAAATTCTTTGTAGAAACCAGGAACAGATTTATTACAGGAAGAAGAAGAATAAACTCATTGCCAGCAGGACAAATCAGACACACTGGACACAGGTTATTGACTACACTGGGATTTGGGCACAAGGCAGGGCATTGATGGCAGGCAAACAAGCTAGATACACCCACTGGCATGGAACCCGTGGGCCCGGGAAGTACCATTAGATGCATTGGGGAGCAGGGACCCGAAGGGAAGGTTTGGAGAGGAAGCGGGAGAAGGGGGGGTGATAAAGACAGAGGGCTGAGAGCGGGAGGACAAAAAGAGAAAGGAAGCAAGAGAGAGAGTGGCACCCAGTGAGAAAGGTGGCGACCTGTGAACGAAGGGGCACCCACTGAGAGAGTGCACACAGGGGCACATGAGGGAGAAAGAGACACACACACAGAGACCCACAAAGTGACACACAGAAAGACACACAAACACAGAGAGAGAGACACTGACAGAGATAGAGACAGCAAGAAAAGGAGAGACAGAGAGACAGAGAGAAAAGGAAAGAGAAAAGGAGAGAGAAAGAAAAAAGGAGAGAGAAAAGGAAAGAAAGAGAGAGGGAATGAGAAAGGGAGAGCAGGGGAGGCAGAGCAAAGAGGGGAAAATAGAACAGCTTGGGGAATAGAGAAAAAAATGAAGGGTAGACTTGGAAAAAGGGTACCTTCTATGGGCCTCTCTACCCTCAACTCCCAAACCCCATGGTCATCACACACCTCCAGCAGCCAAACAGACGAAAGCGAGCCCCCAGTCCTTTATATAAGGCTGTTGCTCCCACCCACTCCAGGGCCGGCTTCTCACCCAGGGCAAGTGTTGGTTTGGTTGTTGCCAGGGCAGGTTCTGGATCCAACCCACCCAGGCAAGTGTTTGCTTGGCTGTCACCAGGACATGTTTTGTCATTTCCAGGGGGGTTGGGGAGTGGGATGCAGCACGGGGCACACACTTTCAGGTATTCTGGGTGATTCCTAGGTCGGGGGAGTTGGCAGATGGGGCCCAGAGGGGAGGTTAGGGTATGGGGAGATGTGCAGGACGGTTGGGCCCAAAGGGGAGGTTAATTATTGGGTGGCGGACAAGTGGCTTTCCAGAGCCGACCCACCGCCATGATGGAACTAGTTTTGGAAGGTTAAGGAAGACAAAGGGGAGATGGAAATTATAGGTCTCGGGAAGGGAACAGTCCCATGCTATAGCTGAACAACAGGAGGACAAAGCTCCTAGAAGGAGTGGAGTCCTGGGGAAGGAGCATGCAGGGGACAGGAGCAAGGCAGGGTGGCACACTCACAAGGACACAATGGCAATGATGGGCAATGTCCAGTGTTCCAGAAACAAAAATACACACATCAGGGAACATGCAAGCACTTGACATAAATAAACAGCTAGCATAAACATTGACCATACAGTCATATGCAGTGCAAGGTGGATAATACATTTGGGAAACATGACACTCACACACAGCCATTTCCACAACTTCTTTGTGCTCATAATCGTGTGAAGGTCAGCACGTTTACCAGTATTATTTAGATGATTCTGAAGGTCACCAGTGTGGTGCACTAGACTGGCCTGAGAGTGGACATTTCTGATGTGCCTTTAATGTTAGCATGTCCTTTAAACTCAAAGAGCTACTCTACACTGGTAACGCTTCCTTCACACTTAAGATACTAAGTTGGCCATGGTATCCTGATATCGCAGTTAGTAGATGGCTGTTGGCAGCGTTTACAGAACTTGGAAGCTATTACTAGGAATATAAATGTAACATCTCTACGGCACTTAGTGAATCCTATTTCCCAGCTCTATAGTAGCCTGCTTGTGACACCTAGAAGATGTACTAGAACAGCCAGTTCATTGACTTTGCCTAAAGACTTGAGGGAAGCCTCTTCATCGTGTCTAGTGGAGTCCTTAAGGGTAATGTTTTTTCCCCCCACAGATGATCTGATGACACAGTGACTTCAAAGACATGCTCCATCCGAGCTCTAGGTGTGTATAGACCCACCACTTCGGTGGACATCTGCTGCAGGCACGGCTATCCATCCACACACATTAGAACGCAGCTGTGACCTACGGCAAATTCAGTCTAGCTGGACACTTAATGGTTTTAAGGTTTGGATCTGGACACATAACGAGTCTCTTGCAATGCAACACACTTGGGACCTTCCACAGCACCCACCCACATGCCTTACCTCTTGGGTTGCTTACTGGAGCCTAGCCAGCCCATCTAATCCTTAATCTCGGCCAAATGCACACACGCATTCTAAGCCTTTTAGAATATTCCCATGTCTGGATTTATGTCTGGATTTAGGTCCCAGAGGGCATTCTCAGCACAAGCATGTTGAGACTATAACAATGGTAAAAGGTGCTCTACAAAGCACGATTACAATTACAATATTTAGGTCTGTTATTAACCATTGATGGAAACAAGCATTGCAACAAGAAATAGTAAATAGATTTCGTACCACGCTCCAAATGAAAATGAATGGAGTTCAAGTTAAAAATGGCTCAGTTAAAAATGTAGCTATCTCTCCAATCGAGGTGGGTTAAACTTAAGGCAGAATGCAAACTGACTAATTGTTTTGTGATGGGAGGTGATTCTGATGAAAGCATTCCACACATTTAATACAATAAAAGTAATTTGACAATCCTGGATGGCCTAACTGGAAGCATGCTAAGCTTCAGAAGGTGACACAGGGCAGCTAAAAAGGATGTCCATAGGCCCCAAAAGAGACTATTGACAAACTTGCAGCATAAAGGAGCTACAAGCGATGGTAAAGTGGTGTACCGAAATGCATTTACATATTAACCTTATCAGAACCTCTGACGTTGCAATCGCTGATGCCTTTACACAGTTCTGTGTGGAAGTCAGGCACTGGTAGAAAGATGCAACCAATCTCACCCTGGTGCCATCCTCTTCTTACAGACATTCTGAAATGACATACTTCAAAATATTCTCTCACGCTATTCTAAGACCTGCATCTTTTCATGAGGATCCTTAAAATATTCATTGCTCAATATTCAAGTTCCTTCCAAACACAAACATGAAATTAATCTGTGAAATAATTGTGAAATGATGCCAATTTTATTATCTGGGTTATTCGGGTTTGCATTTTTTTTCATAATAAACCGTAATCTTTTCTTTTAAGGGGGGTCCTCCCCATAACTATTTGGCCTCCCACCCCAACTTAATAACTAGCCTCATACATGTTCTGGGGAACTTTCCAAATTGGATTTCAACATCAACTTTCATAATCAGGGAGGATGTGTGTTATTTGGTTATTTTCTTTGCAAAATGCTCATGCTACTATTAAGATACCTGGGAGGCAGATTACATAACTCTGCACCGCTGCAAGTGCAAGCTTGCATGGTACAAGCACTAGTGTAAAGTTTGTCCTATTTCTAAAAAACTGGGACATATTAGAAAACCATAGCACCATGACAAGTGCAGTATGGCATGTTATAAGCCACAAAGCAACAATATGCGCTAGGGCACACTTTGCCCTAATGGAAAAATGAATTGAAATTGTATCTTTTTTACATTAGGGCAATTTTTGCCCTGGTGATTTTAACATGCCAAACTGCAACAAACTGCCATACTGTCATTCCTTTACTAAAAAAATCCTCTCTCGATTCTTCCAACACAGTTATTTTTTTGTCCTATTTCACTTTTACTGTATTTATCTAAACCTCTTGAAAGACTTGTTCACACTCAACATTTAATCTCTCTTAACTCTCAAAACCTTTTACAACCTCAACCATCTGGATTTTGGTTAGGCTTCCCAACTGAAACTGCATTTTTAACTGTTTCCAATGTAATTCTCCACTCTTGCCATCTTACGCTGTCTTCACTTTCTGATTCTTTTAGACTTGAGTGCTGCCTTTGATACAGTCGATCACTCTAATCATCAAACTCTCTTCCGTGGGCTTTTCTGGTACACTTCTTACATGGTTTTACTCTGAACTTTCTAATTGTTCTTTCACTGTCTCTTGGAAAAGTTCATTTTCCCACTTACACTCATGGTGTTCCCCATGGTTCTGTTCTCTGGCCTCTTCTGTTCACACTCTATATTTCTCCATTGGCTGCTTTAATCTCTGGTTATGGGTCCACCTTTATGCAGATGACACTTGGATTCTTGTACCATTTCAATCATTCACTGATTCTATTCATCAACGTCTGTCTGCTTGTCCAGCTTGCATAAAATCGTGGATGTCCTCTAATTTTCGTGCTTAAATCCCTACAAAATCAAAATCCTTTTCTTTC
Source organism: Ambystoma mexicanum (assembly GCF_040938575.1). Classification (NCBI taxonomy): domain Eukaryota; kingdom Metazoa; phylum Chordata; class Amphibia; order Caudata; family Ambystomatidae; genus Ambystoma; species Ambystoma mexicanum. The sequence goes on from NC_090929.1 coordinate 479,253,496, forward strand.
TTGCTTCTCCCAAAATCTCTTCTCCTCCATTTATATAATTTGCTCCACTAAGACGCATCTTTTGAAACCAGGCTCGTACATTTAGGTATTATTTTTCGCTCTTCATTTTCTTGGCAGGCTCAGATCACTAAGGAAGTAAAATCCAGTTGTTTCCAGTAATATAACTTTTGAAAAATCTGTCAACTACTCACTTTTTCAGGCACTAAAATGTTGCTGGAGTCTATGGTTCTTTCTCATTTACATTACTGTTGCTCTCTTTACGTTGGCCAATCTGAATATGCTCTTCTTCTTTTACACTCCATCTTGCACTGTGAGGTTAGAACTGTTTTTCGTCTTCCTATGATATGTCTGCTCATATTACTTCTTCTCTGGCTTGTTTACATTGGTTAACAATACTGTATCATTTTGAATAGTAGTTTCGCTGATATCTATAAATGTATGTATTAAGGTTTTAGCTTCTATTTATCTTTGTCCACTTCTATCATAGCAACCATCTTCTAATCTCTGTTCTGCTGTACTCTTTTTTCTGACTGTCTCTCGTCCTCCATGTGCTTCTGCACACTATAGATCATCCAAACCTCTAGGTCCTTAACTCTGGAACGCTCTTAAACTTAACATTCTTTCTTGTTCTTCTCTTTGTCAATTCAAGACACTTTTAAAATCTTATCTCCTTCACTCTGCTTTTCCTTAGCTCTGGTGTTTTTAATCATGTATTGATGTTTTCAACCATCACTATTAGCATGTAAAGCTCTTCGGATTAAAGTGCTACGTAAGCATCAAAATAAATACATAACATAAAATAAACTTGTCATGGTGCAATGGTTTTCTAAAATGTGCTCGTTTTTTTTAGAAATAGGGCAAACTTTGCCCTAGTAGTGCTAATACCGTGCAACTTTCCACTTGCACCGGTGCAACGTTTCTGAAATCTTGCCGCAGATCTTATCACCTGGGAAAATTGATATCTTTATTATTACGGGCATCTGCCAAAATATTCAAGCTATCCTATACTAAATGGCTTTGTTTCTCTTAACTAATCTCCCTATGGGTCTCTAAACCTGATTACTGAGGAGAAAGAATAGCAACCAACTTCAAATTTGCTCTCTTTAAAAACAAATCTCTTGGTCTTATTAAAAGAGATGGACTGTTTTGGTTTGACACGTTGCCTGATTCAAACAGTTATTTATCATGCATACTAGGGCAATACTCTTGAGGCAACACAGATCTGTTTACCTCCACCTTCTTAGTACATATTGGGCCCGATTCACAAAGTGTTTTAGCGCGATTTTAAAAGGTTTTTGTAAATCAGGCCCATTGCTTCCTAATCCTGCTCATGAAACCATGGCATAATATTGTGAGAATTCGGCTTTCTCTGGTGACTCTTAAGACAAACTGGATATTTATTGACTTCAAAAAGAAACTGGATCTACTAAACTGCTCTCAACTGGCGAAAGAATCTTGCCACTATGACAGAAGGCATTCGCCTTTGAGTCACCCAGTGATGCTATATGGCAGGTCTCTGTAACCTGTGACTCGCCAGATGTTTTGCAACTCCCATTGTCCCTCGCCATTGACTATGCTGGCTAAGGTTGAAGGGAGTTGCAGTCCTAGAAGAAGAAAGAAAATGTTTATGTCAGATAAAATCCATAGAAAAACAATAAATATCATGCACAATATATAACACAATATACATACAAGAAAACATGCCAATACACAAAATACAAAAGTTTAAAAAATAACATGTGATCCAATTTTCATAGCACTAAAAAGATACCTTCCAGATTTACGCTAAAAACGTGAACCACCAGCAAAAAAAAAAAAAAAAAGCTGCCTGACTGTCTCAAATCTAAAGTACGAAGCAGCGGTAAAGAAGAAATGTAAATCTGGGCTGAACATAACATCTACAAAAGAATAAAAATGTTTAGCTGTTTCTAGAGCGTGTTTATCACAACCACAAGCAGGCAGCAATCATTGTAACATTTCCTTCAATTCTCAGGGTAGCTGCTAAAATCTAATTTTGGTAATTAGAATCCTAGCCTTATAGTTCTGAACATGGTCAAACTATGAATCATTTTATAAGACACTATTGTCAAATGCAATATGGGGCCCAAAAGACAACTTTTCTATACCTTCATGTAAAAGACTTTCATCATCAGCGTGCTTTCCATGGCACCAATCCCTTGGTGCCTGTTTTTTATCAGACATTCATCATTAAAAATATCTTCAAAGACTAATTTCTGCAACGTCTTAGTTACATAGGTTACCCACTTAATTTTCTTCCAGCCACCAAGACCTTTAACACCATATAGTAATTTCTGAGATGGACTAGATTTGCCATTAGTCTAAATTACTAATTGAAGTAAAACAGGGGTCATTGCTATATAAAAGGAAATTGGCCTCAAATGTAATTCTGCATAGATCAATACTTTAGCTGTTAATTTCTTTAGGCCTAAAAGTGACTTCAGGAATGTACTTTCACACTGTCTAGGCTAGGGACTTTACTATTGTATGTGCCCAAATGCTAGCCACTTACCAGACAATAAAACATGCTTTTGCCTCATGAACTCTTAATGCTGGCACTACTAATCACTGTCCATGGATGCCCTTATTTGATTGATTAGATACCGTAGCTCTTAAGAACAAGACTATTCCAAGTACAGTTATTAGCAAAATGGCTGACCAAATAATCAAAACTAGTCAGTTTAGCTAATCTATCATTAAGAAAAAACAATATTTAGGAGCACTATGGCCTGGAATAATCACGATCTAAGCGTTAGTATGGTTCATGATCACGCCAAGTTCCCACATAAAATGAATGTAGCCACCTACAAAAGTTTGAAGAGCAGTCGGCATTCTAGAAGCCAGGACAGTATCACCTTTATAAATCAGGGAAGGAATCAAAATGTGCTTCATATGCGGCACATTAGCTATTCTTAGAGAAACGGCCTTATTGAGACAATTAAAGAATACATTAAATAGTAAAGGCACACTCAAACACCCCCGTTTAAACCCTTTGGAGGTATTAAATGGCTTAATGTATTCTCCTTTCAGATCAAATAATATGGTGGTTGTGGGCCTTGTATAAAGTTGCATAATCAATGGGTTGATTCATAAATTAGTTCAAATAAACCAAAGTCAGGAATGTCAAACTGTATCAAAGGACATAGGGAAGTCCATAAAGACCAGATACAGTGAACCACAGCAGCCCTGAACGTACATCCCCATGATCAGTGCTACGTTTAAGCACTGCTCTGAAAGTGCTGGCCCAATATCTAAGACCCAGCTGGGTCTCTTCCATTATTTTTTAGAATCAACCCAGTTTGACAATAGATTTTTAAGTGCAGTCCCTAAAATTGTGAACAATATATCAGTTCAGACAATCGGCTAGTAGCACTGAGGGTGATCTTCGTTTGCGTTTTGAAAAATCAGAAACAATTTCACTTTTAACCCAGGGACATTATATCAATCTGGAACTAAGGACAACATGAAACAAATTCAGTGAAAGCGAGGTCCATAAATCAGGGAGTGATTTGTAAAAGACACCGGCACACCACCCGGACCTGCGGCATTTGAGGCTTTTAAGGAGAGTATAATGTCCTTAATCTCATTCACTTTCCATGGGACCATTAGACATACAAACAAGTCTTAGAAATTGGTGTTTTCAACAGTAATTCATACATTCCACTAATGTAACATAACCATCTGTAGAGTCACAAGTTGTAGACTCCTGGTATATTGACTGACCATAAACTCATCCCCTTCACTATCACCATCCATGTATACACACTATTCACATTTAATCCAAAAAAGCCTGGCTTGAATTTAGATAATACCAAGGCATTGGACTTCTTCCAGATCCTTTAACACTCATGCAGCTTGTCACTCAGCTGTTGGCCAGGTTGTCCTTTTACTACAAGGCTTCACAAATTCACAGGCAACCTTGCTACTCCAAAACAACCTGGTTGCAATGCCATGTCCAATAGTTCTGGTAGACTTTTATTTGCGTTTGATCCGGAAGGAAGTAATTCTGAAGAAACACCATACTAAAATAAAATCTTTAAAATTAAACATACTTTTCCAATAAACACAATTATTCAGTAACTCAATGACGATTTAATTTAGCTAAAATGTTGTCCTGTCCCGAATGTCTCTAATAGAAGTTACATACAACCTTATGTACCTTATGTCCTAATTTCTTCCTGGAAATAAAATTCATAAGTCGCTCTCGCCTTTATTCCCACATGACTATGCCTTATTGTTCGAGCAATACTAGCATGACATGTAACAACCCACTGATTCCAGCAACTTCTAACCCACTTACAACTTGTCCTTATGATTCAATGGAAGGAATGATTTATGAGCAACTACGATCATTTGTGGACAAATAGTTAGAGTTTGCATCTTGCGTAAAGTTAGATTTTCTGTGCACTATGTATTAGCTCCTAGAGCCCCACTGGTAGCTCCTGCCGTAACGCCTGATACCCAGGAGCTGCTTTTTGCTCCTGGTCAACAAATCTCAATCTCGATCCCTGAAAAGGATTTCTGCATGTTCTGTGAAGGAATATTATGGAATTACTGATCGAAGGTGGTGCAGAGGTGAATTTAAAAGGAACAGAACCATTATTGTGAAGTTTACGACTTACATTAGGCACCCTAAAAACGGACTAAATTATCCTTATTAATTAAAATATTCTCAAAGTGTGCTAGACAAGCATTCTTACTATATATGTTTTACTCATGTCCAGCACTTTGACACACATGGAAAAGCATGTGCAAGATATTTAGATGACATAACTGGAACACAAATGCCTTTGCTAATACACACCTGTGAGCTGAGGATATAGCCCTCAAACCTCCATCACTTATGCTTCAACACATAGAAACCAAAGCCACCATCACTGTCGACAAGCTGATCTGTTCAAATGCTTCAAGACTAACTCTAGCATGAAGTCATAGAACCTTTGGCTCTCAGACTGTATCTGACTGAGGAAACATGGCGGCCAGTTCATGAAATGATTTTGTTTTCAAACTCAATTGCCTATATGCCTGCCAAATTCAGCAACGTGACTACAAAGCTTGCTGCCCTACGATAAATGAAAAATACTCCTAGTCCTTCCTAAGAGATGTTGATAATTCAATAAAATAATGGTTTTGTATCGACAAGGATCTGACAAGGCTGAAAACTCCTCTTTGACTCATCCTCTAGCCGTTGTGAAGATTTGAAGACCTTGATGACCAAAAGTAATTCACTCCCTAATGACAAACTTAAGTCATTACCTCTCTTCTAATGAAAGTCTTTTTCAATGAAGCAACCCATTTATGGATCTTTACGACTTCACACCTGAAGTTGACCTGCAAATGACCATGGGCTCTTTTAACAAAATGGCCATGTCCTACTGACAAATGCAGACAGGTGACGGCGGGAAGGTTTTCAATTAATCTAAACATCTGTCATTGTGCTCGGCAACTCTCCCAACCACTGTTTTTCAGCCTGACAAGTCTTTACAGAAGGGAAGACACTGCATGCATATCAGGCTAGATTCCATCACAAAAGGGGCAGTCCAGCCCAAATAGCTAGGTCACATATCTTCTTCATGAGACCACACGCAAACCCCAGACATGTTTCAGCCTCATTGGGCACCACCAGTGAGGAGTAGCTTGGATCTCTAGAGACAGCAGGTTTGGGGTGCATGTCTGGGCATAAGTGTCCCAGTCGGGGTGTATTTGGAAAAACAGAAAGGTGATGGCTAGAAGGTTTTTAATTAATCTAAATGTCTGCCATCGGTCTGTGCAGCCATCAAGATCATCTTTCCCAGCCTGCTATTCCATTACAGAAGAGGAAAGACCTAGGCCAGGAATTGATGCTCCCTGGCTTGGGTTAGGACCAGGAAACAGGGGCTAAATACATGTATAGTGAGACATAGCAAACCGTAATGTGTGCCTTTACGTCACCACATGGCTCCGAACTTTGAGTCCATTATGCAGATAGTGCTTGCTGTGGGTGTATTTTTCAAACTCTGCTATTGCGTCTGTTATTTCAGTATATAAGCGTCTAAATAAGAGATTAACAATGTGATGGGCACCATTTCAAACATTATAATAGTTAAACTGACTATTTGTATATGTGATACCAGCATTTTGTATTGTAATGGTGAAGTACATTTGGGAAAAGCCTTCAGTTCATCTGCTAACCACTATACTATGCAGTGTCTTCGATCCAGGCACTTTCACAGCAAACCGGAGAGTTCCATACTTGGACCACATTCAGTTTGCCGTTTCTTTCCGTTGTCATCTTCGTGCGAGGAACTATCCGCACGGTGGGTGTGCCCTTGCGATGCTTTTTACATTTTTTTAAAATGAAATTGACCGATGGTAGATCAACCTACGGAAAATGTGTGGGGCTAATCCGCACACATTGTCCTATGCTCACTGCATGGCATACGCATAGACCTGTGTACTCTGGGCAGACACAGCCTACAGGCACAGTCCCCCTGTCATATTTATTTGGAATATGACAGAAGGAGTACACAATGTATCTCCAGAAGGGGAGGACCAAACCTTCTCCCTGCCATGCCAGCCTGATTAACTAACAAAGGCTCCATGGATCCGCCCTCCAGCTGGTGGCAGTGATTAACATAATTAACATAATAATGGAGTGTACTTCAAAGAGTCCCACATGGGGACTTGGCTGCAGAGGATAACAAAGGAGACAGGAAACCACAACAACCTTTCATATGCAACTGTGTCAACCTGGAGCCAGCTCCCGCCCTCAGTATCGATTGACAGTGAACTGTCATGTCTGAGACTGCATGTTTAAAGTAGTCCTCCCTGCATGGAGATCCCATTCATAGGGTACGAGAAAGTGGTTTGCAGGGACCAGAGAGTCTGGTCTTCCGGCAGCTAAAAGGGAGAGAAGGCCTGCAACTTTAATCAGGAACCCCAGAGAGCTTCATTAACCAGAGACCCTTTGATCCACAACATACAGGAAGATGGGTGGGACTTAGTATTTCATGTTTTTACCCCTTTACCTTTTCTGTTGCTAAGCACTCTGGTTATGAGCTCACTCAAACAGGAGATTGTTGTTGGTGGCCCAGGACTGGTTCATAAAGGAAGGCTTAACCTGCAGCAATCACTGTGGGCCATTTGGCTTTAAGATAGGGCTGAACCCCTCTTTTGGCAGATCATCTGAAGACTTCACAAGGAGCACCAAAAAGAACACATCTTTGCACCCTAGCTGATGGTACAGTCTGTCTTACATCTTCTGCGTGTAAAGGAAGGCCAGGACCTCCAAGATGGAAGCAAGATGCCTCCCCTAAACATCTCCCAGGGAACAGAGGGAGATACTGAATCCAGAGGACCCTCCAACAGCTCCAGAACTGGTACCCAGCCAGCACACAGCGTGCCCTGCTGGGCTCTGCAGCAAGCTTACTAGGTGGGAAGTGCCAGAGTCTCTGAACCCGAAACCAAGGACAATGCAGCTGCCTGGAACACACTCCCCAGCTTTGTCCATCCGCCTTAAAGGATGACACGAGCCCAGTGAAGAAGCTAGAAGTGCATTGACAAGCATCTACCAACGTTCACCTTAAAGGACATTTTCGAGCCAGTCGAGTTCCTCGAGCTGCAACTGACTGCAATGTTGACCGCTGTTATGCCCAATCACTTAAAGACATCTGAGACGTCTCGACCAGTGCTTTAGAACTGCCGACCAGCACTGAGACAACGATTCCATTCCTGATCCTGAGCCACTGTGCAACCGCCTTGCTGCCTGATACCCGCAGCTGACTCCCATCTTGCACTCTGTCATAGAAGCCTGCAAAGCATCCAGAAGCCGACTCGACCCTGCCGAGCACCAAAAACACCTACAGCACAAGGTACATTGTGGTTCTGTCCCTCTGGTCCTTTCTGGAAGGCCCCTAGAGACCTTTTTAAGACCCAATGCTCTGCTGAAGCTAAGTAACCTTGAACTGTTGCGATTTTTTACCATAGCGACTACCCTCCTGTCAGTATCCAGAGTGTATCCCTTTCCCTTCTTTGAAACTGTCTGTCCTGTGCATTCCTTTACAGGGTGGGTTGCATTTCATAGTGTAACTATAATTGTCAGTTGTGATAATAAAGTAGATATTTTAATACAACCTTAACTGGACAGTCCCTTTTATCACTGGATAATAATTGTATTTTTGCTGTGTTGCAACAAATCAACGATCCACGACCTTTCTGAGATAAGCCTGCCGTTCCATTCGCATTACCAAAATTGGACAAGGAGATTTATAATTTGTTTGTGTTTTCAATCTGTTTGGATCCTTTCTGGTGTACTAGAGGTGTGGGGCTGATTGAAAGTTTAGAAACAGATATTCATCCCTGGAAACTGGTGCCTCGGAAATTGGCTCGTCACACTTTCCCCGAACCAGCCAACCCCAACTTCCTCTTCTTTGCGATCCGAAAGACAATTATGCACTTATTACAATTGGCAATAAAGCAGGAACTGCAAATGTATCCACTCAAGTGACAGTAATGCCATGCCATTGTGGATCTAACAATGCTTTATTAATCAACAAATACAACAAAACGCTTTTCACTGGAGGCACCGCCTTGTAGGGTGGGAGAGAAAAAAAAGGCTTCGACGGACAAAATTAGGATGCGGAGACTGCAACAGAAATGCTCATTTAACAGGAAAAATGCAATTGCATTATGAAAAATCATTTAGGCGATGTAGTCTCTGGGGAAGGCAATTCATCACACGCCCGGTCTCTGCTGGCATGTGCCAATTACCAGACAAGCAGCTTGGCCCGTGTATTCCAGAAAGCCTGAAAAATTAATTTCAGGAAACATATACTCGCTAGCGTGCCGAGCGCCTGCTGTCTCCGGCTGATTGCTGGTAATGTAGGCTCAGTCGCCACTAAAAGGCCCGCCCTCCCATTACTTGGTTTTTAATGCGGAACCTAGGCACCGCATTCGTCGCCTAGGTTCTGTCGCTCTGGCCGACGCTCCACATTGCGCTTCTCGGATGGCGGCGGTGCCTGGAAGCGCCTCGGCGTGTACATGTGTTCTGCATTGTCGCGCCTAATTACAAATCCTTATGATTTATCGCCATCACGCTTGCGTCCGGAAGCAGGCAGGGCCGGATCGGCACCAACGGTAGTGACAAATCCAGAGGCAGCTCCTGACGGCGCGCGCGTTAAACGTGTTGTCACGTTACCGGAAACGAAGCATTTTGCTATTTATTATTACTTTCTAACTTATCCATGAAAGAGATATCTTTTGCTTGATGGTGTTGCTGTGATGCGACCAGTTCTGTCAGTGTCCGAAATGTAAACAAAGGCCATAGCTCTCATTCATTTGTGTTTCAAGGGCGGGTGAAATCACCCGATTTTGTTTTTGGCGGGTGAGACCCCCATTGGAATGTATGGGCGTGCAGGAGGCTTGGCGGGTGAGTCAGCTCCTTACAAGGCGAGTGACACCTGCCAAAAGAGTGTGAGTTGAGAGCTATGCAACTCCCATTATCATTTCTTCAGAGACATGCTAGTTTTGTTGTCCTAGTAAAAATGTAGCAGCTCAGCCGGACTTCTACACCCTGCTTCCTTCCCCTACATCTCAAAGTCTGATTGCAGACTCTCACTTCCCCTGTTCCACCTGCTGCTACTCAAAGGTTACTGGCCAAGAAGGAAGATCCTTGGAATCGAGCGTTCTCCTGATGTGCCCGCTACTCTAAAATACCAGGCCGGCTCATCCCAACTGCATTGTAAAAAGTAAGGAGGGGACCTGTTATTTCAAGAACATGCCATTAAGCAATGATAAGGGTGCGTGCATGCACATAGACTAACATTTTAGGGGGCTAACCCTTCAAATTTTGGGAGAGGTGCTAACGTCAGAGACTGTGCGAGAGGGGAAAACCTACCTGTGTGGGGGCAACTAAAATCGTTATACATTCTAAAGAGACTATTCTAGTGCAGCTTCATTGTTACAAACAGTTAACTCTCTCCTTCATGTCTAAAAGAGCACACTTAAGGACCGCTGTGAGAATGAGCCGTCTCCTGCCGACCCCTAGCCTTCCAATCACTCCACTGACATGAAAGTACTAACACCCCATCATTATTACAATTGCCTAAAAATGTATGTATACGGATGCAGTTACTAACAATGAAACGTTTTACATTAGTAACTGCTGGGAATTTTTTTCCTGTGCAGCCACAGGCACTGTTTATTGTCTGTGCCCAGTCCTGTCTTGCCAGGCTCTATAGGTCAGCAAAGTTATGTCAACATAACCCGACATTTCTGGGAGGGGTTAAAGCCCAACCTGCCCAAGGGACATCGCGCCACTGAGCGATGATGACAATATAATCGTGACGACAATCCAGTGCCAACTACTGGATATGCCTTCCTCTACCAGTACAGCACTCCGCTGCTTTGTAGCTCAGTCTGTGCAGTGTGAATCACCTACATACAAACATATACATACATACCAATGTACCTATTAGGCCTCATTACGAGGAAGGCGGTAAAGGGATAACGGCGCCGGTAGAGCTGCCGGCCCCATTATCCCTCTACCGCCTCATTACGAGGTCTGCTCGCGGATCTTGCAAAGGACGTCTGGTAAAACCAGGCGCCCTTAGCGGGACCCGCTAGCAGACCAGGATGCTAACAACGGGCCTGTCATTAACAGGCCCGCTTTTAGCATCCTCCCCATTCCCAATTGAGCCCCATGGGGCTCAAATGGGAATGGGGATGTACCGGGTCCAGGTTCCAGGAAAGAGAATTACTGGGCCCTCCAAGGTCGGAATGGCCCAGTAATTTACTATTTCCTGAACCCAGACCCGGAATGGGGGTAGCCATGCCGGTAAGAACGGCATGGCGACCTCCATATTCATAATGAGGCCCACTGTCTATTGACTTCCATCCATCAATTGCTGCCTAGGGAATCCTACATGCTCTCTATGCCCGGCCAACTCTATCTTACTCATCGACTGATGCGCATTCCAGCAAAGATTGCGATTATGTAGACTCCCTCATCGAATTCTCCTGGTCTCATCCCTTTCCATTCCATCTTGAAAACTCCCTATTAACTGTACCCACAATCGAAGGGTCCCCTTTGACGGAGCGCCACCTGATGTCACCTGCTAAACATCTGCCACCCCACCTCACCATGCACAAGGCCACAATGATCATCGACACATCAGCACTCAGACTCTCAGACTTGACTGTTATCATGTTATGTAATAAAAGTGGTCTATGGAATCCGCCTCCTCCTTGGTTGCCACCGTAATCCTTACAACTCCTTGAAAACAGACTCAAGTTTGCCAATTGGATTTTGTTCAACTTCACAGGCTTGCTCCCCGCCCTCCCCTGTTGTCGCAAAGTAGAATGGTTCAAAGTCTATCCCTAATCCTGGGGCAAGATCCAAACTTTGGTGTTCAAGCCGGTCACAGACCTTACCCTCAGTGTCTAGTCCAGATTAGTCCAGATTATTTTATACTACACCCATTTCTACCTCCTTAAATCTCGAACCCTACCCCACCACACCATCCAAAACCTCTTTACGCCGTCTCCAACATCTATCTATTGGCTTCTGACTTCCAACATGGGGACAACTTCTCCAATGAGATCAGATTTACCAGCAAGCCAGGTGCCTTCCAGGCAACCTCCATTGCCATCATGACGCACTGAATCAGTCACGCCTCCTCATTCGGAATCTACGGTGTAGTCATGCATTGTAACTGCACCTACTCATCATCCAATCATCACGGTTTCTGTTACCTCTTATCATCCTGAGGTTATGTAGCGCTGATTTCGCTCACTACAATTCCTTGCTTTGTACAGCAGTTCTGATCAAGGTGTTTAACTAAATAAAGGCAGGGATTGAAATTCAAATTGGGTAAGCAGGATCTAAAAGCAGATCCTTGTATCTAGCGTTAACCACTGACCAAGGGTTACCACTGGGGATCGAGGAGCTAGTACATGGCGTTTTGTAAATTTAACTTCCACATAAGATGCACATGTATCATTTATCCATTATTTACAATCCTTTATGCTTTAAATGTCGTATGGATTTGTCCTAATGCTTATTTTTAGATTGTCCCAAAAGCACAGTTACATTGACATGTATTTGTTCTGAATTAATTGGCCTGGAGAGCCAAAAGTAGCACCTAGTTGCTGTTGGAGTCAAGCTAACCAGGCTCTTCTAGGCTACAAGCAGGGGCTAAATAGTTCCGAGCACACCATAATTTTAAACCCTGAAAGGCACAATACAAAAATATCAATACAAATAGGTACTTGTACTATGCCATTACCACTGATATGAGATACACTATAGCTCAAGGGCAACGCGTTTGTCTCGGAAGCAAGACAACGCAGCGCAACACAGTTTGAAATCCTGATCCCGCACTTAGAAAGCAATCTCTGGTATTAGGCACATTATAAAAGAACAATTATGATCATTATTATAATCATGCAGATCCAAATAAAGTATGATGGCTTTACTGAGATGTACCAGTAGTGTCCATTCGTGAATGCCAAAGCCCTGGTGAGAAGTGCCTGTCCCTGGTGACAAGTGCCTGTGGTGTCCAATAGAAGTATTGTAATCCCAACTAGAAGTGCAGGAACTGTACCATTAAAAATACTGCAGTCACACTGAGAAGGACTAGTGTAGCCCCCTGTTTAAATTGGGGCTGGGGCTAGGAGCAGTGTGTATGTTTATTTGTCTCTTGTGTGCTTTCCCTATAAAGGCTGATCTTCGGCAGGTAGAGGGTGACATTGTCTCCTACAGGACAGTGGCATCACTCCCAGTGCACAATTTCATTGGTCAGCTGACATAACTGCGGTGTAGCATGTTTCCCAGTAGAGGACAGGGCTGCACCCTATGGAATCAAGTAACCTAGGAGGGCATAGGATATCTGGCGGGTGTAGTGTATATTTAGAGTGCAGCGTATTGACAGTTGGTTCTGACACAGGTTTTTTTTTCCAGTGAGAAGAAGACAGTGAAGGCTGTGAAAAGGTGTTTGGTAAGAGGATCCCACGACTATGTCCCTGGACTAGGAGTATAAATTCCTAAACTCCCGGCCACCCCTTTGGATATGGAAGCAGGAGACCTACATGCGACTCACTGTATTTATAGGAAAGGGCTCTATGGCTCAGGTCCACCAGAAGATGTCCTTAGAAGTGGCATATTGTCATTGCATTAGGCAGAGCATAGACCATTCTGAGCACAGAATCACAACCCCCCCCCTGAAGACTGTTACCTGCTGCTTATGCCCAATCGAGTTGCTCATGTATAATGCCACCTCACAGGGGCTGGTCTGGTTTTGTTCTCTATAAACATTAACACATGCCAAAAATGGATTTTTATGTATGTGGAATGGCTCTTTCTAGGATCACTGTAAATAGTTGATGCTCCATTGAAGCCTCAAACGTAGGGTTTGAAATTGACATTCGATGAGCAGGAGCTAGAACCAGCTCCTGGGCGACAGGCATCACCAAGGAGGCAGGAGCTACCGATGGAGAACCAGGAGCGAGTACCCAGCACACTGAAAATCTAACTTCCACACGAGATGCAAACGTTAACCTTTTGCACATAATGTTTGATTCTTTGTGTTTAAATGTGTACTAAATGTGTCCTAATTCTTCTATAGTAGCATTCTCAAATACTCAAAGTTAATGTCACGTATGCATGTTTGTATGGCACAAATTGCCTGGGGAGTCAAAAGTAGCTCCTGGAAGCCGTTGCTTTCAAGCTAACCAGGCTCTCATAGGCTAGCAGCAGGAGTTAAATAGCTCCCAGCTCCCCTCAATTCCGAACCCTAGTTTCCGCTAAAGGAGCCACATCTCGTTCACTCTCTAATGCTTTGTTTGATCACTTTGGTGCTCTCAGAGTCAGCAACGTGAATACAGAGTGGGCCAGTAGAATATTTGAGGAAAACGAGGGTGCTGCTGCTTCATTCAAACTCTTTTAGGTGGACGCCCAGGTGCTACAATTTATATTGTACATTTATCACTCCAAGGAACCGCACGTCCTTAATTATTGCTTTTGCCCAGGAGCTCAGGTGCATTTTCATGGTCCTAATTCTCTTACGCCACAACAAAGTTTCTCATAGCCAGAGTGAGCTTTGCTCATAATCGTTGTCAGCCAGGAAAATCCGGCATTCCACTAGTACTGTTGCATTAAAGGTTTTGCATTCTTGCCTAGAAATGCCAGAACCCAGTGCACACAACTCTGGTTGGACATTCCCCTCTCTCCTCCATACTTGACTCTTTGGAGCCACATCTTCTGAAAGTTGATTGGCCAAAAGGGGAACAAAAGAAAACAATGTATGCACTTGGAATCCTGGGGAAGAGGGAGACGAGGAATGATGGATCAGCAGACTTTGTAAGCTGGCGTTTGCAGAGCGCAGGAGTTGGAGTAGGCTTGGTAAGTTGTCACATGGCATATGGGAGTTGCATACCCAGTGCCCTGGGGCATCAATGCAATTGCAATACTGCACTGTGCTGTGCTCATTTGAAAAGCCTCAAAATAGTGCAAAATCAATTTTGCACTTATCATGCCCAGGTGCAAACCTTGATTCTATATGCTCATGGGTCGTTGAACCCGGATACCTTGCGCTCAAAAGAATACAGAGTCAGGTTTCCAGTGGGGTTTGTATTATTTAATTTATAATGTAAGTGGTCAGCTGACACATGTTTCAACCCCTCTGTGTCCTTATCGAGGCTGTAGTAGCTGATTCTCAGTTAGCACGTTTGACAGATCAGGATTAATTCTCATCCATTCTTGTTGGGTTTGGGAGGGAGGTCCAATTCCATCCCTACTGTCTGACAATAGACCGGGGCCCAGTTGGACTTGCGATGTCTGGTCTGTTGGCTAGTTCGCAGTTTCTTGGGGATCATTGTGGCTTATTGGCTCTATTGTTTATGGTCTCCTATCTTTTACCACTTTGCTTTATAAGGCACCAATGATAGGGTTAATTCCTCACCTGTCTCCTCTCTTTAGTTTCTGACTTCACTTGTGCACTAATCGAGGTGCACAAGGAAAAGCTCATTTGTAGCTTCAATGCACACAATGCAATGTGTATCTGTACAATCACAACACAGTAGGGAACACTGAGGAGACACACTCTGTACTATACCACTCCAACCCTGTCCTGCGGAGCGAAAAGGCCCCTCCATAGTGCTGCAGCACTTCTTACTGTGCTGCTTATTGTGCTTTGGAGCAAGAGCACACAAAGTATGCACTTCCCTGATAAGCAGAGCCTAGCAATGTGTATAGGTGAGAAGCTACTTGCAAACTCTCACACGCGCTAGTCTTAGTTCTGGGTCAAAACATGGGGAGCTTAAAGATATCTATATAATCACAAGTGTGGTCGGATCATTTGCTGACCACCATCCACCCACTGAAGGTGGCATATAGTATTTCCTGAGTAGCAGCATAGTGCACATGGCATTAAGAACCAGACAATCTGCAGCACATACATCTCAGCGTAAAATGCACATACAGAACCCGTAGATGCCCTTAAAGCTCTCCACCTACATAGCACAAACATCCTCAATATAATGGCTCCCATTAAACTGAAAAGACCAAAGAAAGGTATAAAAGCTGACCACAAATGGCAGCCCTGGATCATGCCATGCTTGAAACGACTCATTACCCCTCTCGTCAATTCCACTTTATGCTCATTTTCCTGCATCTCAAACTTACTAAGGCAGATGATCTCAATAAACTGGCCAGGCAAATCCTAGTATATGACTTCCCAATGGAGGTGTGGCCAGCATCATGCCTCAAGGACCGTCTCTCTGCTCTGGCACCTAAACGTACAAACATCCTAAATGCACGGAGAAAGTCTGACGGTATAAAACAAGCAACAACCCCTCTGTCCTTAGCCCAACCCACAGCTGACCCCAAGATTGCTGGTAACGAGGCAAACATCGAACCATCCCTTCCATAGTAACACTTGGCAGTGTACAATTAGAAGGCAATTTCAATAGAACATGGAACAACACAATCTGATGTATGGCTATGAGTCAGGTTTCTGACCCTCACAATGGACAGAATCCATGAAAACAAGAATACAGGTGGATCTCCTTCTTCGCTATGGAAGCAACCCAGCTGCCCTCCTCTTCTTTGACCCCTTAGTGGCCTGTGATTTATCACACAGCATCCCAAAAAAGTGATTGCATACATGGATAGCACTACCAGGAAACCATTATCTCTCAACATCTTAAGCCAGATGATCACTTTGGTGACTACTGAATCCTCCAACCAAAAGCCCCCCAGAGGATCCTCTCTCTTCCTTATCTGTTTGCACCCCTGACATATCCAATTGCAATTTCCGCTCTAGGATGATGATACTAGAATTTGCCTCAGGCGGGATAGGGTGATCAATCTGAAACACATGTCTGGGGTTGCTGTTGGTACTCTTGTTCAAAGGAGGTTTGCCTGGCACTTTGGTGCTGGACTGCCCTTGTGTAGACTGATATGCAAATGGTCATTCCTCCTTTGTGAGAAGCACAGTGAGCAAAAAGCGATGGCTACGGGCTCTCAAAGTGGGAAAGAAACACAGACCAGGTTATCATGCTATGTTCTTTCTAGAGAGGGGTGCCTCTTAACTTTTTTGTACAAATCAATCTAGCATAACAAGTTGTTTGGATCAGCACTGCCACTGGATGTCAGACAACGTCTTCGCCAAGCATTCCCTTATTAAACAGTTATTTGTGGGAGGGCACAAATAACTAATAAGGGAATGCTGACACATATTGTTTAAACAAGATCCTTGTGATTTCATGTTTGACCAATCAGCATTAAAAGGTGGCAGAACTGACATATTATGATAACAGGCCTCATGATCTGCTGTGTGCACAGGTAGCATGAACATGTTTTTTAAAGTGGTTATGCTGGCACAAATTGGGCACAGCTAGCACAAAAACATGTTTTTCATGGCAATAATGGCAAGTATTGCTGGAAACATGGTGGGTAGCTTGAAAGTGATTTTGCACTGGAATATTGTATGCACGTGCCTCGTGGCCTACTTTAGGGACAACCAGTATTAACATTGCTAGGATTTATTGTTGGACAGGCCTCAAGGATTTCTCTCAGTTCGGCTGGCTCAAAGGTGTCTGTTAATGGGTAATGCTGGCATATGTTGTTGGGTTTTTGGCTGGTTCACAGAACTAATGATCAATTTTGCAACCAAACAGCTGAAAAACATGGCAATGCTGGAAAATATTTTTGCTTTTTGCTTTGTTATTGTTCTCTGGGCACAAATAGCATGAACACGATGCAAAATGCTGTTGTGTATTGTTGCTGTCCTGATGTCTTTTGTGTCATTTGTTCCCCTATACAAGAGAGTAAATTAAATGTTACCAATTTTTCAGAATTGTGTGCTGCAAACTGTACCATTCAAACCCCTTAAATAAAAAATGAACTTCAGAGAGAACCCCTAAACCCACTATTGATTGCTCATGATGTTGAGTGGGGCACACTCCTTTTGCTTGCTCAATTCAGTATAAACATTTATGCCTCACCATTTTAAAAACTCACCAGCTGCCACTGGCTAGAGGCCTACATTTACATCAACCTACACAAATGACACAGTGGCCTTCCTGGAAACCTGAAGTGTCCCAATGTCAGATGCAAGTGTTTGGAGCCTTAAACACGAGAGTAGGTGGCAACTACCTGTTCTGGCCCCGCTACTCAGGAGGCGGGATCCAGACGTCCGTCTCTGATGTCCACCTCACGTGTTTACGGGTGCACTCTCCCAGTCAGGGAGCAAAGGACCATGTCCTGCGGCCACACCCAAATGGTCTGAGTTTGGCAGTTTTCCAGTGTGAAGGTACAGAGGGCAGCAACCAGTACAGATGTTTTCCACTCCAACTTTTGGAAATCAGCTCCTGTTTATGTTCAAAGCTCATGATTCCCCCAAGGTTTTCCATCCTCTTTCTATCCGCTCCATCCCCACTTATTCCTCCTTCTGTGCTTCCTTGAAATGTCTTCTTCTCCATTCGCCACCCTCACACCCTTATCCCCTCCTTTCACCTCTCTCCCTTCCCGCATGTCTTCCCTTACTCACCTCTTCCTACCTGCTCCGTTTCCTCTCACGCTTCCTCCCCTCCTATTGCATCTTCATTCTATTCCCCACGCTGTCTCCCTCTTCACTCCCGTCCTCTTGCATCTTCATTCTATTCCCCACCCTGTCTCCCTCTTCCCTCCCCTCCTATTGCATCTTCATTCTATTCCCCACCCAGTCTCCCTCTTCCCTCCCCTCCTCTTGCATCTTCATTCTATTCCCCACCCTGTCTCCCTCTTCCCTCCCCTCCTCTTGCATCTTCATTCTATTCCCCACCCTGTCTCCCTCTTCCCTCCCCTCCTATTGCATCTTAATTCTATTCCCCACCCTGTCTCCTTCTTCCCTCCCCTCCTATTGCATCTTCATTCTATTCCCCACCCTGTCTCCCTCTTTCCTCCCCTCCTCTTGCATCTTCATTCTATTCCTCACCCTGTCTCGCTCTTCCCTCCCCTCCTCTTGCATCTTCATTCTATTCCCCACCCTGTCTCCCTCTTCCCTCCCCTCCTCTTGCATCTTCATTCTATTCCCCACCCTGTCTCCCTCTTTCCTCCCCTCCTCTTGCATCTTCATTCTATTCCTCACCCTGTCTCGCTCTTCCCTCCCCTCCTCTTGCATCTTCATTCTATTCCCCACCCTGTCTCCCTCTTCCCTCCCCTCCTCTTGCATCTTCATTCTATTCCCCACCCTGTATCCCTCTTCCCTCTCCTCCTCTTGCTTCTTCATTCTATTCCCCACCCTGTCTCCCTCTTCCTTGCCCTTCTTCACTGCATCCTTTTCTCGTTTATCTTCATAGGCAAATTGTTCTACATACTGTTTTGTTGGTTTGATTCATGTTTTGTAATTTGCTTGTACTGTTATCATCTTCTATGTATTCGTGTTGTTATAATGTAAAGCGCTTTGGCGTAAAGCACTATATAAACACAAATACAAATGCTCAGTTATATAGCACCTAGTTTGACAAAGTGTGGCCAGGGGGTTAATCCCTTAATCCCAGCCACTACAACCCTTCAGGTGTACCCACTGTCACAGTCCCCCTTGATTCCATTCATAACGCAGATACTCCTGTCCACACCCAGGCACCTTACAATATATGTAAGCTACCAACAGATAAATCATGAGGCTTGGGCCTCCCCCTGTCACAGCTCGCCACCTTTTGTGTCCCCAGGGCGGATGGAAACACACGATGTTGTATTAGTAGGGTGAGAGGCCATTGATGTGTAGGGGCGTGTAAGGGATTTGGCAGCTGAATGAACTGATTACATGTTGGGTGACAACCGCCGAAAGCGCATAGGTTGAGAGGCATGGCTTGACCAACAGTATTTTTGCCACTCTAAGCTCTTACAATAATGTGCATGGCATCCTTTCTGCTTATTGAAATGCGATGTTACTGAATGACTTAGACAAGCCTCCTGGAATCACTCTTTCTACATAAACATGCAGCCAGGCTCGGACTGGCACATAGGGCAATGCCCAAAACAAAATACGCTAGTGGGTGCCAGGTTTTTTGATCAAAGTGGGCCACTTTTTGGGCCCAAATGGGCCAGTTAGATAAGTTACTAAACTATGCGGCTAGTAGTTTTGACCAGTTTTACTGAATGAATATTTTTTTAAATGCACAATTTGCTGCACATTTGATCCAAAACCTCCCCCTTGGGTATTACTCAACCAGTCTGTCATAAAAGGAATTAATTGCCATTTGCAACGGTGGGCCACTTTTTGATTGGTGCCTGAGACAATTTAAGCCCCAGTCCGACCCTGACTGCAGCGAATGATTTTAAAACACCTTGCAATATTACTTTATTCTAACACGAACCTGAAATGTGAATGTATACCAAAATGCAATGTGTATTCATTGTGGCGTAATGAAGGACAAATTACTCTAAAATACACTTTGCACAGTTACATGAATCAGGGTTGGCAGTGCAAAGTCACTTTTCTGCAGTGCAAATTCACTTTGAATGGGGCAAATAATCCATGAATCGGGCCCTACATATATTGTTGGAAAATATACTTCTAGAAATGCTAGTGAAATAACTAATTCAGTTATTCACTTCCTGCTGAGATGAGTGAGTTTGTAGCCTGCGGGTCTCAGGCTCGACTCATGTCAAGGCTGACTCAGCCTTTCATCCTTCCGAGGTCGATGTAATTTGGACCAATTTCAATAGGGTGACAATTTAACGAAAAACTCTTTTGCAAAAAAGCTATGAAAATAGCAGATAACTATCTTGTTTGCATGTGTCCTCTCTTTTGCATGGGGCAAAAAGAAAAATGCAAACGTTCAATAGCAAAAAAATGCAGAGTATGCCAAAGCGGTATTAAAAAAGGGAATAGGTGTGCACAGGACCTACGACTTACAAAGGATAGTAAGAGCGGCTAAGTAAAAGCCGAGCATTATTTCAGGTTTGGAGGAGTTCCTGGCAGTAAATCCTCCATATTTAGAGTGGTGGGGAGGCAGTGTTATTCCCTATTATGGAGTCCTATTGCACTCCATTCAGGGTTGGAGGATTTACCGCCAGCGGCAATTCTACTAGTGGTAAATCATCGATTGTTCTGGAGAAAATACAACCAGCAGTGTGCTGGTGCTATTTACACCCACCTCCATCCGGACTCAGAATATGACGGTAAAAATGGCAGTGAATCCATTGCTGCCGTGTTTTACCTCTATCGCCATGCTCATACTGAGGTTCCAAGTCTCTAACTGACTTAATAAATTGGGAAATTGCCATTTTCAATTAACTGGAATGAATTATGGATTAAAGTCTTCTGAATCGAGGTCCACTAAAGGCAACAATGTTGAGATGTTTTCCATCTATCAGTAAACTGTCAAATTACATAATGCTGGATCTGCTTACTAGTTTTTTATTGATGTTCAATGAGATGTACACTTGAATAAATAATTTACCTCATTGAATCTTTCAGTTAAGAGCCTGGGTAGGGCCAAAATTGTTTCGACTGGATGTAGTTACTGTCAGTTGGCTTTTTGATATATGATGACTCGCTATTTAGAGAAGTCCAGTTACATATTGAGGGCCCGATTTACAAAAATGTAATGGGGGAATGTCCCATTGAAAAATGTTCGTCCTACCAGGTCCTTAAGACCAGCCTCTGCCAGGTCTCTCATTGTCTGGCGGTAAAAGGTTCAAGGGCAGGAGCATCAGTGCACCCTTGCTTTCCTCTGAAACACTCTTCCTCCTTCCCCCAGAGAAGAAAAATGCCAACTCTAACTCAGGAAAGGACTTAATACTGTCCTCATTAAGGAGTGTTTTGAGCCTACACTTTGGCGTAGCCAATTTCCTGACCAGCATTATGACCGGAGTCAAGGGGCACTTTGTGAGTGGGTAAGGACGCTGCTCCTGTCTCTGGCCTGGGCACCTTGCCTTTAAATCCACTATTGTTTTGCCCCAGTAACGGCTCACACTTTTTGCTGTTGAGTCTCCTGCTTTCTGCTCTCCTTGCCTGGTCCTTGGTCTTGCTGTTCTATTGGCTCCTTGTCCGCACTCTTCTTGGGAACCATTTTGTTGTTATGTGGGTTACTGGGTGTACCCTTTTCCTCTTACACGCTCCCCTTCTCCCTTCTCTTGCCTTTATCAGGCTTTGCTCTTGGGGATCATTGCCAGTACACGTCTTCTTAGGTCGGTATGTTGAGGTAATTGGGTCCCTGAATGTTCACTTGTTTTGCACTTACCTGATCTGAATGTTACAGGGCTGTGAAGATCGGTGTTCCCCTAACCCCCTTCCCCCCCACCACTCCCTATTTGTGTTGCCAATTGGTGTTTTAAACAGAGGGTACATTATAAATAATGTATAAATATGCCTTATCTAGAAAAGTCTCTACCAGACTAAATAACCACCACAATCCCCAGGTATACCCCTATTTGCCCCCTCCGCTTCGCAGAGACACACTTACTCACTGTCACATACGCAAAACACAAAGAGGGGGAGGACAGACAATGCACAGCCATCAGCAGCCCCCTCTTAAACATCCGGACACCAGAACTAAGAACCACCCATTCCCTAAAGCAGGGCAAGGCCAGGCTCAGGACTACCCAATTCTGATTCATGACACAATCACTCATGAATGACCCCCTCCCCAGCTCTCCTCCTCCCTTGGTCCTGCCTTGAAATCCCTTACTCCTGGAACTAAAGTTAGGCTGCCGCCCCAGGCTCCAAAGCCCCTTTGGGGAACTGGCAACTACATCGCTATGCCTCAGGCGGCTGCATGGGCCACTTCCAATCATGAAAATAATGCTACTGTGTCACCCTCATTTTCGCTGCTTGTTGCTTCTGTACCAAAATTCAGTTTGGTTTGCGGTGTGCACAATATAAGTAAACACAGTGTAAAATCCACAAACCCACATGACGCTAGAAATACCAGGGTATGAAATTGTGGTGAGTTATTTAGCTCCTGGTTCTAGCCCAGGAGAGCCTGGTAATCTTGAAACTAAGAGCTACCAAGCGCTACGTTTGGCTTTCCTTTAGCTACTGATGCCTTACAAACATGCGTATGTGACATTATGAATGATATTTATTTATTTATTGTGAATTTGTAAGGAATTTATGCAGCAAGTAAATTATGTTTCAAAGCGCCCAGAAGAATTGGGACACATCTAGTATACATTGAAATGTAATGGATCATACATAGTGGGCAAAAAGATAAAGCGCGGATCTCACGTAGAAGTTAGATTTGCGTTGTGCTGGGTACTCGCTCTTGGTACCCCAACCCTAGCTCCTTCCTCCTGGGTGATGCCTGACAGCCAGGAGCTAGATTTAGCTCCTGCTCATGGAATCTCATTTTTTAACCCTGTTCATACAGTGTAACTGTTCAACTGGAACGGCCTCTGGGCAGGGCCTAAGTCAAGGGTACACGCGGGTGGACAGAGTCTCCCCACTTTTTTCAGAGGACAGCTTGATATGCAAATTTCTGGTAACACCACATTCAAGTGGTATGTTAATGAGTCCCCTCACTTTTTTTGAGGACTTGATCCCTTCTCTGGGACAGTACACTACTGCCCTCGAACATGTGTGATAGGGCTTCATGGGAATCACTCATTATATTTTATTTTCTACCTTTCAAACCAGTTATTATAAGCTAATAAAGTGATCGTGACCCTGAAGGTTTCAAGGCGTTTTTCATTGATGTGAGAAGGTTTCATGTCTATATAATGTAAATCTGGAAAAGTGCTGATCTCCCTGTCAGGACATTGTTGGCAAACAGGAGTGGACTGTGAACCAAAAGTAAAATAGTATCTTAATTGTCTGTGTCGGATGCAGAACTACAAATTATTGTGTGTTTTCTCGTAAAAGCAGACCCATGGCAAATCTCCAGACTTCCCTTTAAGCCAGCCTGCCACTGTTGGCAAATCTGATCATGGTCTGTAACTAAGTGTTGCCCTTTCACCCACATCTGTTTACCCTTCCACCATGTACCGTGTCAGACGCCCAGCGAGTCCTAGAGTGTCTGCTATAAAACATCAGAAATCAAATAAACAAATCAATGTACCGCCTCGACAAATACATGTAATAAAACAATCATTCAAAAGAACAGCACACGCAGACCTGAAACAGCTCTTCAAAGGAATTAAGGAACAGAACCAAGTTATGACATGATCTTTCGAGAATATGGCCTGCAGAAACAAAATCACTTCCTGGAACTGCTTTATTTGTGGGATATTTTCCAAAAGTCCCCCATGCACAGTATATTGGAAAGCCCTGCCTTCTTGCTAATCGACTGCCACACTGCAACACACCAGAAGACAAATATTCGTGGTCAATGGGACATATCTGGCAGCTGGCACCATGCCATGAAAGTCACCCTGAGCCAGCCACGGAACTGTAGGAAACAGGACTTGCAGTTAAACGTTTTTCGCATAAGGCTTAACATTCCCAGCATGCATAGCGCAGTTGGCTGCAACACCATGATCGACTAAAGGTGACCCTTGCGAGGTGGGGCCAGGTGGCAGACGTGGGTGGCGATCTTTGGCATTCGCCTCATTGATAAACACATCTGCTTTTCCATCGGTTCATCCAACCAGGGTCCGACTGGGGCATACAAGTGCCCCGTGGACCAATGAAAAATGTATCCGACAGTTGCAAATAGCAATTAATTCTTTTTCTGACCGACTGTTAGAGTAATAGCCAAAGATTAAATATGTTGCAAATTCTGCATTTTAAATGATATGTGTTCAGTAACACTGTTCAGAACTACTGGCCGCACAGTGAATTTGCTAATCAAAGTGGCACACACTAACATGTTGGACATAGAATTCGAGCATTGCCCTATTGGCGTATGGGCCAGTCCAAACCTGCAGCCTAGCTGTCTTCAACGGCTCTCCTTGTGGGTCTCCTTCACTGGCCCAGGTAAACATCTGTGCCTCTATGATTAAAACACTGCCTTCTTTGCTACCCCTCTTGTCTATGTAAGAAGCCTATGCTTTGCCCAAGGGTAAACTGTCTGCCTTAATGCCCCACCATTGTACGTGCCCATCACTTTTTTTGTTTGAAAATATAATTTTATAATACATGGAAGATTGTATAAAAGTAGATAGATGATGCCCTTATAAAACATAGAAGTGTGCAGTGTCTTTCTACACACCTGTATATGCATTTCTTATAATACACGGAAGCCTACAACATCTGTACAGAAGCCGGCATGTCATATTGTCATTATAAGACTACACGTGTTAATAAAAGAACCTCACTACTTGTATACAGTTGAGTTGTGACATCGCAATGCCAAGTATAAGACCAATGAAGGGGTGACGGTGTCACCATGTATTAGAAGGAATGAAATACCCTGATACATAAAAGGGATACTGCAAATCACCTGAGTCCAGAGAGTTTATAAAGAAACTTGGTCTTTGCCCTAGATCCTGTGTTTGGTCACATTCTTCTAAGGCATCTTAGGGGGTAAGTTCTCCCGATGGGAATGTATTATTCTATTTGCTATTAACTTTATCCTTAGTATTCGTTTCCGGCAGCACAGGGCTCCATGGAGGTGGGCTACGTTGTAATAATGTGGGATGGGGGGCTATGGGGATTGACTTGCAGGAAAAGGACAACCGGAACAGGTGTGTCAGAGCCTTTCAGAATCCAGGATTGTGCTCGAGGGATTTCATATCAGTAGCCTTGTGTTACTACACCGTAATCTAGCCCGTGTATGGCCTTCTGAAGTCACCTCTTGGTCATCATCAGAGTGACCAGAATATTGCAGCTCAAGCCTTCGCACTAATCTACACAGCTGCGTGACATCACCTTAGTGCTCAAGGATCACCACAGGCTCGCAGTGCATCAATTTGCTTGGTCCAAAATCCCCCTTATTTACAAAATGCTTCATGGACTTGATTACTGTAATGTAGAATCGAACTGCATTTTCCTTTTAAGTGTAAGCTGAGGAACCAGAAACCCTGATTTCTAGTACCAGGTGTCACGGGGTGGCCCGTGGAGACTGGCAGAGGTTCCGAGGGTGTGAATGTAGAATTACAAGTGGTTGATATAAGGGATTCATGGATTGGTCTCAGGGCTAAGGGGGTTCTTGGCCAATTTGGTGCTATCACCGTCCCGCTCTGCCTATTTCCTGCTTGTTTACCCCCCTTCCTACCCCAGGCATTCTCAACGGGTGTTAGTACCTCACCAACAGGGACCCTTATCTGTCTGTTGCTCTGACAAATGCTAGTGGTGTTTTCCCAATAGCGTTGGATAACTAAGTCCCTGGGTTTTTTCTAGCCCCCCCTTACCTATTATCTTGCTTAGTACTCTAAGGAAGTCGATAGGGATGGGGCCTTCTTTCACCCGGTATCACTCTCCCTTCTTCCACACACGTTCTTTCCTGACCTTTCACTACTCTGGGTTCCTAAGATGTTCTGCTCCTCCCACGTTGCTCTCCCTCACTTTGCCTTTGCACCGCCACCCTTTGATCTTACCTCTCTTCTTACTCCTGCTCTTACTATCAATCTGATCGCAAACTATCACTCGACCGCTCCCTCCTCTGTTATACTTTCCTCACTCCTTCCTCCTGGCTTCCGCCTATCTACTACTACTACCGCTGCTTCTTTCCTACCGCTACTCTTACCACCACTTCTGTTCTCCCACTCCCTGCCGCAACTACCACAGCTCTACTACCACTACTATCTCTCGCCTCCTCTACTCCCTCTCTACTGCGTCTACCACTCACTAACACTTCCTACCGTCCACTACTACCAACTACCACCCCCTACTCCCACCACCACTCTACTACTCCCATAACTACTGCCACCTCTGCTACCCCAACCAGCCTGCTACTACTATTCTACCTCTGCTCATCACACTCTCCACTCATTCACAAATACTCCACAGACCCCCTTTCTCCAATAGCGTCCGCACTCAGGTCGCTCTTTCCTCCTCTGGTCTCTCGGATGTCCTCCACCAACTCCTGCCCTCATCCATGTAACCCACCCTCAACCATTCTCACACACCTTCTTAAACACCCCACACCATCCCATTAATGGTCCACTTACCTTAGCCAAACACTTACCATACGTGAGGGGTGTTACCGGGGAAAGGCTTGGGGAGGCTTCACAGGGGCTAGTAAGCCCTGCCTCCTCAACATGCAGACTAACTGCATTTCTAACATGGGGCATTCAGAGGCTCATCAGGACTGAGATATTTTCCAGCCCGTCCTGGAGGGCTTTGCCCCCTACTGTTATGCCTGGTGGGCTAGTGGGATATTTGCCCTCTGGCCTTCATGGAGGCCTTGCTTTATACAATATTTTCCTCTGTGGTTTAGTTGATTATCCCTCTTTGCGTGCTCCAGCAGACAATGGGCCTCTTTACATGTTTGCTGGTCCGGGAACTACGGTACTGGTAAGTTTGCCGGTACTGTAGTTCCCGAACCGGCAAACTACGAGTTGTGCTTGCGGGTGCCATTCTGCCCGTGAGGTCGGACCTGGCGGGCAGAGCAGCACCCGCGAGCACAGCATGTCGGATACACCAGCACCGTTATTAAGGGTGCCGGTGCATCCGACTTCCCCATTCCCATTCCCCCTATGGGGCCGAATGGGAATGGGGAGCATCTTTTTTCCGGCGCCCGCGAATGGGCAATTACCGGGTCCAGCCTGGTCGCAATGACCCGGTAATTGCCCATTGACGGGTGGCAGAATATATTGCAAGTTTGGCGGCAGCCTGCCGGTTTTACCGGCTAGGCTAGCGCCAAACTTGTAATGAGGCCCGATGTCTGCTGGAGCCACATTTCATTACAGGATGTCGTGCCGGTGTTGTGGCTCTCTTGGCATCCTGTGTTTTGGCCGCATCCCATGTTGCTCCTGCCGAAGTCGGGCAGGCCAGTATCGCTGTGTTCGTGGCACCCCCTGGTGCTGCTGGAGCCACTGCTGTATCCCGTGGTATCTTACGGTCTGTGGCTTCTGTAGGGTCTTCTAGAGTGGGGAGGATCTCAGACCACCCCCAAGCCCGCAGCTGCAGGCGTCCTCCCAGGTTCTGCTTCCAGTTTTGCTCAGCAACACCGGAACTGCGCCAGGTAAGCTGGCCTGGGAGAGAGACTGCCTTCATACTGGCAGCAGTTGGATTGGTGGCGTGGGATGCTCCACCCATTTTGACAGGGCCTTGAAGAAGGCCCTGTCACACAGGTCTTCTCTACTTTAGCACAATGTGTGATCCTGGGCTAATTTATATCCAGGTGCTTCTGTTCTTCTGTGTACAAAGTTTGGAGAGCTTGGGAATAACCTATGCGCATTGTGGGTAGTGCAAAGATCACTGCGAAAAGACACATTTTGCTCTGCTGAATAATGCCACTATTGCTATTGTAGGAACATATTCATATTGCCACTGCTCAATAATGCTGGTATTGCAGCTGTAGGATTACTCATGATGGCTGTGCCCAATAATGCCAGTACTGTCATTGTATGTAAACACGTATGCTGTCTTTGCCAATTTTCCCAGCATTGGCACTTCAGGAACACACTTTTGTTGACTGTGACTAAAAATGCCAGTATTGCTAATGTGAGAACACTCATGTTGGCAGTGTGCAGTAATGCCAGTACTGGAAAGGATTTTACAGCCTTTCCATGGTAAATGGCAGAACTCCAGCTAAACACATGGCAGATGAGAGGGGATTGCCATGCAACATGCAAACCATAGATATAGGGGGTCATTCCGAGTATGGAGGTAGAAGCGGCATGGCTGCCCCCATACCAGGTACCGGGTCCGGGTTCGCTGAATGGGGAAATACCGGGCCATTCCGGACTTGGAGGGCCTGGTATTTCACCATTCAGGGAACCGAGACCTTGTACATCCCCATTCCCATTCGAGACCCCATAGGGCTCAATGGGAATGGGGAGCAGGCTAACAACGGGCCCGTTAATGACGGGCCCGTTGTTAGCATGCTGGACTGTTCGAGGGACCCGCTAAGGACGCCTGGTTTTACCAGGCATCCTTAGCGGGACCCGCGAGCGTACCTCATAATGAGGCGGTAAGGGGTTAATGAGGCCGGCAGCTCTACCGGCCCCGTTAACCCCCTACCGCCAGGGATGTAATGACCCCCATAGTCCAATATACTCACTCACTGAGGCATGCATTCCAAGATAAAGCTAAAGACTATAGGGGGTCGTTATTTGGCGTAAAGGCAGCCTGGTGGCCTTTACCTTGTCTAGCTATGTTACTAAGGATTGTATCTGAACGCTCGAGGAGGCTCTCCATTGGGTCCCTGCCCTGCTTACTACATCTAGTGATGCATGCAGCTGACTGTTTGTTGCACATGTCAGTGTGCACTACCGTCTCGGAGAGCGCTCTGAAATGCCCATAAGGTGACACGTTGCTACTACAGAAAACATCTAAATGAATAAAGACTGGACGGTACTGCTAAATAATCGGCTTTGTAAAGGAGGAGGAGATGCATGTAACGTACACTGGGGGTCTACAACCTTTGGCTCTCCAGATGGTTTGGACTACAATTCCCATCAACCCTAGCCAGCATAGTCAATGGTAAGGGATCAGTGGAGTTGCTGTCCAAACAATCTGGAGAGTCGCAGGCTGCAGACACCTGATATACATAATATTGTGGCGTTGACAAAGCGGCAAGCCGGGGTGCTAAAAAAGAAAGGTTTTTCATTCCTACAAGGGGCTGCGCACAGCGCCCCGTTGTAGGAAGGAAAAACCTTTACCAACATGGCTGCCATGGAAAGAGAAGGCAGGGCTCTGTACGGAACCCCTCTTCCCTTTCCGTGGTGTACATTCTGATCAGGGAGCAAGGTGTAGCTGCAGCGGCGAGTGCCGCCACAGCCGCAATAAGGTAAGATTGGGGGCGGTTGGGATCAAAAATATAAAAAAGGGGACAGGCGGGGGTTGGGGGAAGATGGCGGTAGGGGAGCTAGCTCTCAGGCCACTTGGGAGGCGGGTTTACACCAGAAGTTCAAGCCTGTGTACCTAGCCACCTGATTGGCTGGCTCCCCCTTACCGTTGCTAATTGTAGTTAGTCTGTGATGTTGCCAATCTATTTTCCCACGTGAATCTTCCCCCTCCCCCATGAGATTCCCAACCTACTCAGCACCCTTTATGGGATTACTATGCTCAACGTATTGAGCATTGGTGCAGTGTTTCTGGTCAAAGCGTTCACCCTCTTGCTCGATAAATTACTGTTTTGCTAGTAATTGTGCACACTTTTCAGCATGCACTCCATCGACTTTATACACAAGGTCACATATACATTTGAAGATTTCCTGGAAATCAGTGGCATTTTTCAGGTGATGGGCAATACTTTTGATCCGATTATATGTTATTCTAGCGTGGCACCAAATACAGGTAGCCCACTTCATTCAAAACTTAGAAATATACTGGTGCATGGGAAACAAAATGGGAGATGTGTTCAGTTGTGTTATGTCATGCGTGCATGATGCTGAGCTATTTTATGCTACCTGAGCATTCGGAATGTGTGAAACCATTACAGGTGTGGCCTTGTAGCGGTCTGGGCTTTTTTGGAATTGCATTGTTGCAAACTACCCAGATCTGGAGGGCCATTGTCTTACACAGCGTGAAATACCAAGACATTAAAATACCATTAACAGAGAGCAAAGAGATGCTCAGGAAACAAGCCTAAAACTCTATGGCAGGTGCTCTGTGCGTATAAGCATTATCTATGCCTTATTATGGCTTGGATGATCTGCAGCTGTGCTGTATCTCTATACACTTGCATGCTAATTTGCTTCGCAGTGCACACATACTTTGAAATAAAATAAATACTACCTAAAAACTTTTCAATACTCTTTGCAGGTTTGGTACGCATTAGGTGGTGAATTACCTGATGTAGGTCCGTGATTTTATTGTTCTTTTTTTATAATGGTAAGTGCGCTAAATCAAACCAGTTTAGGTTCTTTTTGTATTGAATTGGAATTGTATTCTATTTTATAGTTTTTACCTTTTTCATTTTGTTGGATTGGTTATACATGATAACACATGATGTAATTGTTTTTATTTCTTCAAATGTTTGTGTAAGGTTGAGTACGAGCAACCAATATCACAATTAAAAAAATCTTTATTCTTTATTTTCATAGATTTTCTTCATGATGAATATTGTTTTTTCAAAGAAAAAAGCCGACTGCAGTATTTGACATCTTTAGAATAATTAATAACTGCAGTACAACATTCTGAATTCCTTTTTAAACTAGGTTGGTAATGCATTTTTTTGCAATTTCACTTATATAGACAGATACAAAGTCTCTTCTTTTCAATCTCCTCTTTATTTCAAACGCTTTTCTTCACACAAGTGTACCGAGGCTTAGTTTTGGTACACAAAATACTACAGACATTGCTTACCTGAATAGCGTAATAAACATCTCAGCAGCACCATATACAGGAAAAATAAATTGTCCCAACAACATGCATGTAGGTTTGTAGTTTTCTTGTACTGTGCTTAATCCTACCACTTAGGATGCGCCAAAGTGCTTAAAGAAGAGGAGAAAGGGACAAGGCGTCGGTCCAATGCACAGCTGACAGCTGCACTCTCCACAACTAATATTTGTCGACTTGCTCTCCTTGGGAGCAATACAGTCCTTCACAGACGTTTTTGGGCAGTATTTTTTCTGATCCGTGCCACTCAAAGCATAAAGTCCCCTGTGCTTCCTCAGATAATATCTCTAATTCCTATCGACAATAGTGCCCTAGATTCAAGTGGCAACGTGGCCATAGGGTGGCCTACATCATGAAGATGCAATCTCAGTGGTTTATCAAAAATATACCATTTTGTCTATATTGTTATGTTATGTTCTGTTACATTGGCTTTGTAACGCATGCCTCTGCCATTTACATGAGCATCTAGCAGATATTAGGAAAATGCATTTAGAAAAGCTATGATGTGGTACCTCACATTTCCTAGCAGCTGTAACAGCAGGGCACCTAACTTTTGAAAGTTTGCATAAGCATCAATATTGATTTGCAGGGTAACTATGGTATGCATGCCAAACAGTGAAAAAATGCCCAAGATTGTGAGCCTTTGTTTGATGTCAAGAAAAAAGGTTGAACGCAAATAGATGGTAGGTAATGCATTAATAAGGCCCGTGGGTATGAACTTGTTCTTTGAACCACCCGCCACGCCTTCAGATCATAAAGATGTGGCCTCTGTGTACAGCCCTGTTCTATGATTATAATCGAAGAGTGCAGTTCTGATCCAGGAAATGTTGGTCATGTATTAATTTTCAAATATAATATCGGAAAATGTATAAATAGCTTGAGAGATTACTAAAGGAAGGTAGGTAGCTTGCAGCGCCGTTCAATGGACCACTGTAGTGTTCCGCGTTTGGATTGGTTTTGTTAACCCAGTGTCACACCTCTCTCTTGAATCCTGTCTTGCGTTACAGTTTCTTTGCTAACCTCACACTGTAAATCTTCGCTTTTACAGTGTGTCCCCTTATCTCCTTGTTCTCTTCTCTTTCTGCTATCTGTGACTTGGCTCAAATGGCTTCATCTACTTTCACATTTGAACGGTTTTATTTCCAAGACTTTTTCGCCCCATCATAACTTTGCTAGTGTTTGCTACACATGCCCCAATGCTATAACCACAAGGCTGTCAGACCATACTTCAGTGATGAGCCCTAATAAGAGTGAAACCAGTATGCAATTGCCTGCAGCCTTGAGATATGCCAGTCTTGGGTTGATTAAGCTATGTGTAAAATAGCCCTGTCCGGTAAGGCAAAGACAATTTTCTAGGGTGAAAGTCTTGCATTTGGGCTAATTTGCATACCCACAATGCCTTGCTGTTGTAGCTCAGAACTGGAGGTGAACTTCCAGTGATAACTTCTAGGTGGCGGTGTGGAATGTGTGACTTGGCTCAAATGGACTATCCTACTTCTGTATTCAGGGAAACCACTTTAGTTGCAGGAACATTAAGACGCAGCAAAACCCCTGCATTTTAGCTGAAGCCACCTTAACTTCACACCCCTGTTGTGCAGCCAATGACCACAATGATGATGACATCACTGGTGACACCACTGATGACATCATCTATGACATCACTGATGGCATCACTGGTGACAATGCAAATAATATCATATATGACAGTGATGATTATATAACTAATGGCATCTGACGTAAGATCACTCTTGGTATTTCCACATATTTAGACAACCCGTACATTTCTACATATGTGATAGTACTATTTTAGAATAGGTCATAACAATGAGTACATTGTTTAAAACAGTAAACAGCTACCCATGCATGATATCACTACTTGGGAAGCTTTGCTTTGTAATGCTTTGGTAAAAGATGATATCTGAATTATAAATCTGTAATATTTTACAAATATGTTTACATTCTTTTAATAGCAATAAAGTAAAAATAGTATACTGCTTAGAATGTTCCTGTTTGTGCCAAATAAATGAAGACATGTACACTATAATATGTATATACAGTTACAAACAAATTAGCATCAATAAATGGAAAGTGACACATTTTGAACTCTAATTATTTACTACATTTGAAAAGAAACATATGTACATATTCAATTGTTTTATTTTATGAAAAATCTGTACACATAATTTTCTTAATGACATGAGAAGTGCTTTAAAAGGCTATGTATTAGGATATATTTCAAGATATCCATACATGGGTATTGAAAAAATAAGTAATTATTACTCTAAATGTATATATGTTTAGAAAAGAAATTACGTTTTTAAAATACAATATGTGCTTGAAAACATGTGTGCAGATGTATATTTATTTCTGTGTGTCTTTGGTAAGTGATTAGCATGTTAAAATTGAAATAAGACACATACTGTACAAAGTAAAAGTAATCTTTAAATAGTATCCAATTGTTTTAATAGATTGACTTTTGTGTAGGTCATAGATAATGTCATAGTGATGTCACCAGTGATGGAATCAGTGATGGCATCAGTAATGTCATATATGATGTCATAATTGTGGTCATAGGGTGTGCAACAGGGGGCACAAAGTTAAGGTGGCATTAGCTGAATTTCAGAGGTTTTGTTGCATTACGTTCTCACCTTAACATCCCTGCAACTAAAGTCTTTTCCTTAAATTTCAAATGTTTTGTTATACCATTGTATTTTCCATGCCTTTGGCCATGGCCAGTGTATATTTGAGATGGCCTTCGTCTGGGCCACTGTACATTTTGGAACGCTACCAGACCTTTTGTTATTTTCTGCGCCACTGGCCTTGGCTTTCGGCCATTGCTAGTGGACACGGCCGTGTCCATTGTATCTTTTAAAACACTATTACGCCTCTAGACATGGCCTTTGGCCACTGTATATTTTAGAACACTACCAGACCACTAGCAATGGCCTTTGGCCCTGGCCAGTGGGCACAGCCTTCATCCGTGGCCACTGTATATTTTAGTACACTACCATACCTTTTGTTACACCATCATTTTTTCTGCACCACTGGCCAAGGTTTTCGGCCTTCGGCCATGCCCACTGTATGCAGCCCAGTTGCCATGGCCAGTGGGCACAGCCTTTGAACATACACAACTAGCAGCCCACTGGCCATGTCTTTCGGTCTCCTCGCCTCCCCTGCGCTATCCTATTCCCCCCACAACACTTGTTGTTTCTGTGACAAAGTTTCAGTTCAAATCTTGGGTAGCTGTGGTTATACCCCAGGTTATACCCGAGAGTATGTGAAAAATGTTTGAGCCTTGTGTTGAAAACTTGGTCCCTAGCCCCCCTCCAACTCTCAAATTTCACTCAGTGTCCTCTTGCCTCTGCCCCACCTAGAGCCTGATGGCATGTGCATGTTTTTTGACCTGCAAATGGCTTTTTCTAAGTCTTATTTTCAGATACACTGGGGTATAACTGCGGCTATCATTTGCATTGAGAAAAAAAAAGATGGCAAATGTTTAATTGAAGAAAAACTGAAGACCTGGATACTCAATGTATCTGGCAGATATAGCTATTTATTTTTGAGAAGGGGGCATCCCCTTCTCAGTCAAATAATTTAAAAAGTACTGGACGCAATGACGCCAAACCACAAAAGGTTTGCGAGTCAATGCTTCGTGCCCAAGTTGTTTAAAACTATTTGTTCTGCCGTTTTAGCTGTGTGGTCGAGCAAAAATTGACCTTTTTTGTCTATGGGAAAATTAATGGGGACTAGGCCAAAAGTGCCTTTTTTTGTTTTCTTGATAACTTTTTCATTTTTTAAAGAATGTTTGTCAAACTTTCCAGTCTGGGGGTGCGCAGATGTACAAAATTGTCTGCATAATTTCGGCCAAATCCGTCACACAAGTCAAAGGCTTTTAGCAATTCTTTTTTTCTACACAGCTTCTAATGCAAGCATAGAGGCCCACAGAAGGCAGCAGACCCTTGTATCTGGGTTTGTACTGTAGTCACAATGCAAGTTGTATGTGAATACCGTCCATTACAAAGATCACAGTACAAAACAAGACCTGTCAACGGACATTGGGGATGCAGCCAGCAATCTCAAAATGAAGCAAACCACCATGAGCCCTAGAAATATTAACTGCCTGGTCAGGTCAGTTTGTAACTGTTCAAAGCTTTGCAACAGCATGAACAGTCAAATATCATTGATGCAGTCCCTTGTGGGTTCTCCCAAATGGATCCACGTCATTTCCCTGCCGTTCATTTCTGATCTGATCCATTTCTGATCCTGTTTCCCAGATCTGTGTTTGGTGCTGCAGGGAAATCACTTTCTGTGAGCCTGCTCCCGCTCTAACCCTCCTCTTTGCGGGGTGGAGGGAACCCTTGCAACTCAACTCGACGTAGGGCCCCTCGCTGCTCCACTGTGTAAGAAACCTGAAGGTGTTTCTCCCACTAGTCCCCAGAGTTCTGTCGTCCAGGTGGCCAGGACACGGTCATCGCTATTGGATCCAGTTCCTGGGGGTGGAACAGTGGGGGGGGGGGTCACCTGGGCGAAGCTTCTTCGGGGAGTGGAAGTGGGACACTGACGGTTGAGACGCGGTATCCCCTTCCTAGTAACATCTTTTCCTCATCCGACCCTAAAGGATATTTAGAAGCTATACCCGCCTTGTCCCACATAAACACTTTCTTACACTGTTACAGACAATGGACTAACATCAGAGCTGCTTACACGACATGTCCCAACACACGGGTCAGGCAGAGTCAGGCAATTGACAATAACCATGCACGCCTGACAGCCCTTTACCTTCCCCACAGGGATAAAAGGCAGAGCATGAAAGCACACTTCGAGCAAGGCCGATTGCACGAGGAGACAGCTACACCAAACCTGCAGTTAAAAATTCTAACAAAGGCAGTGAGACCTGGAAGGAAAACGAAGAGGTTGCCCTTGCCCTTTTCAACTCAGACCCCCGAAGCCTCTGAAAGGGAAAGCATAAAACTGGGTATTACAGCTGGTGTGAGGAGCAGCAGATGTCAATGGTACACGGGGGCCTCCCGCTTTGATTATGCAGGCAGAGAGGCAAGCTGGCTACTGTGGTACTATCCTTGACTCCAGAGAACAAAGAAGCCAACGGGTTCAGCACAGCCGATGAGTCGGAGGAAGCTGATAGTAAGCCGAACTGTGTTGAGCCCAAGGTTGCAAGTAGCATCATTTTGAACACAAGGAATTGGAAAGAGAAAGCATATGTGCATGTGTTTGAACTTTAAAGAAAGCCCTGTTGAGATCAAGGTGCAGAGGGGTCCAGCACCACGTGGGCGCTCATTCAAAAGACTCTGACCGGGACCTGTTTTTTGAAACTACAAGAACCAGAAGGCGTGAGGCATCAAAGTGGTCCTACAAGGGTCACGTCATATCCCTTGTACAATTGAAAGTCTATGACCCGTTCCCAGAAGAAAGCTAGGGCAAGGGAACCCTGCTTTCCAATAGGATTGTGTACTATAGAATAAGGCAAGTGTGAGCCGGAGAGAGGGATGCCGAAAGAAAGCTAGGAAAACGCAAACCCTGCTTTCTGATGAAAATTATTAAAACATGAACTGTGTTAAAGAAGGTCATAGTGAACCCGATGGAGGGAGGCCCATTTTTGCAAGGAGGATCCGAGTCCGGCAGAGGGAGATCCAAGGGGCAAAGAGCAATCGCCCAAGGTACAAGACTACCGAAGGAACATTTTGTTAGTTTGTTACTTTGAATCAGAAAGCCTTCTACGGCAAGAGACTTTTTCAGGAAAAAGATTTAGCCTTGGAAGCTTTTGATAGTGTTGAACTTGAACTGTGAACCTCATGCTGACGAGGCCAAGGAGTTTGCTGTGCCCGAGAGTCCCGCCTTGTCCCGTGCTTCATACGTAGGGAAGGGAGACGCAGCCATACCATCCTGACTTATCATTTTGTGAACACTTCTTTCTTTTCTGGTTAACGTTATCCCACACTTGTTTTGTAATTTAGTAGTGGCAATAGTTTTTTAGTATAGGCCCTTTTTATTTGACAAGACGCCACTAGGACTGCCTTATTATTATTATTTGATGGTTGTAACTTGCTCCCCATATTAGATTTAGATTAGGCATTTATCTCACCCATTATACAGCTATATAAACACCCTTGATGAACTGCGATCACTTGTGTCTGTCTTTACTGTTGCTACCATGAGTTCTTTACAGACCTCACCTTCTATTGTGCAGGGGACCCCCACAACTTCTGACTCCCACAAAGGCCTGATCATTGCCCTCCTGCAACACTGCTCGTATCCCAGTCCCCCTTTCCGCTGCATAGTAACCAAGCCTTCTCCGGCACACGCTGCTTGCTCCTTACCTTGTCGGCTCTCTGGTGCTTCCGGGGCTTGAATAAAAGGGCTAATTCGGGCATGCGCTATTTCTGACAGACTGCCATTCGCGAAAGGCGACCTGTCTGGAATTCTTTTGCTCAAAGGTGGCAGAAAGCTCGCAAAAGTGTCAATGGCAATGTATGACTGAAGGGAAAAGTCACAATTCCACTGCCACACCCCTTCAATCACATATTGTTATTTACAAACTGCTGTTGAGAAATGAGTGCTGTGGTGTAGGTGCCAGCGAGTTAGCAAGCTGATGTCCCTCTTTTAACGCCCCTCTTAGACATGCCTACTCCCTTGCACCATTGCCACCATAAAAATGGGAAAGAACTCCCTTTTCTTTTTTGATGTGGACATCTTTTTTTGTATTATATGTTTCTTTGTAAACAGGTTTGTGCCCACAGCATGGACCTGCTTACCAAAAGTAAATAGGGCGCTAATGGCGATAAAACAAACACTGATGGCTATCTCGGCTGGTAACGGCATGGCGCTTTCAGACTCATGACGAGTTTGGTGGTATCTTGGCGGTTATATCCGTGAGATACCACAAACTGGTGTTACTGTTACCACCACTTGGTCAGGCGGTATTACCACTGACAGTATTAGCACCGGTTTACAAGTGGTGGTAGGCAGTTTTAGTCCCCATTAATTGGAGTCCATAGGTGGTTACCACTGCATTACCACCCTTTTTACCACACTGCCAAACTCATAATGAGGCT
Source organism: Ambystoma mexicanum (assembly GCF_040938575.1). Taxonomy (NCBI): domain Eukaryota; kingdom Metazoa; phylum Chordata; class Amphibia; order Caudata; family Ambystomatidae; genus Ambystoma; species Ambystoma mexicanum. Next base: position 479,291,438 of record NC_090929.1, read on the forward strand.
GATTGACGGCACAAGCAAAACAGTGAGGCAGTCAGGCTGCTGCCAGCTTGGATGGATCACTGAGGCATTCTTTTCTCGTCTCATTATAAGGCTGCATATACTACAACAGCTACTACTATAGACAAGGAGGTATGGTTGAATAGTAACTTTTATTTGGCCTGATACTGTTCAGTTGGCAACTTATCATGATATAAGATGTGATATGACTTGTTAAAATTACCCTAAGATGCTGTTTTAATTGCACTACATCATAAATATGTTGCTGAATTTAAGTATTCTTGCAGCATGCATGAAATGTTGTTAAAGCAAATGAACTGTTCAAAATGTGTCTTTTTCTAAAACTGTTTTAATTCAGGTCTGAAGTAAAATCTGTCTGTGTAAAATAATGACAATATATTTTAAGGCAGCTGTTTAATCATTCCTCCAACCCCCCAAAAAGCCATCCTACCACATGGACTGAGATAGAAAATCAGTCACACCATGCCAATTTGGTGTGCTATTTTACATGCAATGTTATGTCAATGCCAATCGACAATAGTACACAGAAACTATTCACCATTGTCAAATCCCTCTCCAAACCACAATCCACACTTTGCACACCCACATCCACTGAAGTATGCAACTCCCCTATGGACTATTTCAAATCTAAAATACAAAACATCAGGCAAGCCCTCCTCTCTGCTCTCCCACTCCTCGCTCCCAAACATTCCATCACATGGCACACCTTCCATCCAATTGCCACAGACACCCTCATGACTTTCTACCAAAACAAAACATGCACACTTCCAGGATGACCCATGCCCACCTCAAGTCACATCCAATTGCATCACCACCCGCACTCCCCTTTGGCTCACCATCAACTCCTGTCTCTCACATGGTACTATCCATCTACACTCCTAACTGGACCAATCTCATGGTGACATCTTTCAACCCTATACCCCATGAAAATGACCGCCGCATCCCTATCCTGCCATACCTCAACAGAATCATGGAATGCTTTGTCACTACCTAACTTCAATACATCACCACAAATAACCTACTCACCACTTCCCATCTGGCTTTCGACCTGGACACAACACTGAGACTACTGCACTTGACATCCTCGAAGACTTCTACAACATCACAAAGGACACACATCACAACTTGTACTCTTTGACCTCTCTGCAGTCTTCGACGCCACTGACTACACCATTCTACTCACCATCCCATCCCACAAGATGAAACTCTCAAGCACCATCCTTGACTGCGTCACCTCCTTCCATACTGACAGGACACACTTTGTCTCCATGCCCCCTTTCGATCTGACCCCACCCTGGTCAAGTACGGGCCCAGCAAGGCACCTCCCTGTCACCACTCCTCTTCAACCTTTATGTTGAATCCTTTGGGGTGACCCTTAGCAAACACAATATCCATTTTTATCAATAGGCAGATGACACACAATATACTTCTAGATCTCATCCCCCTCACAACTCCATATTGTTAAAAGCTGTCTCTCCTCCATCACCACCTGGCGGCCACCAACTTCTTCGAGCACACCCCTTTCAAAATGGAATACCTCCTCAGCTGCCCTGCAGACACAAACCCGAACTCACCCCTTAGATCAACGAACTTGCCACACACAATCCACACATATCCCTCATCACATTTGTAAAATCAATGGGCTTTAGCATCGACCCCGACCTTTCCTTCACACACCAAATAGCTGCTGTCAACAAAACATGCAATCTACATAGGCTCAGACATATCCTTCCTCCTGATTACTCCCCCATCACAGTCAAAGCAATAGTTCCCTCCAGGCTGGACTGCAGCGGTGCTCTCCTCGCTTGGCCCCTTACTGGAAGCCATGCAAAACACATCTGCTAGACTCATCCTCTTCTTACCCAAAGATTTGTGCATGACCCCAGCTTCCGTCCCAGCCATACTGTCTCTTCATAACCCAAAGAATTACCTTTAAACGAAACAACATTGTTTTCAAAGCCATCCACCACAAAACCCCATCTTACCTTCACAACCAACTCAATCCCATCACCCACACAAACACAACATCTCCGACACATTCCACTCTGCAAACTAACATGCACACAAAAACAACCCTGCCTCTTATCTTGCCTCAAAACTTACCTGTTTCCCCACACACATAACCTGGTCCCTCCATCACCACTGCTACCAGTTGCATATCCTAATCCTTTTATCCTACCCTGAAAACATTTTATAACTTCTGTTTTACCACCCAACTCTTCGTCCTTTGAACCTTGTAAGGTACTCCGAGACTCTTTGGGTAGGGTCCGCACTGAAGAAATTCTAATAAATAAATAAATAAATAAATGTCCATATGCAAATAATAAAAATGATCCATTCTGTAATATCTTAATGGCACTTATTGTGCAATTAATTAGCTCCACAGGTTACCTGATCATTCCCCTCGTACTAAGCCTCACTGAAAAAGACCAGCGCGCTATTTCGAGGAGCTGAGATTCCCCACAGTTACGCCACCAGTCAGAACTCACACACATATACACGTCAAGTCATCAAACCAGGATTGAAGGTGAGGAGGATGGCCTTTAGGTCTTTGGCCACCTGCCAGGGCCACCTCAAGAAAAATACTGGAAGGTGATGGAGAGGGATGCTGGGTTGTATACCTGTCCTCTCATGAACCATCATCTATATATCATGACAGTGTACCACAGTTAAGGAATTCGGCAACAACGCAAGACAATTGTCAGTCCCACAGGGTTGTGTAAATAGAAGAGGTGTGTAATACAAATCCCACGCAAAATATCGTAACATATAATTACATTGAGTGCAAACTGCCATATGTTCTGTAAGTTATGGAAAGGGAAACTATGAACACCTCATGGTATGGATCCAATTATAAAACTATCAAAGGAAGATTGCATGTGTCTGTATGTTGTGATAATCCCTACTTTTAGATACAACTTTCCAATGTTATTTAAACCAGATGCACAAAATGTCCCCAATTTAGACTGAATATCCACGCCTTGCACTCCAAAGAAGTATGATGTAGACCTCAAAGGTGCATGCCCTGGTCACCAGGGCAGGCCACTAGATTTAAAACAAAATATCACACTTAGATCTAAAGACCACTGATTTTGACCGATGTTGCACCAAATTAGATAAGTAATGAACCTGGTTAACACCCAATTGTCCTTGGTTTGGATCCAAAAGATCCCTCATTTATAACAAAATAACCTTTGGCTCATACCCAGGGACCGTGGTTTAAAAAATAAGTCTCCTTCTTAGGTCACACGATTCCTGGTTTAGACCAAAGCACCATACTATAGACTAAACGTTAGCTAATTAAGTCTCTTGATATAGACCCACAATTACCCTGTTTTATACTCCTATTGTGCCTCCTTTACACCATACATTTCTCTGAATTAAACAATATAGTTCATGGTTAACACCCAAATATCAGCTGATTACAACAAAAGGTTGCTGTTTCACCAAGGATATAAGATCTTGTTTTAGGTGTGGGGGTCCATGGTTTAGGCCTGTAACTCCAAGGATTGGACAAACACATTGCCTGGTGTCACACTAAGGGACTATGGTTTATATTATATTGTTATTGAACGTAATATTGCACGAATTCTGCCAATGCCTGATCTCTTGGTGCTTTGGAACCTGCAAGAGATGGGCTGGCTAGAGTTGGTTTGGTTGGCAAGTTAGTAAAATTATAGGATGCAAAACAAGGTGGCTCTTGCTGCAGTGCTGATGCATGCAGATTAAAAGAAACATGTCACTTTCTGCAGGTAAGCTTCTCGATCTGTTTTAGGGATTCATTGTCTTACAAGATGTTTCCTAAGTGATCCTGGGCTGAGAATGTTCGGTTGAAGAATGAGTTTGTGTGGTGACCCAGTCTGGTCCATGCAAATCATGTGCTTTTTAGGTAATGACTATGGGTGTTTGCTAGTGTGTCTTTAGGTAGTATGGGTGTGTGGAATGTGTGAGAGGGCTATGCAGCGTATATCTGGTGCCCAAGTCAGGTTGATGTATGTAGGTGGAGTGCTGAGGTAGTAATCATGTTGTTTGGTATTGAGTGTTTACATGTTATGCTTTGTGGAGAGATGTAGTGTCAGCGTCAGAGTCTGGAAGGTTAGTTGGTGATTATTAATGGTTTTGGGAGGAGCCATATATCAGATATATTGATAGGCCTGTGTGTGAGCAGATGTCCATCTGTTTTGCAGTTTTGGTTTATTGTTGTCTGGCCCTTAAAGTTTCAGCTGCCTGGTTATTTTATTAGACTCACAGCTATTTGTCGCTGTTTGTTTCCTGACCTGTTTGGTCTCTACCTGTGTGCGTGTTTGCCTGCTCAGGAATCATATTATTTCCAGCATGATTTGGAAGGATCCCAGGTACGGGTTTTAGGCTGACTTTGAATGGGATGATCAGGGTAATTATCTAGAGATTCATACTTTCTAAGGTCTGGAGACGAGACAGGTCTTCAATGCTGCCTAGATAGTAAGGTGGGTCTTGCAGCATACACATTAATTTGGGCATCGAGTTTCAAAGCCTGTTGGTCATTATTGTGAACAATATGACTCCTTGGCATTTCCTTTAAAAGTGAGGCTTTGGCACAAGTGTTGTGTTGCAGGACCATACTAGTCTTGCTGGATTGTAGGGTGTGATTTTCTTTGGGGTGCATTCCAGCCCTATGCCATGGTAGGCGGGCAATGCAGCGTGCTTTTAAGTGGATTATATCGCAGGGATGCTGTTTTTTACCCCAAACATCCTCCCCACAGAAACACAATTAAGACTTATACACTCATGATGGAGTAGATCAAGAGTCCCTGGTTTAGACCTCCCGTATTATAGTTTAGAGAACCAATGATCTGGATTAGACCCAAATATCCATTGTTAAGGATCAAAGTTTCACACATTAAAGGTTTCTGAGATTACACCCCAAATAGCTCTTGCCTAGACCCGGAAAGCCATGGTTTAGATCCAAATGTCTCGTCTATAACTAAAACAAACTGGTTTAAACCCAAATGATCCAAAGTACAATGGTTTAGACCCTGGAGATTTGAGGATTAGACCAAGTGCCCCTGGTTTGCCAATCGAAGGTCCTTGATGTAGACACAAAAATGTGCCTGGATTCAATACTAAGGAGTCTGACTTAGACGTGAATTAATCTAATTCAGTGCGAAAAAGCCATTGGTTTGAAACCTATTGTGAGGCAAGTGCCCTAAATGTGTACCCCTAAATAAGCACAGTTAAGCCCTGGTTGAGATCATTTCCCCCAATTCCCTGTAAGTACCCAGCTAAGACCCAGCCGGCACTTAATTTATAACTAAATTGACAGGCTTAGAACGAAAAAATCCCTGCTTCAAATCCCCCAAAACTAGTAGTTCATACCTAAGGCTCCCTAGTTAAAACCTAAACATCCACCTTGTAGACATGAAGGTCGCTGGTTCAGACCTAATGGTTCCAGTTTAAACCCCAGCCTCCCCTGGTTTGGACCTAAATTTTCCAGGCGGTGGTGGAGACAGCCATTGCATGGGGGGGCATGAGCAGAGGGCCTGAAGCCCTTCACAATTGAGGAATTCTCAGGCAGAAGCCAGCACAATGCAATTACGCTCTTCCCCGGGCAACCCATGGGAAAGTGGCAATGCAGCACAATGTTGTCAAATCTCTCACCTGTGGGAACAGAGGGTGTTTAAAGTATCACTAGCAGGCTGCAGCTACAAACATAGGGCAGAGGACAGAATCATGCCATGCCCTTATAAACAGACACCCCCAAAGAAGAAGCCAAACACTTAACTGCTCTGCTCAGCTTCATTACCTGGTGAGATACTGATACATGTTTGCAGGCTATGCCATAGCTCTCAACCATTTGTGTCACAAAGGTGGGTGAAATCACCCAATTTTATTTTTGGCGGGGGAGACGCCCATTTGAATGAATGGGCGTGCAGGAGGCTTGGCGGGTGAGTCAGCCCTTTACAAGGCGGTTGACACCCGTCAAAAGCGTGTGAGTTGAGAGCTATGGCTATGCTGTGACCTGTAGTCCCCTCACATCACTTTGAGAACATGCCCTGTTTGATTCCTAGCATAAGGAACTTTTTAAAACTGACCCATATGCTTCAATATGTTCTCTCCATCTTTAAGCTCATTTGGGAGCATGGGTAGTTTATGCATGTCGAGGTGGTTATATGTGATATTACGGAAGCAAATTTCAGGGTGGTACATTTCACTGCAGCCAAAATACAGAAAAAATACTGAATTTTCTTTTTATTTGGGGTGCCCACCCAAACCTCCAGTTTTTCTATCCTTATAACCCGACCCAAACCCCATCATGACCCATTTAACCCCTTACCCCACTTCCCTATATATATATATTTAATATTTTCTGTATTTTTCTGTATTATGGTTGCACTGAAATGTACCACTCTGAAATTTGCTTCGGTAAATTGTCTGGGTACCGTGACTCACGAGGCACTTTTTAAAGCAAACACATACATGCCAACCCTCCTTATTTGGGTGGGAAACGCACAATTTTTTCCATCAAAAATGTTGCTGATTTTTTACTTTCCCCCTCTTAAATATGTGTATCCCCAATTCATTCCAATGGGCAAATTCAATGTTCACGATTTCTGTTACAAAATCTCCCTCCCAGCTGTGACCAAATGTTGGCATGTACGCAAAGAGTAATAGAGTAAATGTCTCTGTGCATTTGGCTTCTAATAATGTTCACCCATGCTGTCCCTATTCCTCCTGTCCCCTCTCTTTAGGATCCGCCATGGTGCCTGGAGACCACACACATTGTAGCAGTCAGTGGTATAGATCCCAGTTCCAGTATAACATAATGCTGACCACAAAAGTCCATTTGGATCTCGAAATGTCATAGAAAGTTTTGATCAAAACGCTCCATTTCAAACCCTCGGAGTTAGTGGTTTAGGGTCGACCGCAAAATGTACACAACACTGACCCCTAAAGCTCTGGGTGCAGGTGCTCGGCTGGGCCACGCGTCTCTGGATTTGTCCCGTACTGCCGCCCTGACAGCTGCCTCCTCCCTGCCCCCGCCCCTCCCTCGGCCGCCTCCATGTTTGTTTGTCTCAGCGGCTCCAGCTGATCCGGGGCCTGATCCGTAGGCACAGCATCCGGTGCTGTATTCCCGGGTCAAACAACGCCACGGGCGCTTGCTACCGGCCAGGCCACTACCCACCCCACTTCAACCGGCGGCACCCGCTGAAAACATTAACAACAAAACAGCCGCTCGTCTGATATTGGAAAGGGGAGGAGCTAACGACAGCAGCACCTAAAGGGTGTCTCCAAAATAACAAAAAAGCATGAATATAAAAATCCATCTCGCGGGGCAAAAATCAAATCTGATTTTACTGATCTTTGCATTTCATAGGCAAACGTACAATGAGCGACACCTATAAAATGAAACCCACCCACGGTACAATTATTGCAGTAGTAGAAAACCACGAACGATTAAATACATGCATACGAGCTGAGACGATGATTGTCTATTTGTGGGGCTAAAAATCCACCTACTGAACACCCCAGACTCTCAGAGTGCCATAAAAAGAAAAACAATGGCCTCCGGAAGGAAAATGAACGTCCTTCTGGCCATATTTTCCCTTTTGCTGTTTTTTTGGCTAATGGAATATGACAGCACACGGTGTAAGTGGGAGGAGGAGGCTTGTCAGGAAGTGGAAAAGGAAGCGGTGACACCGCCGGAAATCGGCCACTTGCCGTCACAGGCAGCCACAGACCCCTTTCCGAGTAGCCGGAACGTGCACTTTTGACAAAAAAGACACGCCAATACAATATTACACGCACGCAAAAGCTGCTCAAACATCTAGAACCTTCTCATAACGAAATGTGAAATACATTGGGAGCCAATAGAAAGTTTAGGTGGTTTATAAATTATGAACCCACAAAGGTAAGGGAAAATGACACTGGTACCCGGCATGAGACACCTGGTGGGGGTACTCTCCATTCCCTGATATGTAGGTGTTGTTTTAAAGCAAACATGCAGCACCGTTTACCAGTCCCCCGTGCCTCACTGCCAGCAGTGTCGAGAATATGCTATGCACATACAACAAAAGACTCCCCCCACACCCCCCTTCTGTTTGACAGCTGTTTCGCCTGAAGTGGGAGGGAAACTAAGAGGGGGCAGGTCCCAGTTTTTGTATTTTAGGGCAGGCTATAATCTTTTTCCGCCTTACCACTTCGCCGAATTTAATATTTTTAAGACCACAAATGTCACCCCCCCAGACAAAAATGTCATAAAACAGGCTATGCAAACAATTAATGCATGCAAGTGCAATATGTTTTAACAACTCGTGACAGGCGATGGGTGCCCTGTCTCCCAATCGTACGCGATTCTATTCCTTATGTCGTGCCATATAATGCACCGCATACACTTTAAACGCCGAACATAAAAAATAGCGTGCCTCGCAGCGCTTCACTGGCACAGGTGCGGGCGAATCGCAGCCAACCTCATGTAAGGCTTAATTTCAGGCCATCTAATGGTATACACACATGCCATCCAATTGCCTACACCGGGAATTGCCAAATATGGGAGCATTAATAACTATAAAGAGAACCCCTGTTTACTTTCAGTACCACCTCTACAGACATAGCGCGCGTGCATGCATTAAAAATAATAATACCACAATGCCCCTCTAAAACACACAACATAAAAACAATGCATGTAATATGTACATTGTTATGCATTTTAAAAGTGAAACCATTTTAGGCATAGCAGGTGTTCAGCGGCAGTCACCCAGTCGGTTCCTGGCTCCAAACAAGCAGACATATGACCCCCAGCCCCCAGTTCGCACTCCCTAGGAAATGCATATACGTATGGAAAAACCCTCGCACCCTCCGAAAGCACCCTCCCGAGCCCCCACCCCCAATGGGTTCCTTATATAGCACAAAGGCGAGCACAGGCAGACCCATAAAAAGCAAGTGCAACGCTCACCCGAAATCCTGGTCCATGGATTTGAAGAAGAATTTGTAGCTCTGCACAGGGCGGTTGCTGAGGACATTTTTAAAATCCGACAGAGTGACTTTTTCAGGGGAGACGGGCAGCTTCACCAGATACGGGGTCTCTTCTTCGTCTATGTGGTAAATGATTTTTGTCTCCGCCATGGGAGAGGGGACGGGGGGAGGAGGAGAGGCAGGCGAGAAAGGGGACAAAAAGAAAAGCCCCTTCTTTCATAAGCCAGGCTAGGGAAAAGAATTCCCCAGAAAACACGGGAAAATGGAAAAAAATGAAAGCGGCCAGAGCTCGTTTCCGTCCAGTGCCAGTCACTCAATAGGGTTTCACAATATCGCATGTACAGTTCCCAGTGCCTCTCAAAACAGGAAGGGAGATTTCAGTGCTCCTGAACGCACTGGGCTGTGGGAATGGCTCTCCTTTTTTCTGTGTTATTTTTTTTTTTTTGCTCCCTGCACTGCTCTCTAGCTGTTCTGGTGGAGAAATACAGGCTGAATAAGCCAGCTTTCAAATGACAATAGCCCGCGCCGCATGGGGCGAAGGGATTTCCATAGCGGTACACGTTACACCATAAATACTTTAGACACAAAAATGGGGGCGTGGGTTTCGCCCTTGCTTGTTAGGGGATTTAAAGAGGGGAGTGAAGGGCGGGGGGGGGGGGGGGGGGGAGTTCTAGTCCTCCATTGCTACTGGTTAAAAATATAACATTATTGAACTCGCCATGCAAGAAGCATTACATCTTCCTCTGACTTCCTAGGAATTACTCATCCTGGAGACAGGTGCTTCACAAGCCCCTTGACCTTTTTTTTTTTTTGATCTTCCCAATATTTTTTTAGCACAAAACGCTTGCCCATAGCCAGGCACAGAAGTTTTTCGGACCCGCTGAGATTTTATGTTTCATTAGCAAGTGGTTTAAAAGTACCCAGGGATTCTGGACAGAGCGGTCACAAGGGCTGTGAGTATGAACATGTGGACATGGGATAAATGCGTAAGAGAACCTTTTTGGATGTGAAGATATGTGAGTGGGCAACTCCTGCATATACTATATATGGCTGCAAAGTCAAATAGTGTTTGAGGAGCACTACAGTACATTCAGAGGTGGACATGGAAAAACAATTGGTGGGGGATCCCAAAAGGGACGAGGTTGGGCAGAGTTTGGGGGGGCGTTGCCCGAGGAGGTGGGGTTAAGGGGGCGGAGCTGGCAGTTGACCTCTGATCAAAGGAAATGTCCAAAATAATAGTTTAAAACGGCACTTTTTCTTTCATGCTGCTTCTTTTCCAAACTATTAATCAATTCCACTTTAAACCACTCCCATGGCACTGGTGATGAGTTACTTCACTGTGCGGATAATGACCAGTGTTGCTGAGTAAATATTCTTTAAAATGCACAATTTGCATCCCATTTTATAAAAAAAAAACTCCCCCTTGGGTACTATTCAAACAGGGTGATTTCTGTTCACCATAAGCAGCGTTTCTTTTACTTGAACCACACCCGGCACAGCTCCTGCAGCTCCCCTCTGAAAGCAGTTGAGTGGCTGCATTGTGTGTGATGTTAATAGGGGTATTTATTCATACAATGTTTGTGGGATACCTGTATATTTATCTATTCATGCAATGTTTGTTGGACACATGTATCCTACAAACATTGCATGAATAAATAAATAATCCAAGTTCATCTATCCAACAAACATTGCACAAATAAATAAATCGGGTCGTGGCTGAGGACTGTAACTTCCTCTTGTGACCTCTTGCATGGGGTCACCAGAGGAAGTTACAGTTTGCTCGCGGGCATATTTTTAGTTTTTCTTTCTTTCTCCCCAGCGCAGAGCAGGGGTTTGGGGTGGCTGACTCTGGCCGGATCCCAATGACCAGCGCTGAGTACATTCCAATAACGTAATCTGGGCGCATATAACTAAAACAAAGACCAAGGACCACTTCCTTAGTGAGGTGTGCTTAATAAGGTGTGAAGTAACCACTAGAATTATATGCATGTTGATGATAAAGTATAGCAAGGACAAAGCCCATCATTCGTAGCCCAGTATTTAATGTCACATCCTCTTCATGGTGTGTTTACAAAGAAATAGAAACCACTGTGGCCAATGCATTTCAGACATCAAATCCATCATCAGCACAAGGTCTGGGGGAAACATTACAATAAACCACCTGGTGATACCCTTTTATGGACAGGGATGAGTTTAAAACTAAAACATCAAGACAATAGAGAAAACAATGACTACTGCACATACTTCACCAGAAGGAAGAGCAGATAACATATATCATCTAACTTCAAAACCAACTAAGATAGTGATAGGTTATGTTATTTGATATTTGTATAGTGCCTACTTCCATTGTTATGGCTCAAAGCGCCGTGGGGTGGAAGTCCCTTGAAAATTTGTAGCCTGTGCAAACATGAAAATAATAGAGAATGTTACATTGTATGCAAATAGTAATTAGAATTAGGTGACTATACAATTGCTAGCAGAGACTTCTACATTAACGCATTATACAAATTACACACAGCACTGCGTTCAAGTGCAGAGATGAAGGCTATGTCAGTGACTCTATGACAGTAGGACCGATTATTTTGAGGGACTCGTCAAAATTCTAAGGGTTGTAGTGCAAGAGTTGGAATGGGTATTATAAATAGCATATCAACCCCAAGGGCAACTGTTTACAGTTGAGGACTTTCCTTTACTTTACGTGCAGAACACATCCGCGCTGAATAACATGCAGTTGCATGCAAATTATATGCACAATTGTCAGATATGTCAAAGAGACATTCAACGCATGTCCTTTAGTCTGTACCATTGGATTGCTGCTGTGCACATGTTTCATGTTGGTTACGAACAAGATGGTGATAATACATAGCCATCTGAAGACAAAAATACTGCCTAGTCCTCCATGACATCACCAATCTCCATGACTCGCAACACTCTAGAGAAAAACCACTTGCCCCCCACCTGAGTCTCTGAATATTAATTTCCCCGCCTGGAGGAGTCATGTGCACCTCACCTTGGGCTAGCGGGAATTCTAGTGAAGTATTATGCTCCTTTTGAGGCTCTGTAATCCCCTTGGACCACCACAAGCCTAACACTAGACCACAAGCACAGTGACAACACAATATCATCATGCACACTTGGCAGTCACATCCGCAACACATTGCAACGCACGTCCACCCATCGGGTGGACCCTTAGGTATACCCAGTAGACAAATCAAAGTTTCATATGAGGATATGTAGAAATGGCAATATATCACTGGGAATGACATGGTAACAGTATCCTAAAATATCTCAGAAACATTTTGTGTGAAGGCCAACTCTTACAAATCAAAGCCTAACACATAAATGACGATATATGGGTGGAGAGCTCATCTGTGTAAGGCATAGTGGTTCATGTAGTTATATCAAAGTTTTTGTTGCACAGGGATTGATAGCGTTATTTTTAAGCAGCAGTCTTTTGAGATGTAAGGCCTTGATTGTGTTATTTAAATTAGTTCCTGTTGTAATTAAAATAAGACCAGAGTGTGTCCTTGCGTTTGTTCCTTTCACTTAGGTCCGATTAAAAACAAGTGCTAACAACAGCTATAATTTAGCCTTTTATGTAGGGAATAGATAGGCATTTGTGAGGCACTGAAATCATTTGATTGTGTACTTGCACCATTTTCCTGCTGTTGCCATGTCATGGGCAGGTCCATAATGGCAGTGTTTGGGAAATGTCTATTACTTCGTTTCTAGCTACTTATATCATGTACAAACATCAAAGTTTATGTTGTATAGGGCCTGACAGTATTATTTTTAAGCAGTCTTCTGAGATTTAATGGCTCAATTGTGCATGTAAATGAATTCCTGTTGTAATTAGAATAAGACAGATGTGCACCCTTGAACACGTCAAGTCCTGTTAAAAACAAGTACTAACAAATGAAAATGTTTTGTCTTTTGCATAGGTATTATGCAATGTAATGTAAGTGGTTTTGTAGAGCGCACCATATACCATTATTGGTGGCTTAGCTGCGCTTGGCACTCTAAAAAAATAGGGAGTTGGGTTCATTTGTGGGACAGTGTGACTGGCAGATGCAAAAACCTGTTGTGTTGATGGGTGCAGGAAGGAAGTACCGGCTTCCTGAGTGCCAATCTGCTTTGTGTGTGCTTGGCAGAGAAACCTGGGAGAATGTGAACCATAAGAAAGAGCCCAAGATCTGATAAACTGCAGCACTTTGGGTCTGGATAGCCTCTTATGTGGCAGAGTGTGGCAGGGAGAGGAGAACTTGGTTGTGGCTCAGGTAGTGTTGCTGTGGTAATGGCTAGGCCTGGGGTGGCCGTCTGTGTGGGATTTGTGTGTGGAGTGTAAGGTGATAGAGATCTTAGAGGGGGGAGGGCTTGTCAGGGGAATGGGGGCGTAGGCCATACAAGGCAAAATAACCTGCAACCTTTCACTCCTATCACTGGCCTCTTCCATACAGGTCCCATTTCTCTAGCTCACACTGCCCCTGTATATACCCTCTCTCTCTCTCTCTCTCTCTCTCTCTCTCTCTCTCTCTCTCTCTCTCTTCTCTCTCTCTCTCTCTCTCTTTCTCTCTCTCTCTCTTTTGCTCTCTCTTTCTCTCTCTCTCTCTCTCTCTCTTTCTTGCTCTCTCTCTCTCCCCGCCTCTCTCTCTCTCTCTCTCTCTCTCTCTCTCTCTCTCTCTTTCTCTCTTGCTCTCTCTCTTTTTCATCAATACATTGTATCCCATGTTCAACACAACAACCATCTGCAAGGTCAAGGAGGCAGATAAGGGGGAAGGGAAAGTCTGTAAACTCCAGCCAGGTACCATAAATTGCAGCTAAGTGTTATGGGGGCAAGAACCTTTGGTTCAGAGAAATGGCTACTTGAAATGTGGGTCTGCAGTAACCCATTTTTCCTTGCTTAGTTGGCAGGCTTCAAGATGCCTCAAAGCTCACTCTACCATGCTCAGGTGCTATGTTCAGTGGCCTGCTGGAAATTCTGCTTGTCAGGGCAGCCCTAACTTAGACAGGGAAAGAAGGTGCTTGTCAGGAATTGGTTGGGACAAAGGCTAGAATCCCTGTTCATTTTGCCCAAAAGTCTACTTTACTGTCTCCGTCAAACCTAAGCTCTTTTCAAACGGTCCAAAATTAAAATACCCCCTCTACCACCAACAACAGACACAAACTCATCAGGTTTTAATATGGCACCGGACCAGAGTGATGCTGCAGCCCTGCAGTGGATTCTTCTTGGTGAAACGTGGTGCAAAAAAGATGGAGGGTATTGTGTGGACTCCTAAAAATGTGGTGCACCTTGGTATAAAAAAGGAGACCGGGAGGTGCGACGGCAGAAGGATGGTGAAGCGCATTGCGTTGACAGTGACATACAAGTGTAATGGGGTTAGGGTATATGATGGACTTGCCAAAAAGAATGCAGTCTCTAATTTGCAGTCTTTCTGGCCCCTTTGTCGGTAAGAGTCTGAGGAGGTTTTCTTTACAGTTGCAACAGTTAATATGATGGGAGCAGGCCAAAAACAGCTATGTGAGAAAAAGATGACTTAAGAATCCAAGGAGCTAAGTTTGCCATCCATGTGTTCGTAATCGTACCTGTGCTTCTTGTTGGTGATGAAACTAGGCTTTGCTTTGCAATAACTGTGGAAGTAAAGCAGAATAATGCTGTGTGTTAAGGGTCGGAAATCCTGTTTAGAAAGTAGAGGAGAATGTATTAAAAATTTAAAAAAAACGTGTCGAATTGGGAGATGTATGCACAGAAAAAGCACTCTGACGCACACACTCAGGGGAGAAAATCATCGCAAGTAAACTGGATAACAATGGAAAGTAAACTCTGTTAATGATTTCAATCAGGCACACACCCGGGTCTCGCCTAGCATGTAATGCAGAGATGAAATACTTATTTATTATGTCTATAGGTTCAATATTCTGAGTGATATGCCGCTCATATCACGCTTGTCTCAAAATACCCCTCAGGTAACAGTGGACCAGGAATCAGGCTCGTTGGTAAAGGTAAATATGTATTTATTATTTAAAATTCAAATCACACACACATTTTAATATATATATGTATATATGGGGCAGCAATCACAAATTATGGTGACAAAACTAATCAGAAATAAGTAAGGCAATTGAATTCACTTTTGAGCAGCACAGAAGATAAAACACAGAGAAAAGACAGTTTTGGTTTGTGAAAAGATAGCGCTTAGGTTAATATTTCCCCCTGCAAAGTTTTTAATTCACACATGAGCAATTCTACACAAATATAAGTGAGCAGCAGGTATTCAGGAATGAACAACAGAATACAGTGTTTGAATATAATCTTCCCTCCCCAAATAAGAGAGAAAAGGTTTTTGGAACTTTGACACTTTTAAAAAGTGACAGTTGTAAAAGGCTTTGTGAAACAATGAAAAGTGTGCAAAATGCTTAAATTGATAACAGAAATCCCCATGGGAGCAACACTAAACAGGTTCTAACAACCATAAGCTACAATGTGAGCAACAGAACACACTTTAATTCAAAATGGGAGTGCGGAAATACTTTGAATGTGAAAAGACATGTGTAAAACTTTTGCAAAAATGTGAATTTGTGCCTAATTTCCGTGATGTGATTTTTAGTTGTGGATGTAGCTACAGGTCTTAGGTTTCAGTGAGAGTTGAAATTAAGTTCTATCTATAAAATTGAAGAAGTTATGCAAGTTTGAATGAGAGGTGTTTTTGAAAATAAAGACGCGAAAATGAAAACAGAAATCAGTTCTTACAATGACAATTATGCTCTAAACTAGGGTATTCAGGCTGGTTACCAGTTTGAAACACAGTAAGCCCTGGAGTGGTCCACGGAAACCAACCCCAGCACCTCCGTGTCCGCCTTGGAGTACTCAGTCGGATTACCCGTGGGATGATTTTAAGGGTTTGGGATTCTACACGACTAAAGGATTATCACTATCACAAGAAATCAAAGCAAGGGTTCAGACTGGTGTGACACTATTACAAGTTCTTAAGTTAAAGAGAGGATGGGTTGAGATTGGAATGGACAAGGCAAATATACTATGGGTTACTATGTCTCCTGTTGATACTTACAGCCCACTGTAAATTAAGATTGGACCATTGGGGTTCTGGTCATCCGGATCGGTTCTACCGGCAGCAGGGCACTTCTGGCAGGATGGTCAGCTGAGCGGTTCTGGTCAATTGGACTGCACCTCATATTGGATTGGATTGGCCCTTCTGGCCCTTCTAGTCACTGGACACGGTAGATTAGCAGGATTGCGAGTTTTAGCAGGCAAGCATGAATGGTAGCAAGCCAGATTGAATCTGAATTATTCTTTCCTGAAGTTTAGGATGGTTCAGAATTTGGGCCTAGCTGAAAAGAGTTCAGCAAATGCAGAGGCCTGGGGTTTGCAAAGTAGTCTGGATCAGGACAAGATGAAGAATTCTGGAACAGGATGCAGAAGTCAGGAAAAAAGCGTTGAGCAGAAATGAGGATGAAGTCAGGAATCAGTGTGTGTCTGTGTGTTGTGAGGTTCCCATATTTATCATGCCAAGTGACATCACTAAGTTTATGGTAGGAGCAGAATTACAAAGCACAGCCCCACGCTGTGATAGGTCAGAGGCACTTGCTTTTTTCTGGTTGGAAGTCAGAAAGAGTTGTCATATTTCATGATGAGATTTGGGAACTCCCACATTGATTTGAATCACAAATTAACTTTCCCACAAATGCACATTTCTATAATTATGCCCTCCCATAAAATCAGACACCTACATTACATATTGTTTAGGTAATCCTGACATCTAACTCCCATATCAGTGAGAGCTGTCTTTGTCATTTTGTGGAATTTTGTCAATTTTAATCATAATGGTTTGGCCTAACAATTCCTAATACATATCTGGGCTATTACCCCTAGGACATGGGTATACAATATTATATTTGCAGCATCAATAGTTTTGCCACAATCAGTGTTTTGATGTATCTTTGGTTCCTTATGCAGTACAGGGTTCACTCACGTCTCCAAACAAAGAACATAACATTAGATTTACAACTACCAACTTTTAGATTTATCCTCCTTCTTGTGGCAAAGTTAAACATCTTTAAAGCTTAATTACAAATAGGCATTTAAACACCAAAAGTTCTTGGCAGTTTTTTAAAACTTTCATTCAACTGGCAACAGCTGTCAAATTCGTTTGATCAGGGTGGGGGTCCTGAAGGAAGTTTCCTGCCCCTCCTTTAAAGGGATCAGTATGCAGCCTGCCATTGTCTTTGCTTGAGCCACAGACGAAAGTCTGATGAGTTCTTTGTTGTAAATATGCGAGAACCTCCAGCATAAATTAAGTCTTCCTGCTAGCAGTGGATTGTCAACCTGACGTGTCATCTTTCTCAGGCTGAGAACTGTCAGGCAGAATTATTATTACTCAAGACTGTGTTTTAACTTGAAGTTACCTATATCTTCATTAGAACAGAGAAAAGGAACATAGTTTATAGGGGATTTTGACATTTAAAGAATTAAGCCTTTCCACAAAAACATACTTTTAAACAGGCGATTTTGCACTTTCTTCAGGGAAAAAGCACGTTTAAACGGAGTATTTTACACCAGCTTTTCCTTCAGTGCTGTGATTTGTTTTCCAGTTTGGCGATATGTATCCAGCCTTTTGTTTGTAGTCTGTGCCTGCACAGTTGAAATTGTTACATGTTTTGCCATTTTAGCCGCATTTTTCCCGTGGAACTGAAAACAATGTTGCTGGGCTGCCTTTTTCATGAAGTACATTTCTTTGCTGCTGTCTGTCAATGAGGCCCGGCTTCTTTGGCCACACTGGATGATCTGTAATTCTTTTACTTTCAATGATTCACTGAAAAATGAATGGATCTAGCGCCAAAACAGCACTTTGAAGGTTGCAAAGCTACCTTTTTTAAAAGGCATTTTCGATTTTCAGGACAATTCTGCTGCCTTGCTCCATGTTGGAATGTGACAGCACCCACTGACATGCTCCTGCAGTGAGATTTCTGTCTTTACCCCAACTTTGACTGTGTGTGGCAGGGTGTACAGACTTTTGTGTTTGTGACCCATCAGAGTTTTGTAGCTTTTTGCGCACACAGTGGTTAGCGCATCCATTTTTGGCTGTTTCTTTCGCCAGTTGTAAATTGAGGCAGTGGGGTACATTTGAATGGGTTAAAATATCCCACAAAAGAACCCCCCTTGACTTCAGCTTGACTTCCAATCGTGGAAGTCAGGCACGTGGGATTTGTCTTTCTGTCCATGTGAAGAAGATTAATTTCTTCAGGTTTAGGTCCTTCTCCCATCAGCGATTGATGCGACACGCTCTCCTCGCCGGCTCTGATTGACATAGGAACGATACCCCCGTCTTCTCTTATGCTTTCTTTTTCAGCGTGGAGCGACTCTCCGGATCGCTTTGGTTTTTCTTCCTGGGTCCCTGAGGAGGTCCTCCTTGGTGATTAGGTGTATTTAGTGCCAATACTAGAAAACAGAACATAACGCAGTTATAAACATTTTTCTTCCCCTTGTGTCAAATCTCCTTTGGGGTTGCGTATTCTGTAGGCGACTGGTGAGTTTTTGTCCACAATTTCAAAAGCTCCCTGCTGGCTGGGCAAACATTTGCACTCCTTGTCTTGGTTCCTTTGGGAACTGTGCAAGTAGACCCTGTCTCCTACTTGATATTCCTTTTTGGTTGTCTTAAGGTCATAGTGGGTCTTCATACTGTCTGCAGATCTTTCTAGATTCTGCTGAGCATACGCAAAAGCATGTTGAAGGTGTTTTCTCAGATTCTCAACATAACCATGAGTTGTGGAGGCATTTATCAATGACTGCTCTTGGGTTCTATAGAGCAGATGCTGGGGTAGCACCATCCTTCATCCAGTCATCAGCTCAAATGGAGGCATTTTTGTTCAAGAAGAAGGGGTAGATCCGATGGCCATCAGGACAAGGGGTAATCGAATATCCCAACCTGGCCCAGAGTCTGCCACAAACTTTTTTTTTTAATATGCTTACAATGGTTTTATTGTACCTCTCAACTCCACCACTAGAGGACTGCCGGTTGGCAATGTGTAATTTCCTTTTTACCCCAAGTATCTCCCACATCTTTTTCATCACTTTGCTGGTGAAGTGACTACCTCGATCTGACTCAATCATTTGGGGTAGTCCAAAACACGAGAAGATGTGATTGATCATCAGGGCAGCTGCTGTTTCTGCCTTCCAATTTGGGGCCAGGAGACATTCCACCCATTTAGTAAATGAGCATGTTACGGTTAACATGTACTTGTTCCCCCTAGAGGAGCGAATCACGGGCCCGATGAAATGGACTTGCAACTCTGACCAAGGCAGTGTCAGCCCCCTCTTTTGGAGGGGAGGACAGTGTGTGAGTGATGTTGGCTGAAATTGTGCACACACAAGACACCCCTTCAAGTACTGGTCGAGGTCCTGCCCCATGTGTGGCCAGTATGCAACCTCTCACAAGATTTCTAGTGTAGTATGAAATCCCCGCTGGCCGGCTGTGGCTGCATCATGGGCGTGACTTAGCATCAGTCCTCGGAATGAGGTAGGGACCACCCACTGGTCACAGCCAGATATGGATCTCCTCACCAATAAACCGTCTTGGACTCAGAATATTTTTGGACATTTCATCAACACTCTGAGGTCCTCCTTCCCAATGCACTCGGTATCCGTCATGGGGAAAGTTCTCAGGGTCCTCAGTGTATTGATAAAACTTACCAATGATTGGATCACCTTATTGAGACATGATTAAATCAGTATCTAGGATCACCTTACACCACTGGGCAGTTGAGAGTTCATTGTGAGCATTTGTCTGGGACGTAGTGACAGCAGTGACCTGGATTTCCCCCAATAGGGACTCGATCTCAAGTAGATCCCCTTGGATGGCTCTGGTTTCAGCAATCTGATCAGCTAGGTCATTTCCAGTTTTGTCTGGTCCCACTACTTTAGAATGACCCTTGATCTTTTTCCAATAGATGGTCATCCCTTTAGAGGTGACCAGATCATCAATATTCTGTATTAGTTTTCCATGTTTTAGTGGTTTGTTGTTAGCACATAGCATGCCTCTGGTTTTCCAACTAACCAGGTGCTCCACAAACCTGTTCCGGACATAATCTGAATCAGTGATTATGACCAGTTCGTGGAGTTGGTGTTGGACGGCAGTGAGGATGACTTGGCGCTCAGCCATTAGCTCTGCCACCTAACTGTGGAATCAGAAATAATACAATATTACGGCTGTTACACCATGCAAAGGAAAATACACCGACACGGGCTTGTAAAGATTCCCAGAATCTTTATTACAAAACTGAACAGTATTCAACAAAGTACGCAAATAGCTATTTGGCCGTCAATACATCACAGAGACCACCAGCAGGGTTCAATGTGAGCAGTGAACAGAATTTCCTAGTTGGACATCGACGTATTTATACAATTTATAAAAATGATGTCCAGCCTCTTACAAGTTAATAATACATTGGGCTAGGGTCGCGCCAGGTTCACTTTCCTAATTTACATATCTCGTGCATGCGGTTTACTTTTGAATACATTCACTAACATACTCCATTATTCTTTAATTTAACGTTACACTCTTTATGTATCATTTTAATACAGATCAAACAAATATTTCGCATTTTATATTTGGATAGAGTTACTGTTCTTGTATACTTGTAGTTTAACATTGCTGATTCAAGTAATCCCCTGCTCCCAAGGTCAACAAAGGACAAGGTCTACATGACCCTAACATGTAGCCTGAAGGCAGGTTGGACATTAACTCTCCTACAGAGGTTGAAGAGGTTAAGGCAAGAACAAGAGCACACGAGACGGCCATTTTAGATTACAGGGTGACTTTGTACAAAACCCCAAAATGGCAGTTCTAACCTAAAATGGAGGTTTGATTCAAGATGGCGGCTTACATCAATTTCTAAGGTTAAGACCTTGTTGTAGAGAGTTATTTGCGTACAATTTCAAGCAACTTGGCGTAGGCCAATATACATACAATCGTTACAATAGGAGGCATAATTTAATATCCAGTTTGACAAACCCTCCTTTTGGCCTATGCCAAGTGCTAACACTACTTCTGATCTCCTTGCAAGTAACTCCATACGTCATCGTCCATACACCCTGAATCATTGTCTGACATGTATATTGCCATTAGGTCTGACACCAGAGTTTCTTTTAACACATACTCTTTGGAAACCTTATCTGGGGCGTATATTTTATGCCCTATCACAGTTGTTGCTTGCACGCAACATCCCCCTAATACTGAGCATATACCAGGGAGACACTGTATACAACAGCAAAGAAACAGAAAACTTCCCAAGATAATCGGCAGGTCCGAAAACAACTTCCATCCCCATGACCGTAGGAGGTCCCAAAACCATGTACTAAGTTCCCAGTTTCCCTCAGGAACATGTACTTCTGAACTAAGAACATGTAGATTTTGGATAGCCCTAAAGATCGTCGGTGACGAGTCTTGTACGTAAACGCAGCAAGCGGACCCCACTAATTTACATACTCCTCATCGCTCTGCCAGGATGACATCTAATGCCTTCCGGTTCTGAAGAGCCACTAATCTTATCGCTCTCTGCTCTAACATCATATTATAGAGTATGTCAGTGGTCCGGTTGATGGTTCTCTCCAATACTCTCGCTAGTCCCCTGATATCTTCTGAATTCGTAATTTGCCCAAAGAATGGCACAAAGGATTTCATAATATCTCCTAGAGTTTGCGCTGGAGTATCCCCTTTCACACCTCGTCGTGGACGAGTCTTCGAAATTTCTGCAGTACTGGCAATAAATACCCCAGGTAATAGAATCCCTAAATGACAGGTTCCTTGCCAATCCCTGGGCAACCATGGAAATGCCACATTACCGCAAACAAAATAGACAGGTTCGCCTTCGTACAGAGGTCTGTTTTCACTAGTCAAATTCGCAACGTTGGTGCACTTTCTAAAATTACCCATTGACCATGTTCCATTCCTCTGTATGCAGAAGGATACTGAATCGGGGCTATGATTAACAGAATAAGATGGAGGCGTGGCATCCTTATTGCCTATAGGAGCCATTTTGAAAGATATTAAAGACTGAAAGGGACGAGACAATCTATCAGAGGGCCTAACAGAAGCAACGTTTGGCTTACTTCTATTTGCAAAAAGCGAGCATCCTAGCGGCATCAAAACATTCTTTTCAAAACTATTTAAATTTGTACCATCAAAGTTCCCTGAGATGCTGTCATTCCATCGACCAAAAAATAGTCGTCTAAGAGAAGCGTAACAGGCAGTTGTCAAAGGTAAGGGATAAATATACCAACCTAGCCCCTTATCCCCATGTTGTGGTAGATGTGAGCAGATCCAGCAATTGGTCTTATTAAAAATTGCATGAGTGGCATTCATTATTAACAAAAGAGTGTTATTCTGATAGTTCCGTTTATGCAAAGAATCTCTAGGCGACAAAGTATGCAATTGCACGGAAGGATTGGGAATAACAGATGCATTTTCAATAGATAAAAAGTCCTCTAACGGATATGCTTCCTCCAGATACCATAACCCAAACCCAACAGTTACTAAAAATACAGTAATTATCACAAAAAGGCAACAATACACTTTGGGGGTCCCCTTATATGCTTGATCATTGTCTCTGCTAGTCAAATGTTTATCTAAAAGTTCGGTACGAGCGGTAGCGGGTGCAGGCATTGTCGTCTTCAACCGAAAAAACACCAATGGTTCGTTTGCTGGCGACTCCAGTCGTGCGTCTTCTTAATGTCTTTCCCACAACCCTTAGCCAACAGAATCTTCCCATACAGTCGGGCCAAAAGGCAAGCCCTCAAATGATTTTCTTAATCGCACAGTCAGACCATGCTGTACATTTACTTCCTTGGGCGCAAATTATATTTTGCAGTTTCTGGTAAGGACAAAGTGTCGTCACTTCCTCCTGGAAGTGGCGAATGGACAGAAATGGGATCAGCAAAGGATTGATCCGGAAGTTCCACTGTTGGGGAGTGCGGAGACAAGATGGCCGTTTTGTCTGGCCTTGCGGATTCTGAAGCGGTCTCATATTCTCCCTTGTTGGTTGTTGCTGTTTCAGGTACACTAGTTACAACAGTGGGAAGGGATTCTGTGTTTTCTGTATCGTATGGCACGGGCTGTGGGATCCGTTTGGTGTGCATCGCATGAATCCAGTTTTTACGACCCGCTACCCGCACAGCAGTCTGGGTGACTAGCAGGACCTGGTAGGAACCCCTCCACCGAGGTGCAAGGCAAGACGACCTCTCAAAAACCTTTGTGAGGATCCAGTCCCCCGGTCATAGACTGTGACCAGGACCCTCGTAGCGCACAGGTAATGCCTCTCGCACCTGGTTATAAATTGAAAACAGATTTTTAGTCAACTGGTTACAGTAATCTGAAAGAAGCACATTTTCTATGTCCCGCAATGAGCGACTTTTTGGCATACCCCAAATATTAGCAGGTCTCCCCATTACCACCTCAAAGGGAGAGAGCCCAGTCTTAGTTTGAGGGGTTGTTCACATCGACAGTAACACGATCGGTAAGGTGTCCGGCCATTTTAGCTTGGTGCCAGCACACGTCTTAGCGAGTTTGTTCTTTATAATGCGGTTGTGCCTTTCCACTAATCCGGCACTTTGGGCATGTCTGGCTGAATGGAACTGCTTGTCAATCTGTAATCCTTTGCAAATTTGTAGGATTACAGTGGCGATAAAGTGTGGCCCATTATCTGACCAGATGACTTTCGGCAGCCCGAACCTAGGAAAAAACTCTTTCAACAGAGTTTTTGCCATGGTTATGGCCGTTGCATCTCTAACCGGGAAAGCCTCAACCCACTTACTAAAGGCACAAATAACAACCAATACATATTTAAGATTGTTACAATGTTCCATTTCAATGAAATCAAAGTGAATAACCTCAAACGGGACAGAAGGTGGAGCGAAACCTCCTCTAGGAGTCGAAGTACCTTTTCCTACATTGTGCTGCAAGCAAACCATGCAGCTTTGGAAAAAACGCTCCGCAGTTTTGAAAATCTTATCATTGGCCCATACACTGTGTAACATTTTAGTCAATTTTCGCGCACAAACATGTGTCGGACCATGAGCCATAATAACCATCATTGTAATGTAGGCGTCAGGGAGTAACCATTTCCCTTCAATATTGTCTACCCAACACCCATCGTCATCCAATCTCCCTGCACCCTCGATCCATCTCTTAGTTTCCTCTATGGTAGCATCTGCTTGAATATCTTTTACAGCATCGATACTTTCACCCAAAGTGCAAATGTTTACAATTTCTTTTACAGCAGACATTTCTGAACTGAAATCAGTGGCAGTTTGTTTAGCTATCTGATCGGGGAATGAATTCCCTTTTCCTACATCATCTGTAACCTTTTGATGTGCTGAACATTTTATGATAGCTAACTGAACAGGGAGTGCGAGTGCCGAAAGTAATCACACTATTAAAGTGCCGTGCTGGATTTTCGTTCCGTGCGAGGTCAAGAAACCTTGTTCTTTCCAAAGTCTACCGAAATTGTGGGCCACCCCAAAAGCATACTGACTATCGGTATATATATTCACTGTAAGCCCTTCAGAAAGTTCACAAGCTCGAGTTAACGCTATGATTTCTGCGGCCTGCGCAGAGTTATGCATAATTCTTTTAGTTTCCACAATTGTGTTTAAAGTAGTAACAGCATAAGCAGCCGTGGATGTACGGTCTGGAAGTTTAAAACAAGAGCCATCACAAAATAGCTCTCCTTGTGGGCTATTCAAAGGCGTGTCTTTCAGATCGATTCTGCCTTTAGTCTCTTGTTCTGTCATATAAAGGCAATCGTGTGACGTATCGTCACCATCAACAGTATTTTGTGAGACAGGTAAAAGTTCAGCCGGATTTAATACACAACACCTCTGGATTTGAATGTGGGGGGCAAACAAGATTAGTTTGTATCTTGTCAATTGTGCAGAAGTGAGGTGTTGCGTTTGAGTTCTATTCAATAAAATGTCTACAGAGTGAGGTACCATTAGGGTTAACGCATGACCCAGGACCATTCCCTCACAGCAGCAACAGCGCGCAAACATCTTGGCAAAGTGCATGCTACAGGATCAAGGGCGGAGGAATAGTAACCGCACGGCCTATTCTTCCCTCCATGCTTCTGCGTTAATACAGCCAAAGCACATCCATCACGTTCATGCACAAACAATACAAAGGCCTTGTCATAATTCGGAGTTCCTAAAACCGGCGCTGAACACAGCGCGGATATGAGCAAATCAAATGCTGTCTGGTGTTCCAAAGTCCATGGCAATGGCAAAGAAATGCCCTTCTTTGTCAAAGCCAACATTTGTTTGATCGTTAACGAAAAGTTAGGGATCCACAATCTACAATAAGAAGCCATACCTATCAGGGCTCTAACTTCCTTTTGCGTATTTGGGACAGACATGCCAGAAATAGTCTTTATTCGTTCAGGTGTCAACCGTCTTCCCTCCTTTGACAGGAGGTAAATAGGCGACCTCCTGACAACAATATTGGAATTTTTGAAGTGAAGCTTTGTGGCCATGTTTTGCTAGATGACAAAGCAACAACATAGTGCCTTCTTTACAGGTGCTCTCAGAATCAGCAGCCAAGAGGAGGTCATCTACATACTGCAGTAATGTGCAAGTAGTAGGCAACTCGAAAGTATCGAGCTGCTCTTTCAATGCCCTACTATAAATACTTGGACACACAGTGTACCCTTGTGGTGCACGAGTGAATGTAAACGAGCGTCCACCTAGGGTAAACGCGAACAAATACCTGCTATCCTTGTGTATGGGATTACTGAAAAACGCGTTTTTAAGATCAACAACGCTAAAATGAGTGGCAGATGCCGGAACCATGGTTAGTATCATTGTAACATCAGGTACAATAGGAAATTGAGGAGCCACAATTTTGTTAATAGCACGTAAATCAATTAGAAAACGAAAGGGAATCGCATTATCACCTTTTTTGTATACTGGCAAAATGGGGCTGTCACATATGCTACCCGTGATCTCCTCAATTACCCCGCGATGTACAAAATCAGAAACTATACATTTCAAAGCCTGTTCGCCTTCAACTGAGATCTTATATTGTGGGATGCGAGGCAATTTTACTCCATGTTTCAAAATAATTTTAACAGGTTCAATTTGAAGAATGCCCACATCATTATCATCAATTGCCTATAAGCATTCTGGAACATTACTAAATTCTGGCAGTAAAGGTCGAGTCAAAAGCTGAGAGTCGAGTGATTGCTGAGGTGAAATTGTTAACCGAACTCCGTCCGGAGAACAATGTATTACTGCATGCAATGCCTTCAACAAATTTAGCCCCAGCAAGTTCTCCCCACAGTTTGTGGTAAGTAGAAATGGACACTGTTCCTTAAAGGGACTCAGTGTTATCAGTACTGGTAAAGAGACCGGACAAACTACAGGTGTGCCTGAAAACCCTTCGGAAACGTTGGACTGCCCTGACAGGGGAATATTTGGAACCCGTGAATGATCAATGGAACATTTCTGTGCTCCCGTATCTACTAAAAATAGATGCTTCCTATTTCCCACCGCCATCTCAACGTAGGGGCCTTTCTGATGAACGGGAATAGCCTTTTTCTTTACTAATACAGACTCTAAATATTCTATACGAGGGATTTCAAAACTACCATTGGTTGGCCACCGAAGATTAGAATTATGTCTGGTCTGTCTGTGCCAAATGTCATTAAATTCTATACTACCAAAGCCTTTCTTACAGTACATAGTACATGCCGGCGACCCCTCCTGTGGTGCGGGATGGCTATTTTCCAAAGATTGTCTTTCGCTGCGGAATAATGCCCTAAAGCAGGCAGACAATTTCCCAGGCATATCAAAGTTCTGGTGTTACCTGGTTAAATAATTGTGCTCACGAGTACAATGCTCCAAATTCAAATAGTCAGGGTTAGATATAGAATCGGGACACGATTCACCTGACCAAAGGACTGGGAGGCCCAATCGGGTTACTAAGGACAATGCTAAGGACCCACGTGTCTGGTGATTTTCGGCAAATTTACCCACCTGAAATATATGGACCCTCGTCAAGACGTCGTCTTGGGCTACAGCTCACCGTCCAGGGATCGGATCGTGCAGTTTCGTCGAGGAATTTACTTCTCGTCTAGAGTGGCCATTTCTCTTGGCACCGTTCGATCCCGGTCCGATAGCCGAGCCAATGTCGGGGGGAAATTCTGCCGGGGTCGGCCGGGCCGTCCGCAGACCTCCGGGCAGGGAGGCCCCAACTCCTCCCGTATATCCCAAAAGAGATAGAGTATGAGACACGCACAAGAAGCAAGGTGACTCTGCTGTTTATTAAACACAAACGGCAGTGTTGGGTCAAGGATCATACGCGTCTGACCTGACACACACACAATCATGGGGCTCGCAGGCCCTTTTTACTGTAGTATGACGCGCTACTTGCGTCACTTCGAAAGTTGACAAAAAACCTATCGCCACTCTTAATTGGTTGCTCGAGTGGTAGAGTTAGTATAGCATACGTATAGAGAATAATATGAGTGGACGAGGGTTAGTCAGGTGATATATCTGGGATGTCCCTACAATTAGATACATGAGAATTGTTACATGAAGACTCCTAATGATTGGTTAATATTAATGGCGTCAGTGATAAGAGCCCCATGTTCTGATTGGTGCGCCCGTGAGCTTCCCAGCCTGGGACCATCGCTGTTCCCAGCTCTCGGTGTACCTGCAAGTTGCAACAATGTTTCACTATGGGTACATGCAGACAGTGTGAAGACTTATTCATGAGCTGGACGGCCGACTACTCCCACTGTCGCAGATGTCCATTGATCCTTTCAAGTGTATCTGCCAGTGTCTTGTAACGAGGGATCCAGACGCCTCCTTCCTCCTGGGCTTGGCATCTTGTCAGGTTCGGCTTGGTCACGTGAGGTGGGACCGTGTTTGAGGCAGAATTCTGCACAATTAATATTGTTTTTCCACTGTGTGCCTGGTTTAATTTACAGGTGCGACTTTGATGTTGGTGCACGGCGTGCGAGGTTGCAACATCGTGCCCTTGATGGTCTGCTTTTGGAATGTGGGTTTGCAACATTACGACCTTGGCTGTCTGCTTTCACCAGGCTCATTCTGCAGGATCAGCAACCTGACTCTTGTTCTGTTAATGTC
Source organism: Ambystoma mexicanum (assembly GCF_040938575.1). Lineage (NCBI taxonomy): Eukaryota > Metazoa > Chordata > Amphibia > Caudata > Ambystomatidae > Ambystoma > Ambystoma mexicanum. The sequence continues at coordinate 479,319,561 of NC_090929.1, forward strand.
CACGGGAGCTCTTGCTTGCGGCCTACTTAGGCCTGGTGTATAGGTGGAACCGTTTGGTGCACAGGCGCTTTAGGTTATAGTCTCATATTATCTTATGACCAGTATCGTGTCTTCGTTATAATTCTCATTATGGCACCTAGGTTTAGAAGAAGCGTAAGCAAGCTCTTTAGATGAGTTCATGGTGCGTCTTGCGTTTCTGCATTTTGAGAGCCTATGTGGAAAATAATAAAGATGCACGTCCGTGAGTATGTCTGTCGCCTACGTCATAGCACTGAGTATATGCTTCGTGTAAATTGGTGCGGGAGTGTCCAGTGTGTATATTGGCACAGGTGTGCTATCCGTTGGCTAGGTCGTCATGGCATCTCTAACGACTTATAGGTTTTAGTCTAGTTGATCCATGCCGCAGGCATCGGCATGGGCAGGGCGGGCTGCTGGGCAGGCAGATGGACACATCCGTATGTTCCTGTACCAGGGTATTTGGTCGTCTGGTAGGTGGGCAAACCCTTCTCGTGGCGGGTGCTTGGGCCGTGAACCTTTAGGCCAGGCGCGAGAGGGGGAAGATGGGAGCCTGTTTTTCCATTTTCCCACTTCAGTCCCCCCTCTGGTCGACTTGTCGACCACAAACATATCCTTTTCGTTATCTCCTCTTACTCTCCATATTTTAGTTATTCCTCCTAAATGTCCATAATGGTTAACATGATCTTCAAATGACCAATACATATATTCACAGGTTCCTCCAGGAGTACAGTATACCCATTTCCCTATGTAACTCCTGGGGTTTCTTGGGTTCTCGACCTTCACCGATGGTGGGTCCAGGTGGTTGGTAATGATCTGATTGCGCAATTTCTCTCTCTCTTTTATGATTATGCCTGTGTGTTGGCCGTCATCTGCTGGCATCAGTGGGTGTATACCAACCATTTCAAGCAACTCGTCAGTGGTGCGTGCCTTCCGGGCTTTCCAAAATCTTATTATGATCAGTGTTGCTCCAGCAAAAATAATACAACCAACTATAATTTTCAGTCCATCTGACAGCCAAGATGGCATCCATGACCATAATAGCGAAAACCAGCTCTCATCCTTTTTCACAACTTTACTTTCATCCACCATTTTGGAGTGCAACTGGGCCAATTGTGAAACTGCTTCTGTCAGTGTACCGTTGTCAGCATCGTTGGCAGGAATGAATGTGCAGCATGATTGTCCTATCTTTGCGCAAACTCCTCCTTCCATGGCAGTGAGGAGGTCCAATACATATCTGTTCTGCAGTGCTACCATCCTTATTGCTCGCAGCTCCTCTTTTATCGCGTTGAATCCGTTTACTGTAGAATTGATGGTCATCATAAGTTCCCATGTAGTTATCTGGAGCCATTTTGCGTTTGCGTAAGCCTGTAGTCCCGGATGTATTATTGAGGAGAAGAACATTGCTGCTCTGCTGAATAGTCTGTGTTCTGGCGGGATTGAAGTGAGTGCCTTTTCCGATCTTCCCCATAGGTAATTTCCTGTCAGAGGTTCTCCTTGTCTTTTCCGTCTATTTAGGACAGTATCATTGCCGCTGGTCCTGTTCCCTGGCTCCTCCTGAGGTGGTGCAGATCTCTTATTTTTCTTATCCCCTTCATCCATCTTGGGAAAGTTCGCCACATTCACATGCTTCTGGGGTACCACTAGTGATGGTACATTGACGTGCACCATCGTGCATACACCATTCCACAGAGGGGGCAGTGTGTGATATGCCTTTTCTCCACAGGCCCAGTAATGGTCCATTATCACTGCTGTTCCTGCTCCCCCCTCAGGTAACTCCATCACGCTTCCACAATTGGTGTTGTATCCTAGGTCCACCTCTCCTTTATGTTGGTAGCATACTTTAGGCGCAGTCAGCGGCAGAATTGTTATCGGGTCTTCATCCGTTTCTATCCATGTGAGCATAGGCACGTATTTGATCCAAGTCGTCCAACATCTGTGGTTGTGTGCATCGATAGTTGAAATAGTTTCTTTTGTTACCATGTTGCTGCCAACCACTCCTATCTCCCATTTGTTGTCCAAGTACACTTTCCCCGTTATCGTCACCAGTGGCCTCTCCCAGCATCCTAGTTTACCAGGAACTTCAGTGGCGTACCAATCACATGATAAATACTGCAGTGTTACTTTCTTTGTTTCTCCTTTTGCAGGACCACTTGTTATGTATCTGAATGCTTCAGCATGTAAACTGCTCTTGTGGTAACTCAAATAAGTCTTGAGGAAGTTGTTTTCGTATGGGTATGAGTCTCGTGTTTTCCACGTCATATGTACCACTGTCCCTTGAAATCTTCCTTTCGTTTGGAACAGTGCCAAGTATATTATGCATCGTGCTGTTTTCTCGTCCATCTCTGTGGCAACAAATGATCGAGAAGCACTCATGGCGTATGGTATTAATGAGCAAACGTAGCAGCTGTCTTCTGTTGTCTGCTTACCAATGCGGGTCATGTGTTGATACCATATGTTGTTTGAGACGTGTGCTGAATCTTGTATGTAATTGTCAATACCTTTATTATCTGAGTATGTGCTGCGTTGAACTCTATTTTGCTTGTGCGCAATTTTACTAATATCACCTGACGTAACACCTGTTGCAGCTGGGGATGGGGGTGTGTTAGGTTTGGGTACAGCAATAATATTGATAGCACAGCTGTACTGCCATACAGAGGCAGCTACGAACCCGGTGATTACCAAAATCCCTATTACTTTTATTACATACGCTAATTTCACCGGCATTTTGCTCTTACCTTGCTGCAGTCCGGCAGCGTATTCTTGCGACGTTAGAGTGGCCCGCCTGAAAATTCTCAATATGCTGGTTATTAAATGTTAGTTGTTGTTTTTTAAGCTCTCCCTATCAAATAATCATTCAGTGCCCAGGCGAAGAGCTGTTCCACGCTACTCTAAGCGATCTATCTCTTAGGGCAGGTAAGTATGGGTGGAGGTGGGGCATCGAATATTCTATGGCCAAAAGGAACGCTGTGTAGTAGACACGTACCCTTTTCCTTTTCAGGTACGTTGGCCTTTTTATTTCATATACAAATTGGTGTGACAATTCTTCTGGGTAGTTATCGTCTGAGGGTACCATCTACTCCTGGGCAGTGAATTTGTTAGTTATCTACTTTCTTAGCAATACAATAATACGCGATTCCTGCATGTGCGAGAGAAAAGAAAAGAGAGCATTCACGTGTTTACATGTGTAGTTGTGCAAGACAATGTCCTTCAGTTCAGTTACTACTGTAATGGGGACAGGGGTCAGTGGATGATGGGCAGGGGGTTTTTGGGTTCAACTGGTGGGCGTGGCTTTTACTCTTTGAGCGTGTGATCATGGGGTGGGCTGTATGGGGATCACCCCTTCCTTCTTCAGTTATTGTCTCTGGGGAGTCTGGGGAGTGACAAGGTATGGGAATACTTGGGCCGCTGGCTGTGGTAGGACTTTCTTCTTCCGTTGTCGATGTTGTCGCTGTTCTCTCAATGGACCTGTCGGTGGTGCTGCGGCGGGTCTGTTGTCTGTAGATCTTTATGTGGTGTAGGTGGTTCCAGGCACGCTTGTCTTGTAGCTTTACTGCTCTTGTTGATACCTCCTCTACCAGATGGGGACCAGTAAAACGTGGGCTATTCCATTTCCTATTGAAGTTGCGAAGTAGTACGTGGTCACCTTTAGCAATCTTACACAGTCCTTGCTTTTCCAGTTCTTTATCCGCGTCTTCTTGTGGCTTCTATTAGACCCGCCCCGTGTGCGCTCGAGCTGTTGAGACACAAACACTACACTAGTAATCAAAGAAGACACATATTGATACATTTCATCACCCAGAACACTTGCAGTACTTTCGTGGTCGGTAAATGCTCTTGACGTTGGCGTTAGGGGAAGGCGCATTTGACGTCCGGTAACCACCTCATGGGGAGTGAGGTGGTGGTCGGACCCTGGCCTATTCCTTAGCTCAAATAAAGCTAGTGGAAGACAATATAACCAACTCCTCTTTGTTGTTTGTTGTATCTTTGCAATTGCCTCCTTTAATAGGCCATTCAGTCGTTCACATACATCGTTGGCCTGTGGGTGGTATGCACATGCAAATTTATGTTGAATGTTCAGCAGTGATGTAATGTGCTGAAACATCTCGTTTGCGAAATGTGGGCCATTGTCTGACCTTAACACCTCGCACACTCCCTACCTGGGGAAGACCTCCCTCACTATGAATTTGGCTGCTCTAAATGCATCTGGGTGTGAACAGGGCCCTGCCTCAATCCACCTAGAAAATGGGCATACTACTACAATCATATACCTATTTCCTTGACATATATTGATCATATCAACATAGTCAATATGGAGATGCCGGAAAGGTCCCTCTGGCCGGGGTATAGTACCTCTTATCACCTTTAGAGTGTGGCCGGCCGTAAACTGTTGACATGTGAGACAATTACTGATAAAATTTGACACATGCGAATTTAACTCGGGGCAGAACCAGTCTTCCCTAATTCGTGCTGCGATTACTTCCTTGCCTGTGTGGGCTGGATGATGTAGTTGGTTCAGGGCAGTGTTTAAAAGTGCCAATGGCATTACAACCTTTCCAGTGCCACCCTGGCGCCATAGTGCGTCGGTTGGTGACATTGTACACCCTCTTTTTACCCATATTTCTTTTTCGGCCATTGGTGCAGCCGCTTGTAACTCCATAATCTGTGTGGCTGGGAGATGGGTGTACCCTTCTCTTATCAACATCTCCTTAGCCATTCCCCTTCCTCTCCCTCTCTGTGACTCTGGGGGGTTCCATATCTCACCAAAGTATGCAGCATACTTCGCATGTGCGTCCGCTGCTGCGTTTCCCTTCGAGACGTGGTCTTCACCATTGGTGTGTGCGGTGCATTTCACTAAAGCTAATTCTTGGGGGTCATTAATTACTTCAATTAGTTCAGCCAATAAGAGGGCATGTTGCACTGGAGTGCCATCAGCTCTCCTAAACCCTCTTCTTCTCCATTTCGACAGCCCTGAGTGGACAGTGGATGTAACATATGCGCTGTCGGAATATATGGTCACCCGTTTGTCAAAGCTTTCCTTCAACGCCAAGATCAGTGCGACCAGTTCAGCTGCTTGAGCGGAGTAATGCTGTGGTAATTGTACACATTTCATTGCCACACAACTGGTACCGCCATCATTTTTACCACCGCAGCCCCAGTTCTCCTCACACCATCCCTCTGATCGATAGTTGATGACCCATCAATAAATAAGAGCTCACCCCCCTCTAGTGCGTTTTCCTCAACTTTTCTAGTACATGAGTACATTTCAGTCGTTTGTGTACAGTCATGGGCATAATCTCCCTCCTCAATTACTTCTGCTAGGAACCTTGCAGGGTTGACCGTGCTGCATCTAACAATTGATAGTTCGGCTCTGGATAGAATGATCTCATAACCTGATACTCTTTGCGTGGTTAGGGTGGATTTAGGTTTATTTAATATCGCAAAAAGTGCATGTTCCACAAATAGTGTAGTTGGGCACCCCATGGTGATTGCTGATGCTTTTTCTACCGCAAAAGCAGCTGCGGCGAGACCTTGTTCGCAGGGGAAGTGGCCTAACATTACAGGATCTAAGTGGCCACTGTAAAATGCTACTGGTTTGTAGCCCATGCTTGTTTTTTGAGCCAACACTGCTTTCATTACTGCTGAGTCGCAATGTGAAAATATACAAAATTGCCGCTCATAGTCTGGGGATGCCAGTACTGGAGCAGTTGATATCGCATCTTTTAATTCATCAAAAGCTTCTTTCATTTCCATCGTCCACCCCAGTTTTTTCTCCCCTTTATTAGCTTCCCGTAACGCCTCAAGCAGAGGTCCTATGTACGAACTGTAATCAAATACCCAAGCTCTACAGTAGTTGCAGAGCCCCAGGAACTGCTGCAGTTCCCTTACAGTTTGTGGCATTGGAGTGGTCGATATAGCTTGTGCTCTTTGTGGTGCGATCTTTCTTCCATGTTGGGATATAAGCTGACCAATGTAAAGTACCTGTTCTTGACAGTACTGTATTTTCTCCATGTCTACCTTGTAACCTTTGTCAGCCAATATTGTCAGCATCTTTAATGAGTCCTCTCTGCATGTTTTTTCATTTTTACTGCAAATTATTATATCATCCACATACTGCAACACCGTGCTTTCTACTTCAATGTTACCCAAATCCATCTTTATTACTCTATTGAAAATTGAAGGTGATTCACAATACCCTTGTGGCAATCTGGTGTGTTTCCACTTAGCGTTTCTGTAAGTGAAGCTCGTCAGATCTTGTGAGTCTGGGTGTAATGGTATTGAGAAAAAAGCATTTTTAAGGTCGATCACTGTAAATCGTGATGCTTCTGCTGGAATGCCACACAATATTGTGGCCGGGTTTGCAGCTACGGGATATTCCGCTTCTACTATGTTGTTCAAGGGCCTGAGATCCTGTATAAAGCGCCAAGATCCCCCTTTAGCCTTGCGCACTGGGTACACAGCCGTATTACATGGTGATTCTGAGGGGACCAATATACCATTATTTATAAGGGCCGTTATGGTTTCATATATGCCCTCATCTGCCTCTTTTGATAGTGGGTACTGTTTTACTCTGGGGAGTATTGCACCTTTTTTCAATTTTATTTTTACTCCCCCTATACGTCATAGGGGCCAGTAGTCCACAATGATTTGGGTACTTTTGACATATCGTCCTTAAAGAAAGGGACCGGTGTGCATGCGGGTGCCTCAAGTGCCATTGCAATTTTCTGTGCTACTTGTTTGTAGGCCACTCTTAGCCATATTTCCACACTCATCATAAACACCATTTCACCTTCCTCCTTTTCATCTGAAAACAGCTCCTCATCTGACACCTGGGTGAGCCTACATCCTTCTGCTAATGCTATCACTGCCCTCCATGCTCTTCCTTCTCTGTCTTGGGCATGTACAGCAATATAATCAGCTGTTGAAATCATGCTTTCAATATCCATTGAAACCACCTTCCCTTCTTGCTCATTAACAGGTGTTTCTGGTCTGAACAGATAGGCTGCTGGCCTTCTCCATATTTTCCCTTCTATCCCTGGCATCCATGCAATTGCCATGTCCGTTCCATACTGGAAGAGCTCACCATCTACTGGCTCCGCCCTAATCGCTGTCTGTCCACAGTATGCTTGCATAATCTGTCGTGCCGTGAGCATGTTAATCCCCGGAGTAGAGCAAATTATGCCGTCCTCGGTGAAGGAGATCGTCATATTCAACCTATTCATTACATCTCTCCCCAGTATATTTACTGGTGAGGCACTATAATATAAAAGTGGAACTGACAGATCGTAATCTCCAATAGATAAGGGAATGTTATCAGTAAAGGGAACCAACCCTCTAGCCCCAGAGAATCCTTGGGTGTTCATGGTCTCGCCTGACATCTTAAATCTACCTTCCTTTATGCAAGACCGGGTAGCCCCGGTGTCAACAAGGAATGATAATTTTTTGTCACCTATCGTTACCTCTATGCGTGGTTCCTCCGCACTATTAGGTGTTACTGACAGGATGGGACACACCAAGGCCGTCTGTGGGCTGTCCTATTGGGGGTACAACGACTGGCCATTTCCGGTATAAGGGTTATGTCCCAAAACCGTAACCCTACCCAGTTGTGTTTGTGGTATTTGTGGTTGTTGTGTCATCGCTACCTGTTGTTGTGGCAGTGTTTGGGGCTGTTGTTGTGTTAATTGTTGTTGTTGTTCATTTCCTTGTTGCAACATTTGCTGTTGTGGTATGCCCTGCTGTACCTGTGAGGGCCTTGATTGTCCCTGATCACTCCATGATGGTGTTCCTGGTCTAACTCTACACGTGCGTGACATGTGCCCCAATAGTCCACAGCTCCAACACACTGGTGGTTCCCTATTCTGCCATGGAAAGCTCCCTGTGTTGTCCTGGTATACTGGTTGCCCTAAGGGGTAGGAATTTCTAAATCCTCCCACCTGCGGTTGGGTGCCATATCCGTACCCTCTCCCTCTCATAATTCCTCCTCTCCCCCTGTTATAATTATAATACCCAGCTCCTTGCATTGGGTATCCTCCTCCCATGTTGGGCGTGTATGGTTGGAGTGGCGGCACCTGTTGTGATGTAGTCTGTGAAGGTGGTATTTGGGAGGAATCTTGTGCAGCCACTACTTGTGTGGGGCTTTGGGTCATTGTTGTAGGTGTAGTTATTAGTGCCCCTTCCATTGTGTATTTAGTAAGCTTTTTCTGTACTAATTTAGCCTCTTTTTCCCTGTCCTCTTCCTTTTGTTTCATTTTTCCTTGCCATGTCCTACAATGATGCACTATAGTCAGTTGTATTTCGGGCCATGGTTTTGCTTCCATTCCCACTACTTTCTTTAGTTGTTTCTGAACTCCTTCTGGGAGCCCTTGTACCAGTATATGGTAAAATATTGCTGGTGTTTTATCCCATTGTTCTCTAGTTTCCATGCGCCACTTCTCTTGGATTTCCTGGATATAATCAACAGGATCTTCGTTCTCATGCATCTTGCGGGATGTGATTGCTCCTATATCTGATGTGTCTGGGTACTGTACCCTCAGTGCCTGCCATAGTGCATGTCTGCAGTTTGCGAATGGTGCCCCATCGTGTGATGTATTTGTTATTGTTACCCCATGAAATCCCGCTCTCTTCCAGATGTCATCCCTCTATCCCCTAATATTAATATTAAAAGGCCCTTTACATCTCCTACTGCCAGCTTCTGTCCTGCGGTGTGTTTTTCCATTTCATATATCCATTTACCCGCACCTCCACTTAATGATGGGAGCCTACATTTTATATTTTCTTTATCGGTATGCTTCCAAGGAACATACTGTGGTCTAACCCCACCTCTCTCCAAAAGTGGCATTTGATTATGTCTTGTTTCACCCTTTGTATGCCATAATATTGAGTCCTCACACCCTTCCTCCTCTTCCCTTTCTTCCACATTTTCACTTTCGTTTGTATTTCCCCTGCTCATACCTCTTTCTTCTCCATCTTTTCCCCTTCTTCCATCTTCCTCTGTATTTAATGTGGGCATGTGTATACCTCTTTCCTGCCTGCGACTAGGGAGGTCTCTAAGCCGCCATGTATAGGGTGTCAGTTCGTCGGTGAAGGGCGCTAGTTTTATTTTGCGTAACAAACGTGAGGTGGTTGAGCATGTAGGGTGCGATAGGGGAGGGCGTGATGGGGATGATGGGGATGGGGATGTTGCGTCCTCATGTGCCTGTCTTTCCTCTATTCCTTTCTTTCCCTCCTCACTTCTTTCCATCTCACCCTTTCTCCTACTGATCCATGGTGAGTCTAGGTTGGTCCGGGTGATGTATAGTTTATCTAAGCTTTCCCTTTCGCTGTTTCTTCCTTCATTTTCCGCTCCCTCTTCCTCACTACAAAAGCTAGTCATAAACGGCACCCCCCACTCGGTCTTTTTCCCCTTGATCGTTACTGTATGTAAATCTATTAGGTCCAGTTCTCCTCTTTCTCCTTTATCAACCGCTCCCCTTTGTGCTGATGTTGTTGCTACTTCTGTGTCATCATATACATCCCTCCATGCTCCACTCTCCTTTCCCCTATCTCCTCTTTCTCCTTCATACCTTTCCTCCATCTCCTTACTAGTTTCCTCCCTTTTCCTTTTCAATTCCTCCATCACTTCACTTCTCATCTGTTCTAATATTCTTTCATCCTCTTTCTTCCTTTCCCATTTCGCCCTTTCTTTTTCTACTATATTCTCCATCACCCTCCCTTCTTCGTATTTCTTAGTTGATTCTGATAGTAACCTCCTCCTCCATATTGCCATTTCTTTTTCTTTTTCTTCTTCTTCCCTTTTCTTTTCCCGCAGTACTACTCTTGATACCCTTTCTGCTGCTGCTTTTACCCTGTCAGCTTCTCTCCTTTGCTCCTCAGTTCGTTCCCTTATTTTTTCCAATTCGTTCTTACCTTCTCTCCTTTTCCTCACTCTCTCTCTCTCCTCCCTCTCAAGCTGCTTGATCAATTCATTCTGTTCATCCCTTAATTTTGCTAATCGTTCCTCCGAAACCTCTTCTTTTTGTCTTAACAGCTCTTCCCCCCTCAATTCACTCTCTCTGGCATTATCCTCGTCTGTTTTCTTTACTACCTCCTTCTCTTCTCCTGTTAATGAACCTCGTAATTTTAATAATATCTGTGCAGCTACCCATTCATCATTTCCTATTTCCACAGTCTGGTCTTCTCCAGTCCTCCCCTCCCCTGCTGGCATTTTCCTGTGAGCCACATATGGTGGAGGGCTGTATGCCGGATTCGAGTATCCCTCAGCCGCCCTTAACTGTCCTCTTTCTATTTCTCCCAATTCTCTTAAAGGGTACAACCCCCCTCCCTCTGTTTTTACTCCCGTGGCTATGGGTATATCATTGCTCGGTTCCTTTTTTATTTCATCTGCTTTATTATTCTTTCCTCCTCCCTCACCTCTGTTTCCCGTGTTCTTTGGGTCCTCATTCCCCTGTGTCCCATCCTCTCCTTCCTCCTTAATCTCTGTTTCTTCTGGTATTTCCCCCATAGTGAATATTCCATTTGGTCCTGGTCGGGACCCCTGGAACATCCTCCATAAGTTAAACACCTCCACGTGGTTTGCCAACTTCTTCCCTTTATACGTATTGTGCAGATGATTTAATAGTGAATGTTGGACATATGGGTCGAAGCTGCCGTTAGGCGGCCACGGTGTTAACATTTTGTTATCTGTCCCCTGGGTCCATTCTATGCTATACTTAATCAGTTTCTCCCTATGGGGTGGCAGTGTTGTGCATATGTATTGTAGTGGCGTGGTGAGGGTGTTCCCCCACCCTCCCGATCCTGTTCCGTATGACATAGTAGCGCTCCACTTGCTACCCTCCCCTAATCTGGTATCAGTTTATCCCACTAGTAGTTTACAATATACAGCCTTATATCATTACCTGGCCCCGTAAGTTTGGGGGCTTGCGATAGTCCGCTTAAGGAAAATTATAAAAATATAGTATGTTACATCTGTAGATTTTCCTCTACCTTTTCTTCCTTTATACAACACCCTTACGGCCCCCTGTGGCCAACGTGTACGTAGCCCCCTGCTGCTGCGTACCCTTTATTGCGTTCTTATACAATCGTCCTGTTTCCACATGCTCCTCCCCCTTCTACACCTGCCGTGGCCGGCGTTCTCCGTGCGCAGAAACGTTCCCCGTTTCGCCTTTCCTTGATCAACTCGTTTACCGTTTATCTCCGTTTCCACTCCCTTACCACAGTTCTCTTCCCCACCACTCTCAAAACGAAGATGCCTCGTGCTTGTGATATCCTATGAAAACCCTACTGGTGACGTCACCGATCTTGTAGAGCTACTGGTAAGTTCTTCGTATATTCTTTAAATCCAAAATACACCTGCAATCTACCCCCGTTAACCCCACAGCTGTCTTCCCGTCACTCCCGGAACAAGGTAATCAAATCAACAATATAATCGGACTGCGCACGCTGCGTCGCCTCGCGTGTGATACGCCCCTCGACAGGAGGGCTTAACCAGCCAATTATCTTCCGTATTGGGCAACTAACTAGCTACTGCCTACAGGGAAACGTCATATACCTATCGAGTGTCTTGCTCGAACAATAGGGATCCTCATCTACTCATTGATCAATAAATGCCAAATCGTAGGAAACCACACACACACACACCCTTACACGTAGTCGCGACCTAGGCCAATCAGGTTCTACGAGCGGCCGCACGTGATGTTTTCGTGCTCCGCCCCCTTCTCACGCGTTACGTAGCCAACTGCTCTCGCGCTTGTTCAGCTACCATTCATTCTATTTCTAACACTAAATTCTCAAACCTTCGCCGTTCACCTGTGCAACACCTCCCGCCTCCCGTTTTTAATTCCTCCCCCCTCCCTCACAATTTCACATTGTTTGTTGTGCGTGGCATGCTCACCAAGTTCTCTTGATGCGGGGCCGCTCGACTGCGTGCACCCCTCCGAGCGGCTCGCCACCTCCCCTCGTCTGGACCACGTCTGGACACTCGCCAACCGCGGGCGGGATACTTCTCAACCGGCTCCCGAGGGCCAATATCCGGATTGCGTTGTCCGGTCTTCTCGCAGTTCCGCGATGGTCCTGTAGTCCTAAGAAGGGGGCGACGGCAGAGTGGGCCGCGCCGCCGGGCCTCCTCGCAACTGGAGTGCTTGGAAAAAGTAAAAAAAAATAAAAATGCCGATCTTAAACAAATCTCAGCAGTGCCTCCAACTTGTCGGGGGGAAATTCTGCCGGGGTCGGCCGGGCCGTCCGCAGACCTCCGGGCAGGGAGGCCCCAACTCCTCCCGTATATCCCAAAAGAGATAGAGTATGAGACACGCACAAGAAGCAAGGTGACTCTGCTGTTTATTAAACACAAACGACAGGGATGGGTCAAGGATCATACGCGTCTGACCTGACACACACACAATCGTGGGGCTCGCAGGCCCTTTTTACTGTAGTATGACGCGCTACTTGCGTCACTTCGAAAGTTGACAAAAAACCTATCGCCACTCTTAATTGGTTGCTCGAGTGGTAGAGTTAGTATAGCATACGTATAGAGAATAATATGAGTGGACGAGGGTTAGTCAGGTGATATATCTGGGATGTCCCTACAATTAGATACATGAGAATTGTTACATGAAGACTCCTAATGATTGGTTAATATTAATGGCGTCAGTGATAAGAGCCCCATGTTCTGATTGGTGCATCCGTGAGCTTCCCAGCCTGGGACCATCGCTGTTCCCAGCTCTCGGTGTACCTGCAAGTTGCAACAATGTTTCACTATGGGTACATGCAGACAATGTGAAGACTTATTCATGAGCTGGACGGCCGACTACTCCCACTGTCGCAGATGTCCATTGATCCTTTCAAGTGTATCTGCCAGTGTCTTGTAACGAGGGATCCAGACGCCTCCTTCCTCCTGGGCTTGGCATCTTGTCAGGTTCGGCTTGGTCACGTGAGGTGGGACCGTGTTTGAGGCAGAATTCTGCACAATTAATATTGTTTTTCCACTGTGTGCCTGGTTTAATTTACAGGTGCGACTTTGATGTTGGTGCACGGCGTGCGAGGTTGCAACATCGTGCCCTTGATGGTCTGCTTTTGGAATGTGGGTTTGCAACATTACGACCTTGGCTGTCTGCTTTCGCCAGGCTCATTCTGCAGGATCAGCAACCTGACTCTTGTTCTGTTAATGTCCACGGGAGCTCTTGCATGCGGCCTACTTAGGCCTGGTGTATAGGTGGAACCGTTTGGTGCACAGGCGCTTTAGGTTATAGTCTCATATTATCTTATGACCAGTATCGTGTCTTCGTTATAATTCTCATTATGGCACCTAGGTTTAGAAGAAGCGTAAGCAAGCTCTTTAGATGAGTTCATGGTGCGTCTTGCGTTTCTGCATTTTGAGAGCCTATGTGGAAAATAATAAAGATGCACGTCCGTGAGTATGTCTGTCGCCTACGTCATAGCACTGAGTATATGCTTCGTGTAAATTGGTGCGGGAGTGTCCAGTGTGTATATTGGCACAGGTGTGCTATCCGTTGGCTAGGTCGTCATGGCATCTCTAACGACTTATAGGTTTTAGTCTAGTTGATCCATGCCACAGGCATCGGCATGGGCAGGGCGGGCTGCTGGGCAGGCAGATGGACACATCCGTATGTTCCTGTACCAGGGTATTTGGTCGTCTGGTAGGTGGGCAAACTCTTCTCGTGGCGGGTGCTTGGGCCGTGAACCTTTAGGCCAGGCGCGAGAGGGGGAAGATGGGAGCCTGTTTTTCCATTTTCCCACTTCACCAACCTTCAACGAGACAAAATCAATCTTGAGGGTCCCTATTCGGGCGCCATCTGTGGAATCAGAAAAAATACAATATTCCGGCTGTTACACCAATCAAAGGAAAATACACCGACACGGGCTTGTAAAGATTCCCAGAATCTTTATTACAAAACTGAACAGTATTCAACAAAGTACACAAATAGCTATTTGGCCGCCAATACATCACAGAGACCACCAGCAGGGTTCAATGTGAGCAGTGAACAGAATTTCCTAGCTGGACATCGACGTATTTATACAATTTGTAAAAATGATGTCCAGCCTCTTACAAGTTAATAATACATTGGGCTAGTGCCACGCCAGGTTCACTTTCCTAATTTACATATCTCGTGCATGCGGTTTACTTTTGAATACATTTACTAACATACTCCATTATTCTTTAATTTAACGTTACACTCTTTACGTATCGTTTTAATACAGATCAAACAAATGTTTCGCATTTTATATTCGAATAGCGTTACTGTTCTTGCATACTTGTAGTTTAACATTGCTGATTCAAGTAATCCCCTACTCACGAGGTCAACAAAGGACAAGGTCTACATGACCCTAACATGTAGCCTGAAGGCAGTTTGGACATTAACTCTCCTACAGAGGTTGAAGAGGTTAAGGCAAGAACAAGAGCACACGAGACGGCCATTTTAGATTACAGGGTGACTTTGTACAAAACCCCAAAATGGCGGTTCTAACCTAAAATGGAGGTTTGATTCAAGATGGCAGCTTACATCAATTTCTAAGGTCAAGACCTTGTCGTAGAGAGTTATTCGCGTACAATTTCAAGCAACTTGGTGTAGGCCAATATACATACAATCGTTACAATCGGAAGCATAATTTAATATCCAGTTTGACATGACTACTACGGGGACCAATTTTGTACCCAGCGGAGGGTTCCAGGGCATCATTCAACCAGGTATTGCCCACGCCGGAAACCAGTTCCTTTTCCCCGTTGTTATCAACATGGTAGGAGCACCCATCCACATAGACAGTGGGCATTCCCTCACACTGGTCTTCTTCAAAGACTTTGTGTGGGGAATTAAGGTATTCCTCCATGTTGTCCTTGATTTTAAGACTTTGGTTCTCGAGACAGTTTTCTCTGGCACAATCATGCAAGTCAGCCAGACCTTGCGCGAGGGGACTCTTCTTGTTTTGGCCATATCTGACCTCCACAGGAAAGCCTTGCATTGACAGAATCCAGGAAGTAATTCGGGAATTACTCACATTTCCGGCCAGGATTCTGTCACTTTGGAGATATTGCAGAGGCTGGTGATGAGTCTCCACTATGATGTGTTCCCCCTGGATGAACGGGTGGTAATTCTTCAATGCCTGCACCGTTGCCAGGAGTGCTTTCTCACAATTGGTGAATTTTTCCTCCACAGAGGATAACGTCTTAGTTGCATAAGAGATGACTTTATTGACCTTGTCATGCTTTTGGTATAATACAAGAATAATTCCTTGTTTTTGACAGGGTAAGCTAGACAAGGTACTTGTGAGAGGCTTCTTTTGAGTTGTTTTTCTGCCTCGGTTTGTTCTGGACCCCACTCACACTTGATCCCCCCCTTCAACAGATGGATCAGGGGTCTTGTGATCTCTGCGTAAACCTCAATGAACATCCTGCTGTAATTAGTCAGTCCAAGGAGGCTCCTTAGCTCACGCAGAGTTGTGGGGTCTTTTAGTTTCAGGAGTGCTTCTACTTTCTTTTCCTGGGTACAGAGACCCTCAGGAGTTATCTCATGCCCCAAGAAATCACCCAGGCCGGATTCCTCTGTTTGCTGCAGCTTGCTCCGACCCCCTCCTCAACTGAACACCCTATGCGCCAGTCGTCCTCCGTGCCATCTTCCCACCCATTTGTCACCTGGGTGCCCTGTGGAGCCGCCTCTGACGGTGCGGCCAGGCTGGTGGAGGAGGCATCCCTGCCACAGTCGGGAGTTGGACGTCCAGCAGGGGTGGCCACATCAACGACTGCACCCCAGCCAGTGGAGGATGTGCAGGCAGCAGGAGCCAGGGCACGGGCAGAGGCACAGCAGCAGCAGCAACGAGGTGGGAGCCATGATGGCTCCGGGCCTTCGACATCGGAGGGGCAGGCATCGGCCGGAGGGCAGGAGGACCCAGGACAGAAAGTGTCTTCCATGTGGCAGCGGTTGGGCCACGCCATAGATGCGGAGTGGCAGCGGGCGGAAGAGGCACAGCTCACGATGGTCAGGGCGGAGAACTCCATGCGGAGGGCCCTGAGGCGGTGCGAGTGCCTCGAGGCAATCCGCAGGGAGTTGGAGGTGAACATGTTGTCGGCCCTGCGGACCCTCTGGGCCATGGAGGAGGACCGCCTCCGGGACATTGAGCAGGAGTTTGATGATGCCCTGGCCCGGAACATCCCGAAGTGAGCCGTCGGACTAGCCCGCTGCCCTTGTAAATAGTTCTGTAGTTAGTGTTAGGTTTCCTTTGCTTTTTTATATTTTTTGGACCTTTTGGACAATGGGCCACATTTTTGTATATAGTTATTTTATATTAGGTAGTCTTATTAGATAGGTTTAATTTCTTCTGTTGGGATCATGGACCCTGGATTGTTTATCTGTATATAGTTGACTGTTGTGATTTTTTTTTTCATTTTGATTTTAGCCATGGAGCAATGGTTTTTGGTTTTAATTTTCCATTGGATTTACTTTTGTGAACTGTGACTTTGGACACCTTTCCTTTGGATTATGATTTGTGGTTTTACATTATTTTACGGACATGCTGCTTTTTGTTTTTAATTCACATTTTCGTTTGTTTCTTTTTGATTCCATTTATGTTGCTTTTAATACATATTTTTTCATCATACTTCAATGTGTAGTATCGTCTCATTGGTTTCATGCATATCATGATATGGGTTTTGACATTCCCTGACACCCATTGTGTGTATGTGAGGGAGATGTGTTCATTTACATACTTGCCATTGGGGTTGTATCATGTAATTGGCATTTCTAAGTGGGTAGATGCAATACTTGGGTGGGTGTTTGGCATGTGGAGGCTGCCCATAAGGGCCATGGATCTAGATTGTGATGACGTGTTGGCTGGGGGACATGTGTGGGGGCCTGCTGGCAGGTGCCCCTGACTGCTGGGGGGTAGGGGTGCTGGGAGACATGAGTTGGACATGAGTGGGGCCTGGTGGAGGGTGCCCCACAGTGCTGGGGGGTGGGAGTGCAGGGAGACAGGAGTGGGGGCCTGCTGGCGGGTGCCCCTGACTGGTGGGGGGTGGGGGTGCTGGGAGACATGAGTTGGACCTGAGTGGGGGCCTGCTGGCAGGTGCCCCTGACTGGTGGGGGGTGGGGGTGCAGCGAGACAGGAGTGGGGGCCTGGTGGAGGGTGCCCTGCACTGCTGGGGGGTGGGGGTGCAGGGAGACAGGAGTGGGGGCCTGGTGGAGGGTGCCCCTGGATGCAGGGGGGTGGGGGTGCAGGGGGACATGAGTGGGGGCCTGGTGGAGGGTGCCCCACAGTGCTGGGGGGTGGGGGTGCAGGGGGACATGAGTTGGACATGAGTGGGGCCTGGTGGAGGGTGCCCCTGGATGCAGGGGGTGGGGGTGCAGGGGGACAGGAGTGGGGGCCTGGTGGAGGGTGCCCCACAGTGCTGGGGGGTGGGGGTGCAGGGGGTCATGAGTTGGACATGAGTGGGGGCCTGGTGGAGGGTGCCCTACAGTGCTGGGGGGTGGGGGTGCAGGGGGACATGAGTTGGACCTGAGTGGGGGCCTGCTGGCAGGTGCCCCTGACTGGTGGGGGTGGGGGTGCAGGGAGACAGGAGTGGGGGCCTGGTGGAGGGTGCCCTGCACTGCAGGGGGCATGGGGGTGCTGGGAGACATGAGTGGGGGCCTGGTGGAGGGTGCCCCTGGATGCAGGGGGGTGGGGGTGCAGGGAGACAGGAGTGGGGGCCTGGTGGAGGGTGCCCCACAGTGCTGAGGGGGTGAGGGTGCTGGGAGACATGCGTTGTTGATCAGTGGTGCAAGGTGACTTGTGGGTTGGCTGGGGGGCATGCCCATGGTGGATGGGCTGCCTGCGGGACATGAGCAGGGGTGCAGGGTAGTCCCCTGTGGTGTGGGCTGCCTGCAAGGGCCGTGGAGGGTGTAGAGGGAACACCTGGGAGGACCCACTTGGACAATTCACGTGTAGTACTCCCCGCACACCCCTGAAATACACGTGCCCTGATGGACTCGCGTGTGATACTTCCCGCGCACCCCGGAAATACACGTACCCTGCTGAATTTGCGTGTGATACTTACCGCGCACCCCTGGAATACACGTGCCCTGATGGATTTGCATGTATTACTTCACGCGCACCCCTGATGTACACGTACCCAGGACATTCGCGTGTGAAACTTCCCGCGAACCACTGAAATACACGTTCCCCGCTTGGCGTTTGCTGTTTGGCAGCCCTGTGGACTGGTCCAGGGTTAGCGCAGACATTTGCGATGAATTGGGAATTTTGATGGCTTTTCCTTGCGTGAGGGCGTTCTTGGGGGCGTAACTGGTGCTGCTGCAGGGTCGCTGCGCCACTCTGCGCCACGGCTGGTTTTGGAGGCTAAAATCCATGAATACGCTGTGCGATTAAATGGATTTGATCGCACGCGGCTGGCGCAATGTATCGCACGGGGACACTTTTGTGCGAAATTCTATGAATTACCCTGTCAATTGTCAAGGAAAGACTGATTAAGAAATGTGAAGCTGCAAGGAAAGAGGCCAGATGCAGGTCTGGGGAACAGTACTTTCTCCAGATGGCTGGGAAGAAGGCATAGTAATACGCAGAGCTTTGGCAGTAACTGGTCATCTGCCAGTTATTGACTGAGTAGAAAAAGGATGCAAACCTCTATGGACGAGGCTTGCGAATTTGCTGACATGGGTCGAAGACAAAGGAGGCCTGTTGCAGATAGTGCCTTTGGCTAGTGCAGAGCTATGCTTCAGAAATAATGGCACAAGGAAAGTTGGGGAGAATCAACAGTGTGGTTGAATCTTTGATGTACCAGGACTGAAGGATGGGACCGTACTGATAATGGATCACTACTGGGCCTGTGGATCCAGAGCTTATATGAAGCTGCCTAGAAATTGGGGAGGACAATATTCCATAGTGATTGTCCATGTTCCAGCGTTATTGACACCAAAGAGTGACCTGAACATCAGAGAGTTTCTAAAAGCAGATGCACATCCGAGGAAAAGGAGATCAGTTGGACTCCTCAATCGAAAAAGTGGCAGAATAACTTCTCAGCAAAATTGCTAGAAGCCTTTAATGACATTCCATATGAGCACAGCTTGTTCAGTCAGACTTCAGCAGTGTTTGCGACAATCTTTATGCCAGGGATCCAGACGATGGCAAATACCAAGTGGTTACAAATATCCAGATGGGAGCTTCTGCAAACGATCAACACTACTAGAAAGGGATTCAACACAATCAAAGAAGAGCTGAGAACCAATACGATTGATGATTCTCCGGAACAAATATGTCTTGGATATGATCACAGCAATGGATGGAGGTGTTTGTGCCAAAATTGGAGAAAACAGGTTGCACATTCATACCTTCTCACAACGACGAGAATGGCACCTTGACAAAGGCCATAACAATGCTGACAATGTTACACATCAAGATGGAAGATGAAGTAGAAGACGTTGCAGATGACAGCTGGTCTGCATCAATCTTCTCATGGGTTCCACTATGGATGGCGAATATTGTCAAGTTTCTTGGAGCCCTGTTGGTGATAATCATGATTGGATTTTTTGTGATCAGGATAATAATCAAACAATGCAAGAAGACTGCAAAGAAAGCAGTGGGAATGAAGATTGTGATTGATGTTGAATCGTGGTTCAAAGCCAAAGAGCTGACAGATGAAGAAATCAGAGACTATGTGAAGGCCAGTATTCATGCATCTGAGGGAACAATGTTCCTGTACCCAAGGAACCACAAGAAGTATGTGGGAAGATGGATCTACTGCAGTCCAAATGGACAATGCAGTCACATGACCTGGAGCACTGATGAAAATGTGAAATCAGCAGGATGCCTGAAGGGAGTCATAAATATATGGACTCCAAAGAAACACTATTTCAGAAGAGGATGTCTGGATGTGAAGGTTGATGAGAAAGTGGTTGATGAATCGCCCAGAGGGGGGAGTATAGAGGAGGAGCCAAGTACCTATACCAATAGCCAAGCCCCTATGCTGCCTATGTGTTGGGAACCGCAAATTGGGACATGGGCAGTACCAGTGAGGGTGCCTATACAGCAAAGAATCCGGGAGACAAGGTACCCATTGAGAAAACCCTATAGGCATGCAGGAAGAAATAACGGTCTTCTTAAGGAAGTCCCGGAAGAAGTATGAAAATAAACAGGAAAGAAGACTGGTGACATCATGCAAGATGAAAATGACGCACCTAGATGAGACATTAATAAAGAAGAATATAGATATTATGGAGGAAACGATAATGATGACGTATCGGAGATAGCAACATTTCGGGATCGAAATGATGCTTGCTTGTGCAAAGAAGCACTAAAGAAAATATGAAGTCATTTACAGATGCAGTAATGCAAGTAGATGAAGTAATCATGAGGCTAGCTACGTAGTGAAATAGACTGCAGGTGATGCACCAATGTACATTCATAGGAATGTATAGAATCTGGATGTTCTACAACGCACTTTAGCAAACTTGAACCCCATGAATGGAAGAGGTTTTGACTGTGGCGCAGTTGAATAAAGTAGCTGATGAAAGGAGAATTCAAGAAAGGCTGGCTAGCCCAGTGTCAAGCGTCGAGACCGCTGTGAACCTGATTGTCTGGTCAAGAAGTTACATGAACGTGAGAAAGAAGCACATTCTTGTTTGAGGTGTAACATGGTCTACAGTCACATGGTCAGATGAAAATAGACTTTGGGTTGAGCTACACCGAAACCAGAAGATGAGACCATGCCACACTCCCTCTTATTCTCAGGCACGGGGAGCACTACAGGCAAAGTTCAATGTCTTAATTGAATGGCAGACCACAGGAGTGATGATGGATGCATGCTAATTGGGTGGGGAGGCATGACCAGGCCGATCCCCCCCTGGCACCTGGGGTACCAGCTTGTGTGCTGCTAGAGGGTGGAATATTCCAGAAGGGTACAAGCGTGCCAACCAATTGTAGAGGGCCACATAGTAAAGAGTCCTATAGTTTGAGAAGCCAATAGGGTGTCGAGTATTAGTATGACAAGGAAGATGACTTGCACTTGGGATGGGCTTAGTTATCCACCTGATCCTAGAGACCCAATCACTACTCCCAGCTGTATAGAACATATACCTAGATGTTCCCTGAAGGCCAATCACTTTCTCTAGTAGGTTTTCTTATTTTGCTATATAGGATGACATCAGCAGTGACAAATAATTAGTATAAGAATGTGTTTTATCACAAAATGGTTTGAGAGAAATCGAACGAACGTCCGTTGATGATTGTTGTAACTCCCTATTTTAGATAATTGTTAATAAAACATTACAGTGTTTTGCCAACTTCCTGAGTCAGTCTGATTATTGATATATGAGTAAGTTCTGCATCCCCATCCATCTCTAAGTACTGCTACCTTGTCTTGAAGAGCCCTAAGTCACAGGGTTCAGCACCTTAACAAGAGATGATTCATCCTTGAATGTCCGCTCCTTTCCAGAATAGATAGCCGACTATGGCTGCTTCAATCTTGACTTCAGGCCAAATAACCTTGCCATGCAGCTCCACGATTCAGCTTATTCTTCGTGTGACACAATTTTCAATTTTCTCTTCATGGGTCTTGGTTTACTAATATTTATGATACCGATGTCCATCCCCTATACAATGGCAGCTTTGCCTGCATTCTATTAACTACATGTAGCCAGCTTCTATGATAACTCAGTCTACCTTGTGCTTCAGCATCTGTACAATTATTGAATGATTGATTCTCTGCAGCACTTTGTGCATGTGTAATCTTCTTTTTCAGATTTAAAAGTTGTCTTGATTCTTTACTTCGTCATTAGTTTCTGTAAGATCCATACATCCTCTTCAACCAGGATCCTGAGACGTTGTTCATACTCTCTTATGACGTTACAGGCTTCTTTCTCAGCTCATTTCTCATATTCCTTCAGGGAGTTCCTCCCTCAAATTTTCGTCCCGTCAGGGATACATTTGATAGGGTTATCTCATTTGGTATCTTCTTTCGAACATACATTGCAGTATTGGTACAACTGCTGGTGTCAAGAACGGCACAATCTTAGGCTTCCAACATATGGGAGGTAGGGGGGTGGGATTTCCTGCAGAGGCATGCAGCTGCTCCTCTACAGTTGGCTCTGTGCTGAGACACAAAGTGAATTGGTGTCTGTGACTGGATGGTCATCATAATTGTTGGGCTTGTTTGGGCTATCGGACAAGGCCCATGGATTAAAATACCAGAGGGTTAAAAGGGTTAGAAGGGTTACAAGCAAGGTAGCTTAGGGGCTTCTTTGTGTGCTCTCTTTAGAACCACTGACCTTATTGGCCGTCCTGTGCGTGTGGCAATGCCAAGTGCAGAGCGCAGGACTTTTTTATTTGTGGTGTCTTCTGGAATTCACTTGTGTTTGAGGCTGGGAATAAGGTGAGGAAAGAGAGTGTAAGGCATGGGTGAGCTCTACTTGGTTTTGAGCATTTAACGTTTAAACCTTTGTGGTGACTATGCTACCTGATTGAGAGAGCTTGTAAGTAGTGCTGTCAATGCATGGTCCTATTTCCAGTGCATTTCTTTTTCCTCTTGTCAAACGGGCGGGAGGGGGCTTCTCCAGTTGTTACTGTAAATAAATGAGGGAATGGATTTTGCTTGTTTGGAAATGCATTGTCTCTAGTTTTGTTAGAGGGGAGTTCATATACATTTTTGCTTACTTGCGATCCTTTTGGCGGGCGGGCCTGGGGTTCTGCATCCTTCCGTGTCTCCTGTGTTTATCGCACGTTGCCACGGTAACTTAAGTAGTGTTCCATATTGGCGCATGTGTGGTGTTTCTTGTGCTAGCTGGGCGTGCTGAGCATTGTGCGCACGCCCAGGCTGTGAGCTTTGCATACTGGGATCCCTGTTGCCATGGATAAAGTATTAAATAGCCAAAGGAGGGTCAATGTTAGAATGTTAGGGGTCTATATATATATATATATGTGTAGATATGATTTTTGTATACAATGAGCACACATGCATTGATCTGAGTGTATACCAATTGTGTATTGCATGTTGACGTAATTACGGGCAAGGTGCCTATGTGCTGTTTCTCAGGGATAAGACAAGGGTCCAGTATTTTCATCAGTCTAGTGAGCGTGGATGGCAGCTCAAAAGTGTGGCTTTCTCTGTTGGGCTATCATTCTGTCCACCTAAGGCTGGTTCTTTAGGAGTCTATGAATGCTGGAGTGGATTCATTTAGTCCATTTGTGATGGTTTTGAATTTGTGGACCCACTACGCCCTCTTTATGTAGTAAAGCATTAGTTATGTTTGTATTGCCTTCTACATGATCCACAATCCACTAATAGATGTCATCCAGGCTGTGTTGTGGTACCATTAAGTGTCATACCATCAGGCTGTGTGTGTTCTACATCTAATTCTAGAGCAGTGCTCCTCAATCCTTTCATTGGCTGCTTGAGTTGTTGGACCCACATACCTTAGCTCACAGGGCCATTTGATTACATAGATTACAGTTGCCGTTTTGCAGTTCAAGAATTGTCTCAAAGTCCATTCCTTTTCTGCCACTTTGAATGTTTTAATTTTTTTGGTGAATCGGCAGACTGAGCATGTGCCGCAGGGGTAGTGGCCTACGATTTCTCTTGGGTTCCAGAGTGAGTTCCGCATTTCTTTTTTACCAAATAGTGCATGGGTGAGATGTTCTTTTAGATTCCTTGAACATTTGAGAGCCATCCTTGGCAGTGGTACTTCTGGAATATTTAGTTATACTAGTGGCCAGAGTTTTTGATTATCGTCTTACATTTTTCTGTATGAAAGGTAGTGATGCAGGTAAGTGTGTCATCGTTGCTTTTCTTGCATTCGTACTCAGTAGGATTTCCCTGGGTGTATATTTAGCTCTTGTCTGTGCAGTCTTAAGTAGTTTCTTGGGATACCCTCTTGTTGACAGTCTGTCTTCCAGATCATGAGCATGGTGTGTGTATTGAGACATTTCTGTACAACTTCTGCAAATCCGCAAGAACTGGCCATATGGTAAATTGTCTTTTACATTCTTGGGGTGATTGCTCTGATAGTGGAGGAGCGTGTTTCTGTCTTTATGCGTCTTGTGCAAAGTATATGTCAATTTACCCTCCTTATTCATGATGTGAGATCCAAGAAATCGATAGACAGCGGGCTGCTGCATATGGTGAATTGTATTTCTGAGGTGGGGTCATTGAGCCATTTCTGGAATTCTTTGAGCATCTGGATATCTCCATTCCACACAAAGATGATATCGTCAATGTAATGCTTCCATTTGGTGATACTGTTTACCAATGGGTTTATGTTGTTAAGGACGTAGTTTTTCTCATATTCACCTGTAAAGATGAATGCTAGACTTGGGGCAAAAGTCACTCCCATGGCAGTCCCACATGTTTGGAGGTAGTAGGTGTCTTTAAAGAGGAAAACTTTTCTGGATAGGGCCACTTCAAGCAGTTCCACTAAGAAGATGACTCGTACTCTTTTATGGACTATGTGGTGTTTAAGATAGTTCCTTATGCATTCTAGAGCCGCTCCTTGTGCAATGCTTGTGTATAAGGCTTTGATATCCATGGTGACCTCGGTCATAGGTTTGAGGAAATGATCGATACGTTTGCAGATGGGTTCCAGGATTGATCCACACCTTGATATAATGGGTCTTCCTGGTGGGTTCATGGGGTCTTTGTGGATTTCCGGTAAAGTATAACATGCCGGAATTCTGCCTTCTGAGTTGTTCAGATATTGTTGTTCCTTGCTAGTGATCCAGCCATGTTCATAGCCTATGTTGTTATTTCCTCGATTTCCCTCTTGATGTCTGATGAAGGGTCTGGTGAAGGGTCCTTCTTTAGCTTTTGATGTTGTTTATCATCTTCTAGTAGTTCTTCAACCATCATTTGGTATTGGTCTGAGCTCTGGATTACTATGCCTCCTCCTTTGTCTGCTGATTTTATCACAATGGCCCTCATAAGAATTTTGCCAGTCTGGAAACAACGTTGGCGGTAAGATTACCAGCACCATTGTTTCCGAACCGGCAAACTACGAGTCTGCCTGCTGGAGCCGCTGTGCCTAACAGGTGGGAGCCTGCTGGATATAGCGTTCACAGTAGGCAGACTGTCATGGAAGCACCGGCACCATTATTAACGGTGCCGGTGCTTTCGTGGACCCCATCCCCATGGAGTCGTATGGGACTCCACAGGAATGGGGAACTACATTTTACCGACTCCTAATTTACCGGACCGCTGGGGCAGTAATGCCCCAGTAATTCCTGCAAGTCAGGCGCTGTTAAATCATTACGGGTTCCGGTGGCTACCTGCCTGTTTTACTGGCACAGTCTCCGCCAGACTCATAATGAGGCCCAAGTTGTTGTATCTCTCTCTGCCCCCCCACACACACGCTCATCCACTCACATGCATATACACATGTACATACACACCATTATTCACTCAAATGCTCACTCGTTGAAACTCTCTCACATATACACATCCATACAAGCATGCTGTCATGATGCCCGCTCCCGGGGAGCCGGTTCAAGCCCGGCGTCCCCGAAAGCGGACATCCAGTCCCCAAGGAAGGACCCAGCAACCCCATATAGGGGCCCTTTGGACAGTGTCCTGGCGCCTATGGCGCCAGGCTCATAAAAGACATCAGTCCAGGGTGCCATAGGCACCAGGCTCATTATGGGAGTGCTTGGGTGCACTTACCTGATGCAGACCATGCTGCAGGATCCCAGCCTCCTTGAGGCCTGAAAGGAACTACTTTACCTGTGGGACTAATTTACTATACGGGCGTGGTCGGGGAAGGATACATACCTGATTGGAGGAAGGATACATACCTGGAACCTCTTCCAAGGCTATTTAAACCCCACCCGAACAGCCACACGTGCTTCGCATTGTTCTGCATCTAGCAGCTGGACGCTCACCGTGTGTCTGCTCCTGCATCCTGACTTCTGCCACGCCTGCCAGCATCCTGGATCACCTGCAAAGGAAGAGAAGAAGAGAACAGAAGAAGGAAAAGTCCTTACCTGCTAAATCCGCATCCCGGAGACATCTCGCCGACAATCCTGAAAAGGAAGACTTTAATTTAAAAGCTCATCGCGTCAATCGCTGCAGCGCCGCATTCCACTCACCTTTACAGGGCGCCTCCATGTTCAGCAGCGATCATCCGGATTCGCAGTCACGCCCCAGCGCCTGGGGAGAAAAAGACCAGAACAAAAGGTAAGAGAGAGAAGGGAATAAGGAAAGCTAAATCTCCATGTTAAGACTTACCTGTTGATTCATTCCCTCTTCATTTCGGGTCCGCGCCGCATCCTGGCATTTCCGGACCCCGGCCCCTAAGGGGAAAAAGAGACATCAGCGTTAATGAGCGAATGAAAAGACATTACCAAAAAAATGCTCATTAAAGACTTACCTGATTTCTACAAGGATTTCACCTCTCATCTCGGGTCGGTGCCTGTTCCCCGGCATTCCGTACCCCGGCCCCTATGGGGAAAAAGACACTAGCATTAGTACATTAATGCATGGACACAAGAGGAACCTCTTATCAAAAAACTTACCTGGAAGCCAAGCAAGTTTGGTTCTCACCAATCCGAAAATCCAGTGAAGTAACTGGATACCAACGCGCCCCTGCATCAGAAGCAGGATGGAGAGCTCGTCCTTCCAGACCCTAAGGTGAGACGCTACGAGAAATCACAGAAGGGTTTCAAGGAGGGTGAGAGGGGAAAGTGGGAGGCCGATTGCATTACCCCGCAGACAGTTAATCCCCTATTTTCGCCTACAGAAGGATACTTCTGCGAGCCAGACAAGCCAGATTTGGGGGCCCGGTCCAGTCCGTCTTCCGAACCCTGCGCATCACCTTAGAAGAGGTCACAGCAGCGCGAACCAGGCCAGCGCCTCCGTGGGAGTCAGGTGAGCGTAACACATGCACACAGTCTCACACTCACATAGACATTCATTCAGACTTTCCCAAACATACATATACACAAGAATTCACACAAAAACGCCTGCACTCAAACAGATTCTTTAACTTACTTTTTTCTTACAGTGATATTTTCTTTTCTCTCTCTGGTTTGGGGCTCCATTTGGTGGCAGGCAAAAGGCACAGCTTCTTGCAGCACGGGCACATGATCAGGTGCTTCCCTTCACACCTCTCTCTACTTCGGAATAAGGTTGTCGGTAGAATCAGTTTTCCAATCCAACCCCAACTGTCATGAAGCTGAGCAGGATCAATTCCAGACTCTCACAGAAGTCTAAGCATGAAAATAACAGTTTTTTGGGGGTATTTTTACAAAAAGGAACCAACTAAAGTAAGCATAACTCAAAGTGGTTGATCCCTTCAACTGAAAGTTCAACTACTATACTCTCTATGTTCAAGAAAAATATTTTTTTTAGAGCACAACAAAAGTCTCTGAGTTCAACAAAAAGTCTATCCCATTCTGGAATTAGCTGTTGAGTCTAAGTCACTTAGAGTGTTAGGGTTTGAGTGTTCTGGTCCTTGTTTCTTGGGCTTCAGTCTGTAGATGTTACGCACAGCCACAAGCACCACCGTTGCCGCACACAGAACGTACCTGCTGGTCCTTGACGTCTCTATCCCTGAAGGTGCAGGTGAGCACGTCAGTATCTGGGATCCCTGAGATGTCTATAGGTGCAGGGGCACCAGTGGGATATTCCGTGATGGTGCCGCAGTCACACAGGATGCTTCCCGGGGCAGGGCCGTGCTGTGCTTACATCACAGCGTGGGCTTCAAAGCTAGGGTCTTGTGGTTCAGGCTCACTACTCTTCCTTTCCAAGATCTTTGTGGGTTAACTCCTTGCCTTATTGCTTGCCGACCTGTTCTCTTCTCTGCTACCTGCCTCTTGGCTCTCAGGCCCTCTTGCTAGTTGCCTCTGTACTGCTATTCTGCCTTTGCTTTCTCAGCCTCGCTCCTGTTTCCTGCTTCGTCCAGTCCTTTCCCGTTTATGTGACCTCTGTCAGAGGGTGGCTCTTTTGGCAGACTACTGGACATCAAACAAGCACTTCCCAGCCCAGTAGGACCCTCGTGGTTCCACTGTCTTGGACCACATTAATTCTGGGAAATAAGCATAGTCCATGGTCTGGGGGACCTGGCCCAGATCCTGCCCAGGTTAACATCAGCTTGGAATGGAAGGGGGTTTTGTCTCCCGCCTGCATATACCACAGTTCATCCTGGACGGCTCGTGACCCAGTGCCTCCAAGAAGGAAGGGAAAGGATCATTGCGGCCAGGACACGGTAAGCAACGCCCTAGTGATCAAGCCCCTGACAGTAGATTTGTGTCCGCTGCTTTTCATCCTTGACTCTGCAAGGCCCGTCCATCTGAGTCTTGGGCCCCTCCATGTGCCTGCATGTTAGGCCACGTTCACAGCAGCAGTTGTAGACGGATATCACTATGCTGCTTCCCAGAGCTTCCACCTGGAATTTTTCAAACAGTGGTTGCTAACCGGCTAAATCAGGATGGGGAGGTATGGTGACATACCCCAAAACCTCCACCCATAAGGTAGCACGATAAACGTCTCTGGAGCTGAGGTCAGGTTGACTTCTTCTTCTCCCTGATTCAGGTTCCTGGCTACAGGCACTAGCACCCCATTCCCATGTACCTCCTTGATGACTTGCAAAAATTGTTTACCTATGGGAATCTCTTCTGGATTTTTTTCTGTCTTATCTTCTCATTGAGCCTCTCCTTCACCTTATCCTGGGCCTCCTTGATACTTACCCACATGCTTATACCACCACCTCAACTTAACTCAAATAGTTCAGTCTGGTAGTGTGTCTGTTCCTTCTCCTGACTTGTTCCAGCCTTCTCTCCACTCTCTCTCTTCTCTGCCTTTTTCTCCTCCTTTCCACATGTCTTGTTCTCACTTCCTCTTGGTTATCTCCCACCTCAATGATTTCCATCCGATGTAGCCTTTAACCCCCTCCTTAATGTATTCCACCTCTTTTCTCCTGGGATCCACTCAAGGCACTGCTTTAGCACATTCTTCGTCTTCTCCTTCTTCAGCACCATCTCTTAATGCATCCCTCCGTCTGATGTTCCTGGATGTTACTGCCTCTTTATTCTAAACCTCTCCCCTTCCTTTTTATACTTCTTTTTATTGTGTCCTTTCCCTCCACTTCACTCCTTCTGCTTCCTTTCTTCAGTCTTCTTCACCTCATAGTTCCACCTCCTCCTTCTCTGTCCACCATCATCAGTGCTCTATCTCCATCCTAAATTGCCCACACTACTCTCACCTAGCCTCACGCTCTTTTCGCCTTTAGCACTCACAATGTTTAAACATGGTTGCTTTTGTAATTATAACAATAAAAATGACTTACCGGATCACTCATGAAAGCTGCTTCGGACCGCTCAATTCCCTTTTCTGTGTTTGTGACGTCATCCTCATCTTCACACCATCAATACAGGCAACGGATTCAGCAATCCAGTGCGGCTTCCTCCATTTCACCCGTAAGTATTCTTTTTTATTTTTTATTTTCACCAGAGCCTTTAGCACCTGTGTGTGTGTATATGTCATGTGTTTAACCTGGTGGAGCAGTGCTGATTAAACCTGTCTGTAAAGGTACTGTCACCTTTCTTCACTCGGGCCATTACTAATAGGACCGGATCACCCCCGGGGTTATAGCGTCTCATTTTACCAAAGCAATCTACTCCTTTCAATTCTCCAGGGTCATCTTTCCAAGTAAGAAGCCCAAATTGAATACCACCCACAACTGTTGCTGTAATGTTCTTTATCATAGCCAACTCAATCTACAATTCAGCAATGGGGACATGAATAGCAGTCTGGAGATCTCCTTTTAGGAGAGGTGCTGTTGACTGAGCCCAACACACTTTGTCCCACTTGGATGCTTCGCCATTCTTTCATAGATCCCAAAAATTTCCTCAGAGTCATCTCCTGGACAGTAGGACCTGCCGCAAACCCCCTTTTCCCCCCATGAGATTGTCCACTCTCTGTTCTCGGCCCTATGGTTTCTATTGATCCCCTTTGTACAGTACTTTTCTCCACTATTAAATGTAAAATCCCTTTGGTTCGCCCAGCATCACAAGGGATCCAACACTACCCTTTCTACTTGGATCCGCCATCTCTGAAATCTTATGGGTTGACTCTGATACATGGGGCTTCTCCAACTGGAGGGGAAACTTGGAGAACCGTTGAGGTCTTGACTTTCTTTCAAGCATTGTTATGGAATGCTATGAGAACCTCCTTTGACAGGTATGGCTCGTTGAGGTTGGTGTCCTTGGATTTTGGTTGCAGCAATTTTCAAGAAGGTGTCTGCTGTTTCTGAAGTTTCAGTGCTATGTCAGGTCTCACATTTTCCAAGATGACTGTCAGTAGTCAGTTTTGCTTTATTCAAAATAATTCAACTAAGCAAACAACACATTACATAACACAATCAATCATGAGATAAGATATGTTGCATTATACTGAGACAACCCTTAACCTGGGGAGTTCCTTCCCACCCCCAAATCAAGGAGCCATGCAATACTTGCTTTTGTTTTTTAGCTCTGGCCTTACTGAAGACTCATATAGAGTCACACAAATCTCACCCCCCTTTACCCCACGTAGAGCCAAGAACCAGGTCGGGTATAGGAAATATATTTGTATTTATTTTTGTGGCTCACAA
Organism: Ambystoma mexicanum; assembly: GCF_040938575.1. NCBI lineage: Eukaryota > Metazoa > Chordata > Amphibia > Caudata > Ambystomatidae > Ambystoma > Ambystoma mexicanum. The sequence goes on from NC_090929.1 coordinate 479,350,142, forward strand.
TTAACTTGTTACACAAGTGAATCACACCAATGGGTTAGGAAAAACAGTGTAGAGGAGGTCCCAAATATGGCCTGCACTCCAGTCGCCCATTTTGAAGTACCAGGAACGTTCACACCGAGATATGTGAAGTATGATGAGCAAATAAACCAGCAGAGAGCCGCGGTATGGCTCTGCCCAGTGCCTATCAGAAGAACAATACCTATTGAAGTACCAATAACCAGACAACCATGGACAGTAAGGTATCTATTGAGACAACCCTACCAGCAAATGACACGAAATGAAGACTGCTTAAACACTGTCCCAAAAGAAACTCAAAAGTCCTTAATTGAAGACGAATGTTGACGACATGGGGGCCGGACAGACTGACAGATGAAAGAAACGACAACCAAAGGATGACACACTGAGACGAAACGCCATGAGTAAGGATAGCGTGAACCTAGAAGGAGAGACGATGTTGAAATATAAAGAAACTTAAGCTGTAAGCAGGATGAAGATATTCAACCAGCTAATGCCTGTACATATGCTTGTAACCGCAAGAAGCTAATAAAACAGTGTGGCTTGCTATGCTTAGTAGAAAAATAGAGCGGCAAGCGCCACCTATATATATCTATCTCAACGAAGCACACTATATAAGTGCGTGTCCACTTTACACGAAAGCAGAATTAACTCAGGTTACTAGGGGTCAAATAGGACAGGATTCGTATTACAACTAAAACGAGAAGAGACGGCTGAATCGAAACTCAGCAAGAGCAGCTCATGCCTGGGAAGTCGAGGTCAGACCAAGAGAGGGAGGCGAACAGTAGCTTCGTGGAATAGAAACTTAAGAACAGAACAGCCTTCCCCAGAAAGGCTGAGATAAGGAAGCCCAGGCAGGTGGCGAGCCAAATAAGAATTAAATGCACAAATAGAAGGAAAACTAAGACGATTCACAGTGTGCTAACACGTGACCAGCCGAGCGAGAAGAGGCACAGTTTCACACCTACGCCTGGCTGTCTCCCAAACAAAAGATACCATAACTTTTTTTGACAAGAGGCTACAGTTTCCAGGCCGACCAAAGCCAACTAATTGACACATAGCCACTAAAGTACTGATTGATGGAAGGGAGGCTGGGTGAATCTTGGGGCATCCTGCACCTGGTTGACCATTCTGCGTGCTGCTAATTAAAGTGGAGATTTATGCATGGGGTCGAAGCCAACCAAATAATGATGGACCAAATAATCTTGGGGTCCTGTACATAGTAGAACCAATGGGACGTCGTACTTTTAGTGACGTCCACCATAGTCATTTTTGAAGGAAGGGCTTAGACGCCCACCTGATAATTTTTATCCAATCCTCACACTCAGTTACCATATACAGATATAGCACCTATATTTAAGTTACCATTTCCAACCAATAGAATTGCATGATAACTTTTGAGTGTTACTCGTCAAGGATGACGAATTTTAGGTATAACTGTTACTGTTTGCATGAAGTTGTTGGGAGTTGAAGCGAGACAGGCTATCGCATCACTGTTGATTTCCATGTTTCGATGTTTTTTGTACTTGTAATTAAACGGACTCCCCTTTGCCAAACCATTCAGTTGTCCTTATTGATTGGTGTTGGAGTAAGAAATCCTATACCCCCATCCACCTCAAGGTGCTGCTATCTTGTCTTAAAGTAGCAAACTCTGGCTCTATGGGCCGGTCGGGAGTCTCTCTCTCTAGTACACTTGGTAGCAGAGGATGGTTGGTGACCATCGATTATTGATTAAAATAAGACACCGGGCCTCATTATGACTTTGGAGGCAGCCATACCCTTTATAAGGGCATGGCTGCCTCCAAAATCGGGTCCGGGTTCCCTGAATGGGGAATTACCGGGCCATTCTGAGTTTGGAGGGCCCGGTAATTCCTCCTTCAGGGAACCCGGGCCCGGACCTTCCCCATCCCCATTTGAGCCACCATAGGGCTCAATGGGAATGGGTGCGGGAGCTAACAACGGGCCGATTACGACCGGCCCGTTGTTAGCTCCCTGGTCCCCTCACGGGACCCGCTCTGGACATCTGGTAAAACCAGACATCCACATCGGGTCCCGCGAGGGAACCTCGTAATAGTGCGGAATGCGTTTAATGGCAACGGTGCCATCACCAGCGCCATTAAACGCATTCTGCACAGGTCGTAATGAGGCCCACCTATTGACTGTCGACATAAAGTAACTCTAGGTCTTCGGCAATATCACAAGTACTTTGCCATTTGGCTGAGTAGACCGTGAAGCTCACCGTAGACAATGGTAGTATAAAGCAAGACTGCAGCCGGGGCCTGAAGGCACCCGTTTTCCCAACACATCCCTTCCCATTCCTACGGGTAGCCGATCGGGCGAAAATCTGAAGAAGGCGGTAACGAAGGCGGTGATCCCGAGGATCCAGAGAGGAACAATGCGAATGGTGAGTGAAAAAGACTAATGTTCTGGCAAAAGTGCATGCTTTACAAACAAATAAAGGGAAAAGGTAACAGAGGGAGGAGGAAAAAACAAAATATAGTTAGAAGTAGAGAAGGCTGTATGTATATAAGGGGATAATGACTCGAGAATAATTGAATATACCAGGGCGGACACCTGAGAAGTGAGAGGATTCGCCTTATACCTGCACTTTAAATATAGCGGCTAGAAGAAACGTGTACCCAGAGTCCCATATAATAGGGAACGACTAGGCTACCAGCACGTTTAAAGACGTCGTGAAAGGGGTTTGTTTACACTCCATGAAGGGGTAATGACTAAAGGCAGAGATATATGTGTCCAGCTGGTGTCCATCTAGTCTGTCAAGTGTCTGTCTTACATGTTGTGTTTTGACGTCATATGTGAAATTTTTGTTAAGCGAACTGATAAAAAAATGTGCGCGATTCAATAGCTGAGACAGAATCGCACATGAATTGATGTTTTTTGAGCAAATTGGTAATATAAACATTTTTTTTGTGGAAAATTTGGATTGGAGCTTGCGGTGTTTGGTGCTCGCTCATATTGTCACAAGGTGTTTGAACCAAACGAAAGCATTAACAAGTGCTATATAAGAAGAAAGGGAACATATTTAAACATGGAAGACATAACTCCATTAGCACACTTATGCAAGCAATTGCCAAAACACGCATCCAAGCTAAAGAAGTATAGCACCGAGTGGGTTAATGTATGGCCCACAAGACGTTTATGCCATGGCCACAAAATGGGTCTTTATCTAAAGCCGTCTTACAACATATGATGACATATTTGCACACCACATACACAGGCAAAAAGCTAGAAAAATTCCTTGCTGTTCTAGAACTTTGGAAGATGTACGAACAGACAAAGGAGGAAGAGCCTCCTACAGATTGGATACTTAATGTATGTACTGAGGGGGGTGAGACGCCTACCGCGCCACCTGCCCTGCCTGAAACGGCAAGTGAAGGAAGTAAGAACGAGGGAATATGCCCGTTGAGAGGCAGCTACAGTGTATAGCAACCCTGCATATGAGTCACCTACATATAGTAGTGATGAAAATCAAGGGGAGGATAAGGACAAGAATCTTACCTCCACAGTCCCAAGGGACAAGGGGAGGTGCGATGACGAAAGGAAGGATCAGGCACAGACAAGTGCATCTCTCAACAAGGAGAGAGAGGGAAAGAAATGGAAAGGGAACGAAGACAGAACTGATGAGATAGCATATGCAAAAGACGAATGGATGGGAGGACAAATCTTATTGAAACTTGATGGGAAAGGCAGTGATGACGTGAGACTAAAGGAGAGCATAGATGAGGCACAGAGAAAGGAGAAAGAGAAGGAGTTAAGAGACAAAAGGATCAGAAGGAAAGATGGACTAAGACGAGAACAGCTATATCGTGAGGAGCAAAAAAAACAGCTCGATCGCAACCCGAGAGCAGCCTATGATCAAGACAGACAGAAACATCAAAGGTTAGAAGAAGAGCAAAGGGTACGTGAAAAAAGAATAAGAAGACGAAGAGATGAGGAAATTCGGAGGGCAAATGAACATAGAAATGAAAAGAGAAGGGAAGAAGAGAGGGTCAGAGAAGAGGCGAGGAAGCACACAGAATTTGATGACAATATTGAACGTAAACGAAGACAGAGGGCACGCAATGTTGAATATTTGGCGAGGCAAGTTGAAAAACCCGATCCAACTGTAGACTGAGAAGATATTGAAGAATTCTTTCCTGCGTACGATTCAGTACTAGACACATCAAGGGCAAATATTGAAGATGACTTCGACACCAGAAGCATCGGGGAAATGATCGATAGAGTGTATGATGAAATGGGGCTAGAACAAATACCCCAAGGAGAAGGGGAGGATGAGCGCTTGGAAAGCACTCAGCTATATGACACTGAGGATGTCAGCCGAAGTAGTGGGAATAGGAAACTGTCCCTGGATAGATTAGAAATCAGTAGAAACAATGAGGACACAAGAAGTTGCGTGAATTGGGGACAAACAATGTCCAACTCCGAAAGGGAGGAGCTCGAGTAAAATGAGGAAGGGAGACGGCACGAAAGACGACTCCCAAAGGAAAGAGGGATACGATGGTCAGACACTAGTGAGTCCTCACCAAGGGCATCAGAGTCAGCCGCACAGTCTGACCGACAAGAAGGAGTACCTCATAGTCAGAGGGGGGTATCATCACCGCCCTATGTAAACTGACTGAGGACATTGCCAGGTAGACGGCGGTGCAGGAATATTAACTCTGCAATAGACAGGAGAACTATGAGACAAGAGAAAGAGGGCTGCGCATTCCAATTTCCGCTACTAGAAAAGGGGGGAGCAAGACCACAAATTATGGCCATACATGGATCGAGAAAACCTGAAATACAAGCCTCCAATGCTGACATTGGGAGCCGGAAAATAGATACATGAGTTAGAAAAAATGACAGGAGCAAATGCCCTACCGATAGGGGACATTAATGGTCTCCTGATTGCCATACTTGGTGAGAGAGCAGACGATGTGTAGACATGGGCAGGCTACCCTGGTGTAACCACAATTAACACAGCGCACGACGGAGCGCCATTTAACAATTGCAGAGCAGCAGTATGGAAAGCACTACCAGTGCTTTTCCCAGACACTTCCGATATGGGAGCTATAATGACTCGAAAAATGAAGGATTCTGAGGATCCGTTAATTTATATACAAAATTTCCAAGATGCGTGGGTGCTTGAAACGCATGAATCTTGGATGAAATCAATACCTGTGTTTTACCATGTATTGTGCCAAGGGTTGCCAGAACCGGTGCAAAAACAACTCAAGAAATTGGTAGGAGTTGAGGCTAAGTCTTGGGCTGAAATACAGTTAACTATTGCACATTACTGTAGACTGTTGGAAGAAAAGAATCACAAAAAGGAGGCAACTCGAAAGGGTGAGGAAGCGAAGCTGGTGCAAAAGAAGTTATCAAAGTATGCTCTTGAAGGAGCCATGCTAACTAACACAGCTGAACAAAGCATGCAGCAGGTGGCTTGTCCACAACAGAATAATCAGGGTAACGTAGGGTTTTACCCACGGGGAAGAGGATTTAGGGGAAGAGGATGGCAGAGCAATCAAGGAGGTTTCCAAAATAATCAAGGAGGCTTTCAAAACATGCAAAATGGTAACCCGGACATGTCAAATGGACAAATAAACCGACCACCGCCAGGGCATTTGGCGCGCACATGCAGAAGTCAAGGCATGATGCAGAACAGCCAAGGAATTGGAGCAGGCATGGCGCATCCACCTGTAGTTTACAACAGGGCATTGCACAGAATCACACGATGCAGCAACAAGCACCAGGAGCGCAACAAGGGGTGCAACCACAAAGCATTTTCCACAAGGACAATCCCAACAGGCACCGCCGCAACTACCACAGACCCAGAACCCTGGAAGGGGAAGCAACACTAGGAATGGGGAAAATCAGCAAGTGCACAGTGGGCCTATCCCAACCGTGACACCTGACCCTCATAGGAACCTATGGTGGATGTTGTTATAGGGGGTACAGAAAATTCCTTCCTAGTGGACACGGGTGCAACACGCTCGTGTATACGTGAAGGCAACTTTTCCTTGTCCGGCGATGCCATAGATACTCAGAGTTTTACATGAGCTCACAGTCGAGTTCCCTTTACAAATGCACTCCCAGTCTCATAGGAGAGTGTGAAATGAATGTACCTTTATTGTATTCACGTCAGACCCCAATGAACATTTTGGGTCGAGACTTAATCACAAAGTTGAAGATGACAATTTCATTCACGGAGGAGGGGGCATAGTATGCTTCATTTCAGGAATGCACTATTCAAATGTATGCAAAATGATTAGAGCATACTCAGGACACATAGCCATGAGAGCCATACCATTGGAGCCAGAAGTGTTCGCATATGGCATGTGTGTGCTTATGGCGGGATTGCCAGATCTTGCAGACAGAACCATGAGAACCCCTGATGAGTTTTTATTCAGACCAAGAATACCGATGCATGAGCAAGAGGGACAAGTATTTCCCTTGATGATACTCACAACAGCAGTGCGAGGGAAAGTAGTGTTGGTTGATGGTTACGATGATGAAGGCAGACAATGGTGCACAATTATCACCATCGAAGAAGGATATCGAGTGACTGACATCACCGATGACGATCTGTTTGAAGAACAAGCAGACACGGGAGAGACAATGGTGGAAGTAAGTCTCATCTTTTGGGTAAAGATAATTAAAATAGAAGTACCACGGAGAATGTTGTTGGCACTAAAACATCCTGAATATTTTGATGATGATATAGCTAAAGTGCCTGTCTCAGTGTGGACTACAGGACCCTATGACGTAGGCCTCTTGAAGGGGGTTGGAGAAGTAAAGATTAAACTGAAACCAGAAGCAATTTTACAGAGAGCCCGACAATATCCCATGTCCAGAGAGGCAGATGAAGGGATTTCTAAGACAATTTCTGCCATGATGGACCAGGGCATATTAGTGATGTCAGAGTCACCATGTAATACGTCAGTTTATCCTGTTAAGAAATCAAAGGGGGGGTCTTGGCGTTTAATTCAGGATTTACAACCATTAAATGATATTGTTGAGGCCAAGTTCCCTCTAGACCCTAACCCATCTACAATTCTATGTAATATACCCGTCGAGGCAAAATATTTCACAGTGATTGACTTGAAAAATTCCTTTGGGCCTGGCCACCAGGGGGTGCACGGATGAGTCCAGCCTTCGTGTGAGCTCCAACGCCTCAGGTCCTTGGGACGAGCTGAGCCCCCGTCTCACGACCCCCCCTGGACATAAAATGAAGACCCCCCCCGACACCCAAGAGAAAACGTGGACAAAATCGGACGTGGAAAAACTGAGTAAACGCCGTCCGAATAAACGTGCTTCCCAGCGCACGTGAAGCGAAAGTGAAACTTGGGCCGAACAACGTGACTAACCAGTGGTGGCCTTCATAAGAGACCGATAACTAATCCGCGCAGCGGCCTCCCCGACCTCCGATTCCACTCATCTCTCCTCATCTGATTGTACACGCTCTCCCGTGAGCGCGTGGAGGAGGCGGAGGCCGCGGAGAGAGCCCCCAACGGAACTTCCATGACGCTGCGTCACCGGCAGTAACCTGCAGGCGGACTCAGGTGAGGAGCCTCCCCGCGAGCCCACTGAGCCCCGAGCTCACCGCACTCCACTACCGCCCGGTCGCCACACGCTTACCCCTACGGGAGGTACCTGAGACCTGCAATCTCTGACGCTGCCAGTATACGACAATTTCTGAATGAACTGTGAACTGGAATGGGACACTGTTGGCCCTCTCCCCCCACAGGGTGCAATTCCAGGCATATTCACCAAAGGACTGGCCCCATGGCTTTACGGAATGTTCATTGAAGACCCCATTGGCCTTACATCGAGCCGTATGTAGAGCTAAATATTCAAGACTGCCCTGTTCCTAAGGTCCTACGCAACTCCAAAGAGGGTAAGGCACCCGATCCAGGGGCGTGTGCCTCCTCTGACCTCGGACCCATTTTACGGACGTACAACACAAGTTAGCCAGATTCGCCTATGCCCCATCCCCCCCATCCATCCGAAACACAACCACCATGTCCACAGATACCTCGGAAGCGGGTGCTGCTGCTACCAAAGGGGACATCGCCGCATTACTATGTGAGATAAAAAACATGGGGGCCAATCTCGGTGGTAAAATTGATAAAATCACCCAGAGAATGGACAGCTTTGAGGAAAGACTGGAAGGTGTCGAGAACAATCAGGCCTCGATTGACACCCTTGAGACTCAAATGGACATGAGGATATGAAATATTGAAAAAAGGGAGGAGGAGATTCGGCTCAAAATGGACGATTTAGAAAACAGAGAAAGGAGGAATAACCTATGCTTTTTTGGAATTCCAGAGCGCGACGGCGAAACCGAGAAAGACCTCAAAGACACGATCCATGATATCATAAAAATGTTAACAGCAGATGAAGAAATTGACGATCCCAAAACTGAACGAATACATAGGGCGGGTGGGCCGCCTGGCGGTCCCCGTTTGGTCCTGGCTAAATTCCACCGATACCAGGACAGAACTAGGATCTTTGAGAAGGCCAGGTCCGGCGGTCCACTAACAATGGGAGGTGCTCAAATTACGATTTTCCAGGACTTATCCTCACTCACATTAGCGCTAAGACGCCTCTGCAGCCCCTTCACGAAATGGCTCAAAGAACAGGACACACGGTACAGATGGGGATATCCCTTCTCGCTCACCTTTGAGCACGGAAGCAGGAAAATCATCCTTCGATCAGAGGAGGAAATCAAAGATTGCGTCGCTGACCTCCTGGGTACGGATATAGGAGAGAACGAAGGTGGCGAAAACGAGCGGGCTGGAATGCAATGGGAACACCAGGGCCTTAGGCGAAAGAGAGTGAAAGGATCAAGGAAATACAGACGCCCCAACAACACGCCCGATAGTGGAAAATGAAGATATGTCTCGTGATTCCTTCGAATCGACACAGTGACATCCACGGCTGAAACATGGGATGCTGCCCTCCACAGAGACTGAGATCCAGGAAGACAAATGACACGGGGGTCTCTGGATGCGGAGCATCCCCCTGAATCAAGAGGGGATACAAACTTTCGCAGGAGGACCCTGGAAGTGCACTTAACGTTACACTTCTGTATGTTTATTGTTGTCACTGTTGAATTACATGATGATGAGGGGCAAGGCGGAATGAGATAGGGGCTCACCCTTAGGTTAAGATGGTATGTTTGACTGGGACCGTGAGGCAACGGTCCCCACTGATGGTCCGACAATGGACTGAACACTGTCACCAAGTCCGTTCCGGACGCCGTCAAAAGCTGCCAATGCAACACCCTCAGTTCCTGGGCTCACACGAGCACCACCAACTATGGAGGGGTAGGGAGAAGGAGGGAAGGGGTAACAGACACTTGGGCAACGTACTAGCATCATCTGAACTATTGCGATACACCAAAGACAATGTGACACTAGGAAATCGCATATTCTTCTGGCCGCCGAAAGTGAGCAACCCCCACAAATCCTGCCATTGATGGCAGCCCCCGACAAGTCTAAAGTCAGGGGCCTGCTCAGAATTGCGACCATTAATGTGAAGGGATTGAACTCACCAACTAAGAGGTCACTGGTGCATAGAGAATTCCGCAGATCCGACATAGACATTCTCCTCCTCCAGCAGACGAAATTTGCAAAGGAAGAAGAGCAGAGCATTCTGGAGAGGCGGGGAGGCATGGAATTTTGGGGCTCTGGTCCACTCAGGAAAGGAGGGGTCGAAATTTTACTCAAGAAGGGAATTAGATTTGAGCTGGAAAAGACATGGTCTGATGTAAGTGGACGGGCCTTCCTGATAGTGGGGAAAATTGCGAAAGTCCAGGTCACAATTGCCACAGTTTACTCACTCAACAGCGGACAGTCCGCATTCCTTGGAAAAACAATCCCTAAAATAATGCTAGAAGCTGCAGGGCACATTATTCTAGGAGGCGACTTTAACCAATGGGCAGACCCGTCCATGGACTGGAGACCAGGTAAACCGGAAACGGCAATTCAACATAGAGGAGTCCTTACTGAATTGTCCACCATTATGGAACTATATGAACTAAAAGATGTGTGGAGAGCTCTACACCCCAGAGAAAGTGGATTCACCTTCTACTCTCACATTTACACGTATAGATTATATATTTCTCATGGCCGACCTCACAGGCATCACATGTTACTCCGAAATCATTCCGATAATGTGGTCAGATCACGACATGGTATTAGCAGATATCAACTGGGCCTACCTACCTGTTACTGGGGGGGCTTGGTGATGCAATGAGTCCCTTTGGAAAGATGTGGTTTTTAAAAGCGAGATGGAAACTGAGATTGATGAATATTTCAAAACAAACAATAATGGGGAAGTCTCCAAACAAACGATCTGGGAAGCTGGGAAGGACACATGGAGAGGCATACTAATACACGAGGGCTCCTCTAAGAAGAGGGAACGTAAGATTGTAGAAAATAGACTGCGTACTGAAATACATCAGCTAGAGGAGGAAGTAAAGGGGAACACGGAGGTGGACTCTGATAAAATAGATGCAGCCCAACGCAAAAGAGAGGAATTATGGCTGTTAGAACATGATATAGTGGTACGCAAATTGCAATTTCTCAGGCAAAAATTTTACGAAAAGGGGGACAAAGCTGATGCACTATTAGTGGCCAGACTTAGGGAACAAAGGGCGGAACGCAAGGTGAAGCAGATAATAGAGACCCCACCCCCATGGCTCACCCTCCCCGCCCAATACCTGAGTGTTTCGCCAGCTTTTATGAAAACCTATATACCTCTGAAATGACCTCTGCCCAATCCGACATAACCTCCTACTTATCCTCAATCACTATCCCCACAATAACGCACACAGAAGCTGAGCTCCTTGATACTCTGATAGCCAAACAGGGGATCCAAGATGCAATCAAAAGACTAACGCTGGGGAAATCTCCAGGTGAAGACGGTTATACTGCCGGCTTCTACAAAATCTTTAGTGGGCAATTAACACCTTTCCTAACAGAACTCTTTAATGAGATAATAGACACTGGAGTTGCACCGGCCTCTTTTAAAAGGGCCCTGATAACAGTGATTCCCAAAGGAGGGAGAGACCCCAAACACTGCAAATCGTACCGCCCCATCTCCCTCCTTAATCTCGACGCCAAGATCTACGCTAGGGTACTGGCTGCAAGACTGGAAACCCTAATGCCCCGATTGATGCACCCTGACCAGGTCGGGTTTATTCTCGGGAGAAAAGGAGCCGATACCATGCGCAAAACATTACACCTCATTCATGCAGCTCACAACCTCCCCGGCGATCCTGTCCTCCTGTCAATCGACGCAGAGAAAGCCTTTGATAGGGTGGAATTGGAGTTTCGGGGAACAGTCCTACAGAAAGTAGGGATAGGCCCGAAAGTTCGGGATGGGATACGAGCAATATACACCTCCCCCAATGTGTCGATATTTGTAAATGGAGAATACTCCAGATGGTTCGAATTGCAAGGAGGGACCAGGCAGGGTTGCCCCCTCTCTGCGATCCTGTTCGCACTCTCCCTCGAACCACTGGCACAAAAAATGAGAGACAACCCCAATATAGAGGGAATGAGATTAGGGGCGGTGGAATATAAGGCAGCACTATATGCAGACGACATTCTTTTACACATAACAAACCCTACAGACTCCATCCCGCACACGCTTAACCTAATAGACGAATATGGCCGGTTCTCTGGGTTCAAAGTAAATAAATCCAAGTCCATACTCTTCCCTCTCCAGGGATCCCCTGAAGAGAACAATGTCAGCTTATTCTCAACAGGTCTCAAATTGGAACTGCAATATCTGGGTATACAGATCACTAGAACCCTGAATGACCTCTATGAAGTCAACTTCCCCCCGCTTCTCCGGCGATTTGAGACAGACCTCAAAAAATGGAGCAAACTCACGATTTCTTGGCTAGGGCGCATTAACGCCATCAAAATGGTATGCCTCCCCCGATTCCTGTATCCCTTCCAGATGTTGCCAATCAAGATACCTAAGGGGTTCTTCATGGAGGCCAAAAAGATCATGATGCGATTCATCTGGCAGGAGAAGAAACCGAGAATTTCATATAATACATTGGTACTCCCCAAAGACAAGGGAGGAATAGGGCTCCCTGATCTGAGAACCTACTATGAAGCTGCTCAGTTGCGTGTCCTAATTCCACACCTTAGGGACTATAAAAACCGCCAATGGGTACAAATGGACAATCACTACCTGTCCCCCGCCACGGTTTCAGAATGGTTATGGACCCCATACAAAAGGGTACAAAGGAGAATAAAAGGCCACCCCATACTGAGCACTATATGGAGCATATGGCGGACTGGCAAAGAGATGCACAAAATCACCACCTGGCCATCCCCGCTCAGTCACTTGTGGTCACCCGGCATAAACAATCATATTCCCAATGTGGGGCGGTTCCAATCATGGTATGAGGCGGGCCTGGAAAGGGTGGGGCAACTGCAAAGAAAGGATTCGTTCATCACGCTACCAGATCTGACGGAGGAATTGGGTATAGGCACTCTATCTACATTCCAGTTTATCCAATTAAAGGGGGTACTAACAAGGCCTGAATGGAGAGAAAAGCTTAAAAGAGATCTTACCCCATTTGAGAAACTCTTGGACTCCAGATCTAAAATGAAAGGCCTAATATCCTTGATGTATCAGGAACTAATAGCGGCAGGAGAGGGAACCGCAGATCCCCTCAGAGCCAGATGGGAAAACGACTTTGGAGAAGAGATACTTCCTGACCAATGGAACTTAATGTGTAGAGCTGCACCCAAAACCTCCATATCCAACCAATATAAACTCCATGCAGTTAAGCTTTTGCACAGGTGGCAATATGATCCTGTTAGACTTTCTAAAATGTCTCAAACAATGAGCCCGAGATGTTGGAGAGAATGTGGTGAAACTGCTAATTATTGGCACATGTGGTGGGGTTGCCCGTACATCAAAGTGTTTTGGGCCGAGGTCCTGGGATGGATCAAGGAAGTAGACGAGATTCAAAGGGAAGTTGACCCCTACCTCATATTGTTCGGCCTCGAAAAGGACGAAGACGACTGGGTCAGGGTGAAAGGCCTAGCCCCCCAACTATTGTTGGCTGCGAGAGCCCTATTAGTGATTAAATGGAAATCCCCAACAGTTCCACAAAAGAGAGAATGGATCAACTTGGCCTCCAACATCTACTTGATGGAAACAATCACTGCCTCCCTACACAATAAAGCGGCCAAATGTGAAGCCTTATGGATGGACTTCAGGAATAAATATATTGCACCTGCCTCTGATTCCCAATTGGAGGAGCCCCCAAGGCCCTGACTCAAGATGCAAAACCCAAGGACATCAAAGTGGGAGAAGGCTCATGCTTAGTGGTGACGGTGCTGCCAGACACTTGAACTGTGTTTACTGGGCCTTTCTAGTACTCACGTTATGCAATTATTCATAAGATGTATGCTAATCCAAGTAGGGGAGGGGGGTGGGAGTGGATTGAAGCTAACAGTTGGGGTGATACACCCAGAAACATGGAACTACTGCCAAATTACGGGACTCAAATGACACAATATGTTCTGTCTTAATCAAGCTACCATGTGCTAAGGGTGGTGAAATATACAACGTATATTTCTTTTTGTTTAATATCTGTTTTTTGTTTTATTGTTCTTGTAAAACTAATAAAACCAAATTAAAAAAAAAAGAAAAATGCCCTTTTCTCAATCCCGTTGCATCGTGACTCACAAGATCTGACGTCATTCACGTTCAGGCAAATGCGTCTGAAAAGCACGAGGCTGCCACAGGGGTACTGTGAGTCTCCGTCTATTTTCAACAGAGTCCTGCAGATGGACTTGAGCAATATCGCATTAGAAAGCATCATCTTGCAGTATGTGGATGACATCCTAATCTGCAGCACCACAGAAGAGCAATGCAGGCACGATTCTGTTCAGCTACTGATTATACTGGCTGAGAAGGCCTATACGGTTGACAAAGAAAAGTTACACTATTGTCAACAGGAAGTGCTGTACATAGGCCAGCTAATCTCACATGAAGGCAAGAAGGTGACCCCAGAAAGGGCTGAAGCCATATTGAACACGGGTAAGCCATACACGATAAAGCAAATGCAGAACTTTCTAGGCCTGTGCACTATGTTAGGGCATGGGGTTTCGATTACAGCTCGTATACTAAGCCTTTACTTCAGGCCCTAAAGAAGGCCCAAGTGACAAAAGAAAAGATTGAATGGTCTGAGACAATGGAGAAGGGGTTTACTGAACTCAAGAGAGCGATTTGTACAGCTTCAGTTCTCGGAATTCCCAATCATGCAGAGGAATTTTACCTGTTTTCGCATACAGATGGCAGCATTATGATGGCAGTGCTCGCTCAAAGAACCTCATTGGGGTACAAGCCCTAGCATACTACAGTGGGAATCTGGACCCAGTAATGAGAGGCCACTTCCTATGCGAACAAAGTGTAGCTGCTGCAGCGTTTGCCATAGAGAAAGAGACAACCATTGTAATGGGATGTTCCAGGATGTTATACATCGAGCACTCATTATTTGCCATCTCAGAGAAACCAAAGGGCACATTGACATCTCAGAGAGCTTCTGCTTATGAAGTGATCATATCAAACCCATCGATTAAAATAGTCTGATGTAAGATAGTGAACCCAACTATGTTTATAGCAGAACCAGTCACTGAAGGAGAGCCGATACATGACAGCACGAATTATGAAGAATTCTATGATGAAATCGGTAGGGTGAAAGAAAATGCCTTGGCAGCAGGAGAGATCATCTTTATTGATGGGTCTTCGAGGATCGACCAAAGTGATGGGCAAAGATACACAGGGATCGCTGTGATGAAACACACAGCAAATGGATAATTTTGAGTACTTGTTAGTGCGCGAATACCATCTCACTATTCAGCACAGGCTGCAGAATTATTGACGTTGATACTCGCCATTGAGAATCACGCAGACCAGGAAGTAACGATAGTGACTCCGCCTATGTGATGTCAACGGTGCACGGAGGCTTAGCGCGCTGAAAAAAGAGGGGCTACCTCCGAGCGGACGGCACGCCAGTGCAGCAGGCAGCGTTATTGGACAGGCTGATAAAGGCACTACAGTTCCCAGTGGGCATAGCGGTCGTGAACTGCGCCGCCCACACGAAAGGAACAGATTTTGTCTCACGTGGAAATCACGCAGCAGACACGGGAGCCAAGCGTATGGCATGCAAAAGTGAGATGGTTATGGAAGTGGAAAGTGGCGTGCACCCATGAAAGAATGATGGTTGCACGAACCACACCAGAAGCCTATAACGATCTTGGGCAAACGCAACTAATGGAGCTCCAGGGGGAGGCGCCACAGGAAGAGAAAAACCTGCGGAAACGTAGAGGGTGTTCATTAAACCGCTCTGACAGCTTGTGGTGACAAGACAGCACTGGTAAAGCAGTAATGCCTGTAGCCCTAATAGAAATAGTGCTGGAGCAATTACATTACCCGGCGCATATGTCGAAAGAGAATCTAGCAGCAACGCTCGCGGAAGACTGGTTCATAGCAAATTTAGCTGAGCATGTTGCATTCTTTATGGTTAAATGCATAATCTGCCAGCAATTCACCGCTGGGCACACATTAAAAGTAGTGAGAGGGGTCATCCCCAGGCCAAATGGGCCTTTTCAGCACTTGCATGTCGATTACGTTGACATGATTCAAGTATGCAACGGGTACAGATATTTAATTGTCGTGGTGTGTCCATTCTCTAGATGGATAGAAGTAGGTCCATGTACACACCCAAACTCTACCTGTGCGGCCACATTTTTAGTGAGAGAAGTGATCCCCAGGTGGGGGGTGTGTAAAGTAATGAGATCAGATAATGGGGCTCATTTTGTAAATGCAATCTTTGAGCAGATTAGTACAAAAAAGAAGGTGGGTGAGGCGCGCACTCCCGGTCCTGGTCAATTAAACCTGTTGCAAAAAATAGGTAGTTGGGTCACATCCCAAAATGGACAAATATTCACAGGGTTAGATCCCTTCTGCTGAAAATCAGGTACTCAGTATTAACAGGGTTAGATCCCTTGCTGCAAATCAGGTAGTCAGTATTAACAGGGTTAGATCCCTCAGCTGCAGTTCTGTGGTCTGTGGTTGTTCTCCTCCTAGCGCTTTCTTATCTCAAATAATCATCAGGGAGGCTGTTAAGCAGGTGTGTCTAATTAGACTCAAAGGATTCTGGTAGCTGTAGTGAAAAAAGTTTTTTTCTGTTCAGGTTGCCAGCAACCGACACCCCTCCAAAGCACAAGTCCTTCCCAAATTTGGGGGAGGGGAGAGAACCATCTTTATGATTCTCCAAAGTGGGGCACAGTCACCCCGTGGCGCTGCCTCTGGAGCCCAGGACTCCCATAGCATTCAGTACAAAAAAGAAGGTGGGTGAGGCGTGCACTCCCGGTCCTGGTCAATTAAACCTGTTGCAAAAAATAGGTAGCTGGGTCAGATCCCAAAATGGACAAATATTCACAGGGTTAGTTCCCTTCTGCTGAAAATCAGCTACTCAGTATTAACAGGGTTAGATCCCTTGCTGCAAATCAGGTAGTCAGTATTAACAGGGTTAGATCCCTCAGCTGCAGTTCTGTGGTCTGTGGTTGTTCTCCTCCTAGCGCTTTCTTATCTCAAATAATCATCAGGGAGGCTGTTAAGCAGGTGTGTCTAATTAGACTCAAAGGATTCTGGTAGCTGTAGTGAAAAAAGTTTTTTTCTGTTCAGGTTGCCAGCAACCGACACCCCTCCAAAGCACAAGTCCTTCCCAAATTTGGGGGAGGGGAGAGAACCATCTTTATGATTCTCCAAAGTGGGGCACAGTCACCCCGTGGCGCTGCCTCTGGAGCCCGGGACTCCCATAGCATTCAGTACAAAAAAGAAGGTGGGTGAGGCGCGCACTCCCGGTCCTGGTCAATTAAACCTGTTGCAAAAAATAGGTAGCTGGGTCACATCCCAAAATGGACAAATATTCACAGGGTTAGATCCCTTCTGCTGAAAATCAGGTACTCAGTATTAACAGGGTTAGATCCCTTGCTGGAAATCAGGTAGTCAGTATTAACAGGGTTAGATCCCTCAGCTGAAGTTCTGTGGTCTGTGGTTGTTCTCCTCCTAGCGCTTTCTTATCTCAAATAATCATCAGGGAGGCTGTTAAGCAGGTGTGTCTAATTAGACTCAAAGGATTCTGGTAGCTGTAGTGAAAAAAGGTTTTTTCTGTTCAGGTTGCCAGCAACCGACACCCCTCCAAAGCACAAGTCCTTCCCAAATTTGGGGGAGGGGAGAGAACCATCTTTATGATTCTCCAAAGTGGGGCACAGTCACCCCGTGGCGCTGCCTCTGGAGCCCGGGACTCCCATAGCATTCAGTACAAAACAGAAGGTGGGTGAGGCGCGCACTCCCGGTCCTGGTCAATTAAACCTGTTGCAAAAAATAGGTAGCTGGGTCAGATCCCAAAATGGACAAATATTCACAGGGTTAGATCCCTTCTGCTGAAAATCAGGTACTCAGTATTAACAGGGTTAGATCCCTTGCTGCAAATCAGGTAGTCAGTATTAACAGGGTTAGATCCCTCAGCTGCAGTTCTGTGGTCTGTGGTTGTTCTCCTCCTAGCGCTTTCTTATCTCAAATAATCATCAGGGAGGCTGTTAAGTGTCTAATTAGACTCAAAGGATTCTGGTAGCTGTAGTGAAAAAAGTTTTTATCTGTTCAAGTTGCCAGCAACCGACACCCCTCCAAAGCACAAGTCCTTCCCAGATCCCAGATCTAACCCTGTGAATATTTGTCCATTTTGGGATTTGACCCAGCTACTTATTATATTTTTTGCAACAGGTTCAATTGACCAGGACCGGGAGTGCGCGCCTCACCCACCTTCTTTTTTGTACCTTCGAGCAGATTAGCTTGCTGCTTGGTATAAAGCACAAGTCCTTGTCGGCTTATCATCCACAAAGTAATGGCATCTGTGAGAGGCTCAATGGCTTGTTAAAGGAAAGGATAGCCAAGTTGAAGCTTACTCTAAAGAAGGGATGGTTGCACTGCCTTCCACTGGCACAGTATGTTCTTCGGAACCAACCTGGCTCCGATCATCATCTTAAACCACACGAGATAGCCACAGGAAGAAGAATGAGAACTCCCCTCACAGCCTGGAATAGATCTAGATGTGACGCCCAGTCGACAGGAGAGGTTCTAGATTCTGAAATGCAAAATTATCTGAACTGTATGACATTTTGCCTTACTGTAATTTCAGACCAGCTGCAGCGATGACGAAAAGGGTGCAGTGCAGCAGAGCACACAGAAGGAGACACCACACCAGACTCATCTCAGGGTCTACGTGTTCCACTCGTCTTCCCAGGAGACACTGGGCCTCATTATAACTATTGCGGAATGGGTTAACGGGCTCCGCTAATGGTGGCGGCGCCGTTAAACCCATTCCGCAATATTACGAGGTACCATTGTGGGACCCGATGTGGATGTCTGGTTTTACCAGACGTCCAGAACGGGTCCCACAAGGGGACCAGGGAGCTAACAAAGGGCAGGTCGTAATCGGCCTGTTGTTAGTTCCTGCACCCATTCCCATTGAGCCCTATGGGGGCTCAAATGGGAATGGGGCAGGTCCAGGCCCGGGTTCCCTGAAGGAGGAATTACTAGGCCCTCCAAACTCGGAATGCCCCGGTAATTCCCTATTCAGGGAACCCGGACCCAATTTTGGAGGCAGCCATGCCCTTACTGAGGGCATGGCTGCCTCCAAAGTTGTAATGAGGCCCACCGTCTTGGTGAGGAATCATACAAGGAAAAAGTGGGATGAGCCAAGATTCAATGGACTGTTCACAGTTGAAGACGTTACTCCTTCCGCAGTCAAGCTGCAAGGAAGAAGAGCTTGGATCTTTCTGGGTGATATCAAGCCATACATTGGAGGAACCCCCCCCTGCCTGCACCCCACCGCAAGGAGACTGTAGACAACGGGGAAGAACCACAGCATGTGCAGATGAGATCCATGACGAGGAAGAAGGACGCATGACAAGAAAAGTAAAGACAAAGAACCGTTTGCAAGTTGTGGCTTAACTTGGACACTTCCTATAAGCAAAAAAAGGGATAAGTACATGAAAAATGGACACTCTGTGCATCCTAATTGCAGGGTGGAGAAGAAAATTGCACGTATTAGCCACAACAAGTTTTGTTGATTTTAACTTTTGAACTGAGGCACTCTTAAGCCATGAGGAGAAAAGCAATATGACAAAATCTGATAAAGAATATCTACGTTGGAAACAGATACAGTATCCCAATTCATCCAAAACCGAGACTTTTTTGGGAAGCACTTATGGTGTCCCACAGTAGAGACATCACAAAGGACGTGGTCACATATTTTAGCGTAGTGTTAAGATCATGCCCGTCACATGTAGGGAGGCTCACCAGTATCACAGACTTTCTTCAAGATCCTGAAAACTAAAAAATAATAAGACAACTGCTCACTGTCATTGCTGAAAAATTCACCATACTCCCGAAGTACAGTGAGAAGGAATCAAATGCTTCCAACACAGTTGTAAATAGATGAGCTCATCAATACACTTTTCTTTCGCATAATCGAAGACTGTCCATCTATTGTCGGGAGAACAACTGATACGTTAAAATTCCTTCGAGAGCCAGCAAACACTGAACATTTAAGCCATCTTTTGAATAAGATTGTTATCTTGGTCGCACTCCACGCGATCGGACAGTGCAGACATTGTTTACATCAAGGAAAGAACGTATAATCCTGAATCTCAACAAAGACAGGACAAATGTTCCTGTCACCAGAAGACAGCAGATTGGCGCAATGTCCTTTTTCGCCTAGTTACTGACTTTCCAGAATTGGTGGGGAGACCTATCGAGGTTGACGTCCTCACCTTCATCAGAGATCCAGCTAATATCGCACAGATGAGAATGCTCCTGCATGGAATCATTCTCCAAGTGGAACTTTCCAACCATTTTAGAGATTATCTGAGGAGATTCTGAGGAGACTTTCCACCGAGGGACAGATCGAGGGAGCAGAGCCAAGAACCTTATTTGTTATATTTGTTGTCATTTTTTCCCTATTTCTTCATACTGACCAGTGCCCAACATGTCCTCAGGGCTGAAGCAGATTCGAGGAGTGGACTGGGACCTTACGTACTTTGAACATGCACAGTAAAGGCGACTCATCGAAGTATTATTTTAATCTATTTTTCCCATAGTTTAGCAAAGGAACTGTATCCTGCATTAAGAGACAATCGTCACTCGCAAGGGGGGACACTTGTGAAACACCTGACACTTTTGATACAGAATTCGAAGAGCAATATTGAATGGGGGAACAATAACATTGACATTTGGCGAATGATTGAGATGGGGGCCCAGAGCAATAACCTGGTTCTTCCACAAGCAGAGAGGCACCCCCGCTTCTCTGGAAGAAAATGTTGTTGCCTCACATATCGAACCATAATGTCCTTACTTAGAACTGCATTTTTTATTGGTGCACAGAGCGTTCCAATTTCAGTGCACCCACCTGATGATACACGTATGAAACCCACAAAAGCACCCAGACCTTATATAATCATTCCCGTCGCTAGAAAATCAGATGGTAGAGTAAATGAACTTGAAATTAACGTGATTAATAGTGATATACACACATTCATGGTAACGAATGAACAGGAAAGCCGGAGACAGGGTCGGCATGAGAAGAATGAAGAAAAAGTACTGACAACTACATGCACACACACACACACACTAAATGCACAGGATCCCGTCCGAATGTCAATGACCACAGAACCTCAAACGAAAGCAGCAGAGTAGATGAGACTGCCTACTGAAAACCCCTGCATAGGAGATAGTGGGAGAAAACAAGAAGAATTAAGAGAAAGACCAACAGAAGCAGACATATCAGAAGCCCTTAAGAGAACGGAAACGGCCTCAGAAAAACTCTCTGCAAGGACACAAATATTAATAAACTTTCTGTTCCCGCACATAACCAGAGCGAGAAAACAACAAGAGAAACTGAAGGACAAAACGGTAGAGGCTATATTACCCAGCACACGCATTCCAACACAAGCGACAGGTACCAGACCTACAATACAGCTATATACTGGACAGGTGTCAGGCTGGTTGGCATGGGTACTTGCACGCAGCAGAGAAAAGATGCTTGAGGACCTGGAAAGAGCTGCCAGACCCTGGTCCACTCAAATGGAGCAGATGAGGAAACCTGCACCATGGACCAGGATACCTGAAAACCCGCCAGCAAGAAAAAGCCATACAGAGGCATTCAGGGACGTAGTTATAGCAAAATACAGGAACACATTAAGAATCAAGAGAAGCTTACATGAAGATAGTAATGAACTAATCAATTATCTGGACAGCACAGCACATCTAGGGAACAACATTTGGTACCAGCACATGAAAGAAGTTGGAAGACGAAATTCAGAAGGAGAGTGCTTCGTTTGTGCACTTCTACCGTACAGCATAGGGAAATCCAAGATCTTCGTGGCTCTAGAAATCGATGTCCCGACAGCACACTGTCTCTCACACGTAGCAATATGCAACACCAGAGGCCAGTTCATGGGAAGTGATGCCTCACTGATATGGGCAACTGAAACAGATTATCCAGATGAAGATGACTATGTTCAGGACATCAAGATGAGAAATAGAACCCATACTAGGAATCACGTGATCAGGTACGAGAAACCTGAAGTAAAAGGAGCAGGAATAAGATGGGAATTAAACCCGAGACTGAACATCCAAGGAGAAACTCCAGAAGAGGCTAAACTTTGGAAAAACAGAGGCCAAATGCAGATTTGGGGAACAGTGCTTCCACCAAACGGATGGGAAGAAGGAGTAGTGATCTGCCGAGCATGGATGGTCCTTGGAGCCTGCAAGTAAGCAAGAGAGAACTCACAGAGACTGTGCAAACCACTATGGCCAAAGCTTACAAAATTACTAACATGGGTCGAAGACAGAAGAGGACCCTTGCAGATAGTACCACTAGAAAGCCCGAAATTGTGCTTCAGGAACAATGGCACAAGGAAGATGTGAGAGAATCAGAACCACTGACACATTTTTGAGGCTCCAGGAATGACTCATGGAACTGCAGTAATTATGGATAATTATTGGGCATGTGGATCCAAAACATACATCAGATTGCCGAAAAACTGGGGAGGCATATGTACAATAGTGAATGTTCACGTTCCAGCACTAGTGATCCTGAAAGGTGACCTGAATATTGATAGTTTCCCGAAAGCAGATGCCCACCTGAGGAAGAGGAGATCTGTGGAACTGACAACTCGAGTGAAGAGAGAAAATTATTTCTGTGCCAAATCAGAAGAAGCATTTCATGCAATCCCATATGAACACAGGCTGTTCAGCCTCACCTCATCAGTGTTCGTGACAATCCTCCTGCCAAGATTCCAAGTTGGAGAAAACACTAAATGGTTGCAGATAACGAGATGGGAGTTACTGCAAACCATCAACTCAAGAATAAAAGGATTCAATGCGATCAATGAAGAGCTGAGAGCCATCCGACTGATGACTCTTCAGAACAGATATGTGCTTGACATGATCACAGCTATGGATGGAGGAGTTTGTGCAAAAATTGGAGAATCATGTTGCACACTTATACCTTCTCACAACGAAGAAAATGGAACTTTAACAGAGGCCATAGGTATGCTGACAAACCTACAGAATGAGATGATCAATGAAACCGACGAAGTTGATGATGACAGCTGGTTTGGATCACTGTTTTCATGGGTTCCACAATGGATGGCGGATGCATTCAAATTCCCAGGAGCCCTTCTAGTAATGATATTACTAGGGTTTTGTGTTATCAAGATAATAATCTCGCAATGCCAGAAAACTGCGAAGAAAGCCATAGGGATGAAGATCAGGATTGATGTCAAACCAGGATGGAAGCCCAGAGATCTAACTGACGATGAAATAAGAGACTTTGTGAAGACCAGCGAACATGCACCAGAAGGTACGAAATTTCTGTATCCCAGGAAACACAGAAACTATGAAGGGAAATTGATCTATTTCTGCCCAAATGGACAATGTCAGCTAATGATATGGAACAAAGACGAACATGTAAAAAGAGCAGGAAGCCTAAAAGGAGTGATACAAATATGGACTCCAAAGAGACACTCATTCAAACCATCATGTACAAACCCAGAAGATGAAGAAGAAATGGATATAGAAGAACCAAGTAAGATGAATCCAAAAGAGGAAGTGGAAGTGGTTGATGAACCAACCAGAGAGGGGAGTGTAGAGGAGGTCCCAAATATGGCCTGCACTCCAGTCACCCATTTTGAAGTACCAGGAACATTAACACCAAGATATGTGACATATGATGAGCAAAGAAACCAGCAGAGGGCCGCAGTAGGGCTCTGCCCAGTGCCTATCAGAAGAACAATACCTATTGAAGTACCAATAACCAGACAACCATGGACAGTAAGGTATCCATTGAGACAACCCTACCAGCAAATGACACGAAATGAAGACGGCTTAAACACTGTCCCAGAAGAAACTCAAAAGGCCTTAATTAAAGACGAATGGTGACGACACAAGGGCCCAGACAGACTGACAGATGAAAGAAACGACAACCAAAGGATGACTCACAAAGACGAAATGCCATGAGTAAGGATAGCATGAACCTAGAAGGAGAGACAATGTTGAAATATAAAGAAACTTAAGCCGTAAGCAGGATGAAGATATTCAACCAGCTAACGCCTGTACATGTTCTTGTAAACGCAAGAAGCTAAGAAAACAGTGCAGCCTGCTATGCTTAGTAGAAAAATAGAGCGGCAAGCGCCACCTATATATATATATATATATATATATATGTGTGTGTGTATATATATTTATATATATACCTCAATGAAGCACTTTATATAAGTGAGAGTCCACTTTACACAAAAGCAGAATTGACTCAGGTTACTAGGGGTCAAACAGGACAGGATTTGTATTCCAACTAAAATGAGAAGAGACGGCTGAATCAAAACTCAGCAAGAGCAGCTCATGCCTGGGAAGTCGTAGGTCAGACCAAGAGAGGGAGGCGAACAGTAGCTTTGTGGAATCAAAACTTAAGAACAGAACAGCCTGGCCCAGGAAGGCCGAGATAACGAGGCCCAGGTAGGTGGCGAGCCGAATAAGAATTAAATGCGCAAATAGAAGGAAAACTAAGCCGATTCACAGTGTGCTAACACGTGACCAGCCGAGCGAGAAGAGGCACAGTTTCACACCTATTCCTGGCTGTCTCCCAAACAGAAGATACCATAACTTTTTCTGACAAGAGGCTACAGTTTCCAGGCTGACCACAGCCAACTAATTGATACATAGCCACTAAAGTACTGATTGATGGAAGGGAGGCCGGGTGAATCTTGGGGCATCCTGCACCAGGTTGACCATTCTGCATGCTGCTAATTAAAGTGGAGATTTATGCATGGAGTCGAAGTCAACCCAATCACGATGGACCAAATAATCTTGGGGTCCTATAGATAGTAGAACCAATGGGACGTCATACTTTTTGTGATGTCCACAATGGTCATTTTTGAAGGAAGGGCTTGTACGCCCACCTGATAATGTTTATCCAATCCTCACACTCCGTTACCATATACAGATATAGCACCTATATTTAAGTTACCTTTTCCAACCAATAGAATTGAATGATAACTTTTGAGTGTTACATGTCAATGATGCTGAATTTTGGATATAACTGTTACTGTTTGCATGAAGTTGTTGGGAGTTGAAGTGAGACGGGCTATCGCATCACTGTTGATTTCTATGTTTCCACCTTTTTTGTACTTGTCATTAAACTGACTCCCCTTTGCCAAAACATTGAGCTGTCCTTATTGATTGTTGTTGGAGTAAGAAATCCTACACCCCCGTCCACCTCAAGGTAATGCTATCTCGTCTTAAAGTACTACAGAGCAAACTCTGACTCTATGGGCCGGTTGGGGGTCTCTCTCTCTACTACAACACAAATTACAATACTTTTCTTGCTACAAATTTCAAAGGAAATGATCATCAACACTGGTCCATGCATAAAATCACTTTGCATTTGCAATGCAGTAAAGTTGTGATTTTCCTGTGCACTTAAAAGGCTAGCAGTTGGGTTATAGATTTGTGCCAATGCATAGGACAATTATGATTTCACCCACACCTTTGCTCAAAATAATCACAGGGGATTTAGCAGTGGGTTTTTCAGACCCCCCACTACTTTGGTCTGTGTTGTGGAAATTGGGATGATTAAATAGTATTAGATTTCACACCAGCCTCCACTTAAAGGCCTGTGTTGGGGATGCTGGACAGCAAACATTGGGATAATTGAAGAATGTTGGGATTAGAGGCCCCCCTCCACTGTGTTGGGGAAGCTGGCAGATCCGTTTTTATTTTTTTAGTTTAGGGACAAAGACACCCCTCTTCCTAATGATGTTGGGGTCAGCAGGACAAATAGGACTAAATAGGATTAAATCACAGGATATCGGTTTCAGCGCACACCAGGAATGAGTTTTGTTGATTTAGAATTTTAACAAAAATCACCATGTGGTGTTCTGCAAAGGGCAATTAATTACATTTATATTTTTTGTTATTTAGGCAAAGGATCTACACAGTTTTTCCCCCTGCCCACTTTAATGGGAAAGGATTTAAGGCAAGCAGAAGCCCCCATTTTTTGGTTTCCCAGGGATCAATTCTACTGACATAGAAAGCCTTTGTTCAATGTTCTGGAAAGCCAGCTGCATGTCAGGTCCCTCTTGGAGGATGGCCACTAGCACTCCGCCATAGAACCCAGTCAGATTTTGGGACTTCCCAGAAATAGACAGCTCCAACCACATGTAATCTCAGCAATCTCCTTTGGTGATTCCCATTCGGCTGTCAGATGGTACATTTCAGCAGCTCTTCCTTTACTCATAGTGCATTTCACTTTCTATAGCAGCAATGACACCATCAAGTTTACAATCTTGGGCAGTCCCTTGCAAGAGTTTTCGCAAATAGAATTGGACAATTACACTTATTTTTTTAGAATTGGTTTAGGAGTCTGGAGCAGACAATGGCAATTCCCTTTTCTAATCGCCATTTGTTCTCATACCACATTATTGGCAAAAATGAGGTATGTATAAAAAACGTTGTGATTTACTAGTAACTGCCATAATGTATACATTTTCAGATTCAACTAATCAGGGGGGATTTAATAAAACTATAGCCAGGTCCACACGATGTTCCGTGGCTGTTTGGCAACTTTCTGCCATTTTCACAAAACACAAATAGTTAGGAACATGTAATGTATTACCCATATTCTTAATGTTACCTCCACCAGGGCAATAATTCTCACATTTGGAACATTTTCAGATCAGCCAGAAACCCATCTTAGATGGCCATTACAGTTCCTTGAGTTGCACTTGGATGAATTTTAAATCACCAAAATCTCCTGGAAATTATCTAAAAAATGAAACATACATGTCATCAGTACGTCTTATGGTTGCTGAGAAAAAAGGCTAAGTTATAATAGTCCTTTACATTAAATAGTAAATCTTTGTGTTGGCAAATGGTAGCTGTGCTGCCCCCTGGCCATTTGTCTCACTGGGCCAGCCTGTAATCAGAGTGTTTATTAATCTGTTGTGTTGGAGGTTTTGCTGTCTGAAGTTGGTGGCATAACACTGCTGTACCCACAGAAAATACACAGTCTAATGAGGCAGAGATTCTGCTTCAAAAAAAGAAAAAATTAGTAAGGACAGAAAGTCATGGCCAATTGATGCTAGCTTACTTAAAAGCTGGAGTAATACCAGAGGGACTACAAATCAAAAATATCCCGCGAGTTTTTACGCATAACACCAAGTTTAAAGGCAAATTCAGCGGTGTGAGTAATAAATGTTCACGAGACCTCTTGATTCTCATCATTGAGACCTCTGCTGAGGAAGTTAAACTCCAACAAGATGAGATTGAGAAATTAGAACAAAAAATTCAACAGGACAATATTATGAAAAATCTAAAGGATGTGTTAGCTAAAATAGATGAAGAAATAGTCATCTTCAACAAAACCATCATGGAGAAAAAACTTTGGAAATTAAAGAAGGATATAGAACAATATAAAGAAATACGAACCTACCCCTATTTGGTAGAATCCTACTACGATGACATCAGCAAACAAGCCCAGTATAGGAATGCCACCTTTAAAAAGAGACCGTATGTGAATTTCTCCACCTCGTCTAATAGCTCAACAAGCAGTGATTCAATCGCTGGAACGTCCACGGGTGGGAACACCCCGAATAGGCCTCTACAACAGCCTCAATTTTTTCAAGGACGGGGCAATCGAGGCCGCAACAAACATCAGGGGCCCCCCAGAATGCAAACGAGAAACTGGCAAGGTCCTCCTCTCAATTGGTAGTGCCTATATACAATTTGAGCAAATATGAACTATCCCCAGAAGAAGAAAGCTTACTATCGAAAGGCCTCTCTTTTGTCCCTACCACTAGGGCTCGAAGCTTTGAAACAGAGATTGAACTCCAAAAGTTTTTTCGGTCTATTAGACTAAAATATTTCTTTAGAAATTCTGCTGCCAAAGAAAAAGATTCAAGTACCACCGGCCTCAAACCACCCTCAATCTTTGTACCATTAAATTCAATGGTCAGTCCATCTATTATAGCTTTTGAGAACCGTATTATTGCAGAAACAAAAACTCTGCTTTCCACAAATAATAATGACAAAGACAATCTGTCTAGGAAGGAAAGAGAAGCCCTCGCAAAACTTAAATCTAATAGTTCATTCATAATCAAACCTGCTGATAAAGGAGGAGGCATAGTGCTCTGGGACAAGCAAGACTACGATACGGAGGTGTTTAAGCTTCTCAACGACCCCCTAGCGTATCGCCCATTACCCCTTGACCCCACAAATAGATTGAAAGATGAAATACAAAGTTTGATGAAATATGCCTTCGACGAGGGATGGATTGACGAAGACGAGCAGTCTTTCCTAACCAACCAAAACCCCACCACACCAGCCTTTTATATTTTGCCAAAGGTACATAAGAACCCATCCAAACCGCCAGGTCGTCCCATTGTAGCAGCAATTAACTCTATTTTGGAACCCCTTTCGATGTATGCTGACTGGTTTCTGCGACCATTCGTGGCCAAAATGCAATCATACGTTAAAGATACTACAAGTATGATTAAAATCATTTCAGACATTCAAACTACTCAAGATGACATACTGGTCACTCTTGATGTGGTAGCTCTCTACACGAGCATACCCCAACAAGATTGTCTCACAGTAATGTCAAAATATCTGAATCTACGGACAACCACCTTGACAAAAGTACCAACAGCTTTTATACTAGAATGTATACGTTTGGCACTGAGAGAAAACCTTTTTCTATATGAAACTACCTTCTACAACCAACTGCAAGGGACGAGTATGGGTGCTACTTTTGCGCCCGACCTTGCCAACCTATACATGGATGATTTTGAAACCAAATTCATCTATAACCGCAGCAATCCGTTCAAATTGAATATTATTGCATGGCACAGATACATCGATGACGTGTTTATGTTGTGGCGGGGCTCTGTATCATCTTTGATAGATTTCCATTCCTGGCTAAACCTCCAAAACCAGTGTATTCAATTCACGGTCGAACATAATAATATCAAAGTCTCTTTTCTAGACCTAGAGATTAGGAAGACAGATGAAGGGAAATTAGAAACTGTTCTCTATAAAAAACCGACAGATAGAAATACACTTCTGAAATATTCAAGTTTCCATCCAAAAAGTCTAAAAGAGGGCCTTCCTTTCGGCCAATTCCTACGTATTCGCAGAAATTGCTCTCAAATATCAGATTACAAAATACATGGACAAGCTCTGAAGACCAAACTAAGAGATCGAGGTTATCCAAAACAAACTATCCAAAGAGCCTATAAGCGAGCGCAACATATGAACAGGGAAAATTGCTTAAATCCAGCACCAAAAACCACGCTTAATAAGATCACTTGTGTGAGCACTTATAGTCCTATAAGTGCCCGCTTGAGGAAAACCATCCTAAAACACTGGGATATGTTAAAGACTGAAGACTTTAACCCAGTCAAACCCCGTTTTGCCTTTAAAAGACAAAAAAATCTCAAAGACAACCTGGTACACACTTACCCAGGCCCAAAAACTTCACAATTTACTCAGAACACACTATGGGGGCTTCCCCCGGTGACAGGACATTATAGGTGTGGTAAATGCTCAGTCTGCCCACAAACAAAAAATATGAAGAATATTACCTTAGGCACTCGAGTTATTCCACTACGAGACTTCACCAACTGTGCTACCACTTGGGCAGTATATGCGATTCTTTGCCCATGCAATTTAGCATATATTGGTAAAACCAAAAGGCAAGTCAGACAACGCATTTGCGAACATAAGTCATGTATAAGAAACCAAATAGAAAACAAACCGTTGGTGGCACATTATGTGCAAAAACAGCACAAACCAACAGAGATGCTTTGGTGCGTCTTACAAGTGGTGAAACAAACGTTAAGAGGTGGGGACCGCAACCTATCTCTTATTAGGTGTGAGCAACGCTGGATTTATGACACTAATTCCGTAAAGGGTGGTTTAAATGTAGCCGTTGAATGGAACAGGTTTTTGTGAACGAATGAATACTTGTCTCATCCATGGCACCACTGAACTTGCCGTGTATAATAAGATCAACATGTTAACAGTTCAGTTATAACCAAAATGTCCCCCTGTAAATGTCAATGTTAAAAAAGTGTATGAGCCGAAAAATATGGTGTCTGAAGTATATAGGCATTTTGACATAGAGGCAATATCAACTTGCTAATATTAAGTGATAACACACAATGCGCGGCCTGAAAAGCTATGTCAAAGCTGATTCTGCATGTATCAATCATGAACAATATAAGATTTTTGCTCTAATTGTAAAATTACCCTGACTCTTTTATTATACATAATGTCACCGTTTGGTATGATGTCTGTTTATTATTATCTTCATTCCGTCATTATCAATATACAAAATACACTATGTGCACTACATTTCCCAGCATGCACAATTCTTACTCCGTCATCATCAATATACAAAGTATACTATGTGCACTACATTTCCCAGCATGCACAAGAGAGATACATTGTACCTGATTGATTTAAGCTTCAGCCTTGAGCTGTTCTGCGGATACACACGCGATCTTTTTAAGATCCAGCCTCGAATGTTTTTTCAACTATGAGCAATTGAGCATGTCCTGAGGCTCCTTTTATTTAAACACATATCACTAGCTTTTTTGCAAAGCAAACAAATGTGTAAGTAAAACGGCGGGTGAAAAAAAGCTGCTTTGCGTACACACACGTGATCTTTTCCACGTGCCTACTACGTTCCCTTTAAATTACAGACTTAGCCCACACACTGTGTTACAGGGCGTATCAGCAATACCTCGGCGCGGCACGCATGGACTAAGGCTCTTGCTTTAGGTGAGTTGATTCATCACATATATGGCGCTGCAGGCATAGGTGTGTTTAATAACCTGCCTCGCGCTGTTCCCTCTAGTACCTGCACTATTTATTTAGCGTTCCTTCTCATGTTTGGAATACATGTATAAAACACGTAGCTGTAAACAACACGATTCGGGACAGTGTTCCTTCCTATGTTTGGAATACATGTATAAAATACGTAGCTTTAAACAACATGATTCGGAATAGATTCTGATGCCTAATATATGTGGAAATGCAATTGTTATTAAGCAATCCCACATGGTCGACTAATATGTCTGCTACACCAGACGAAATAATGGCACAATGCTGTCAGATGAGAGCATTCTCAATGGCTGGCAATTTATGAAGCAAAAAAGTTAGAATGTCCAACTGGACCCTACTTATCGCCATCAGCCCTAACCGCTTGTGTTACCTTTTGCAGCCACAGCGCATCAACATCAACAAATGGAAGTGTCTCCTCTTTAAATCTAGCACTACTGCGAACTGTGCCAAGCAAAATCTCTTGAGTTCACCAGTTCGTCAAGATCGAACCACGAAAGGTATATATTTTTTATAAACAGTTGGTTTCTATCAATAACTATGCAATTAAGTAATGTAGAGCCTAAATAGGTGCCTAACTGATCACTGTCCGTATGTTTTACAGATACGGTGCATGAAATGAAATGTATGGTATTCCTGTTGGAACCCATTGAAACTGCTGATAATTATCATACACGACCCAAAGAAATTGAGAAACTCTCAGGTTAGTCCAAGTCCACTGCAGTCTCATGACTGGCAGTCCACACTGTTTTTAAGAAATTGGTGAACAATATGTCCCAAACTATACAACTCTTTTATATATCCTTTTTCTCATATATTTTAATTTAGATGTCTCAATAATGGGAAAGTATCCATTACGGAAAAATACAAATTTGCTCCTGTCCTGAAGACGGCCATTATCCACATCCAGACCAACGGCACCAGAGAGAGTCCCGTATGAGTCATAAAGGCCGAAACATATGTCGACGTATTAATGGGAACCTATGTATTTGCTGATTCCTATCTCTCATATCAAAAGATAGCTTTCGTGTACTAAATAACCCTTAGCTACCTTGTATCAATGTAAGTTATGTGAAACAGAGTGATTAACAAACCAAAGATACAATAGTGGATCATTCACTCTGGCCTAACACCTTTGAGGCACACATTAGAAGTTGGGCGCTCACAATACACTTTGACTCCCTCATACAAACACACTCACAGTAATACACACTGTCCTTTCCCGTTACCTTTCACTATGGTCGTAGGCATTCTGAAAGGCCTGGTGAACCCTCACCAGTTAGATTGTTAGATTGTAAGTGACTAGCACAGTTTGTTTTAATACTGTTTAGGTGTCTTTTTTATACTCATTCTTTGAATAATAAATTGACAAGTGAAAAGCAACAGATTTACGTGAATTAGATGTGGAATGTGTAGCTGAAAAACTATATGAGGCTACCTTGGATATAACCTTTTTGCGACTCAGGGTCTCTAGGTAGGGGAAGGCGACCTATCACTCCTTGTTTTGCACGTTTCAGTCTCCCTTTGATAGTGCCGCCCCCCCGAAAACAAAAAACTGGGAGTACCCAATCTTATAATACTGAAGTTGGTGGCTACAGATCGTAAATGGGGATGCATTTGCTACACAGAGATCCCCCACTGTAGATAATGAGCCGGGCCGGCCCTGTGATGTCACAAGGCCTGTGTCTTATCTATTTGATCTGAAAGGCCTCCATTTCTTGTAAATCTTTCAAGGTTCAGCTCCTCTTAATTGTAGCCCCCATTTTCATATCTCCCTTCTACATTCTGGGCATGCACCAGCCAGGGCCATTTGTTTCTGCAAAGAGAATAGCATTCAGGGAAACACATTTCAGGCAGGCCACATTTTATTGCAGTTGTAAAAAGGATGGTATGCAAGCCAGGCTTTCAGTGGAGGAAATCCTTTGTGAAGTTGGCCCTTTGTCCCACCATTTGTCCTTGGCTGAAGAGAAGTCACAGATTTCAATTTCTAACATCAGCCCTTATTCTTTGACATACAGTGTGTTTTACTGATCAGGGCTCACTTTGCTTTTGCACTGCAAGTGCAGGGTTGATTCTTTCAGTCATTAATAAAATACACTTTTTTATTATCTGCTGTTCGTTTTTCTGCTGAAAAGTGTGTCTGGAGTGTCACAGTGTACACCCTTTCAATGGGTGACAGTTTCATTGAAAAAATATGGATTTATTTGTCAGCCCACAATGTAATGTGCTTTGCCAATCTGCACTTGGATTTCATTGTTGTTTTTGCTTACTCTGGATTTCCCTTGCAGAAAGACACCCACTTAGTCTGACTAAATATGCCCAATTTTGCCTGCAAGTTTCTGAGTGCTGGCAGGTCAATTCCTGTGGGCCCGTCAGTTCTGTGGATTGGGGCCTTTGCTTACACCCCACAGATAATAAAACAGGCATTAAAATATTGTCAATATAAAGACAATCCATTATTAAATGACATATACACGCATATATTATTGACCATAGAGTATGAAAAGTTTCTTCAGATGTAAAATAAAAGTTTCATTCTTATCCTCAGCGCATCTGTCAGATAGTATTAAAGTCTTCAGCACACTTGATGATCTTTAGCATTTAATGTGAAATCCAAAGCTGTACAACAGTGTGTGGCATATGTTAACTGAGAAGTATATTGAGGAACTACATAAAAGCGACAGAAAAACACAAACAGCAAGATAACTTCCTCCTTTGATGGATTACACTGGCTGCATTTGCAGCCAAAGGTAATTGGTTCATAGGCAATAACATAATGCATTGTCTTGTAAGCAGATTAGACATATAGGATAAATAGCAAAATAATTTTTCACATAAGCATGGGGATAAAAGGACCTCACATTTGACTTCATCTGTATTGATGCCATACACGAAGAATAATTAATCACAGCATAAATCCTTTTCAGGGTACATTTAGCATGAGTAGTTATTAATGAAGGATTGAAATAACAATTTTAAAAAATCAGCACCTACAAATATTCTCTTAACAGTATTAAGACATTTTATGGCATTACAATTCTCCAATGATAATATATCATCAAATGTTCCTGGTGCAGAAAAGCCTTATCATTTAGCCAGATTGAGCATGACAGGATGGCTGGTACCAAGAATACATTTTCTGATATGGGTGTTATCTTTGTCTCCAGATATAGTAATGTTTTAGGTGCAGCTAATTATACACCGAACAATGATCAGAAGAATTAATGTTCAATTGTATCCAGAGTTGAAAGAGAAGATAATGGCTGGATACTACTCGCATATCTAGCTATGCCGTGACATTTTACTCAACATACTCTCAATGCCTGATACATTGAATCATCTCCATAACATTTTGTAAAATCTAAAACTTCTCTACCAGTTTTTTCTTATCTTACTACCTGCTTTCGTAATATGTCGAAAGCAATTATTCTTGCGTGAACATTGTACTCCTAAATAATCAAATTGAATGGCTATTTCTACAGAAATTTCACAATATAAAAAGGGCACCGAATGTTGTCTTTCAGGGCATCTAGTGGATTATTTGTGGTAGAACCTGTTGAAACCAACCTTAAAAAAACTCGTAAATCCTTTGCATTACTATCTGAGCATAACTTAACCCATAGTGTCTTTTCTGCATTTTTCTTAGCCGTATCCACTGTATATATTCAGCTCTGGCAACAACAATCTGAATTCTAATAGAGTTAGTATCCTCAAGACATTTTAAAATATTTCCATTAACATATTAAAACACGTTTTACATACATTCATTGTACATTGCTACCTAGGAGCGGTGGCCGTAACATCTCTTGACTCACATTTGTAGAAATAAAAGTTTATATAATTAAAGTAGTAGACAAATGAAGCAGGAGAAATAAAGAAATTTAATTTCTACCCTCAAATTGGACCAACGTTTTTATACAACCACGTGCAGGTGGATTCTGCTTTTCTATTGCTGTGTACAAACTGATCACTGTATCCTATTTTATCATTAATGAGGTTGTAAATATGCAGGTTTGCCTTCTTAACATTTCATGTTTCTTCTGTTATTACTACCAGATACAGACAGCGATTGTAAAACATTTTTGTTGTTGGTTTTTGATGTAACAAACAGACCAACAGAGATAGAGAAATTGTCAATTTTCAGGTCTATTAAACTTCAAAACCTTTGATTTTACATCAGTCTTTTAATCTATAAATAATACAAGCAATTGGTGCCAATAGGGATTCTTACAAATGTACCTTCTGCAGGGATAACTGTTACCAAACAACCATTTATATCAAGTCTTAGTTTCTAACAATAAGCTAGTAAGCTTTTCCCCATGATTATTAATATAGGAAGAATTTGTTTCAAACTGCGGTATACCCCAATTCTTATTCATAATCAAAGTCAAATTAAGTTAAACTGCTAATACATATATTAAAATCACCAACAATCATCACAAAATCCGATATTAAATCATCTCCATCAACATTAGTAATTAGAGAAAGATATGCATTCTTCAGTGTGTCAATTGGTGATGCTGATTTAGAACCATTATTAGAAGAAATAAAATAAGGCTTTTTTGACAGTTAACAAGTGTAATGCACAATATTTGGATATTTTTTGTCGACCCAGGCATTACTCTCACACTAATATCCATAAAATGTGTTTTCCTTTAACAAATAAATAAATACATGATTGATCAAACATACAGGGAAAACTATGAGGGAGGGGGGTTTCCGTTGAAGGAGGGATCAAGGTTTATCCAATAGGAACTGCGACACAAATGGCCCACCCCTATTATATCATGCCTATTCATGGCTCTAGTTCCTTTTTCCTTTTAGTGGACTTTGATTATGCATGTGTTCTTAAGCCAATGCTGGTTAAGGACGCCTGCACAGATACAAAGGACAGTGGGAGACACCAGTCTAATATGGACTGTCCCATGGACTGTAGTAATAAAACAAAAGTTGTCACAGAGGGGAGGTTGTACGCCCCTCGGTCGATAAGGGGAGACCAGAAAAACATCTCCAGGTGGGGCCCCCACCCTGTGTCAGGTTACAATCCACCAGAAGTTTGTCAGTAAATGCTACTTCCGTGCATGAATATTGAAGAAGTACATGTACCACATATGAAGAGGCCCATTGTTTGGCAGGTGGAGGGATAAACATGCCGGAAGGCCTAGACAGTGGTTTTCTCACACTTTCTGAGACCAGGTGAACAGAGGTCTTTAAAAGTAATAGATCTGGTAAGGAGGGCCATATTAGTTAGAAGGGTTAGGGTATGGGCAGGATGCTGTGTTCCTTGACTTGCAAGCAAATAAATAAATCTCTGTTTTCCAACAACCTAAATTAAAGTGTGAGCCTGGTTGTCTCTGACATATCCAAGGAGGTTATCACAAAAGTGAATAAACCTT
Organism: Ambystoma mexicanum; assembly: GCF_040938575.1. Lineage (NCBI taxonomy): Eukaryota > Metazoa > Chordata > Amphibia > Caudata > Ambystomatidae > Ambystoma > Ambystoma mexicanum. The sequence goes on from NC_090929.1 coordinate 479,386,063, forward strand.
CCGCTTTACGATCTCTGGTGGCAGCAGTTGCCGGTACAAACTATGTGATATGTACATTTAAAAAAAATAGATTGAATAACCATGTTCCTTTCTGGCAGATATTCATATCAACAAGTGAACAAGTGAAGGAAAGAAAACACAGATCCTGGATGTTTTCCGTTTCCGTTAACGGTAAGACGAAACAGCTGTCGCACGGGCAGATTAGCTTTTATGTAATCTCAACATTCTAACGTTTTGGGATGTTGCAATGACTTTAAAAAGTCAGCACCGCAATACGACCCGATGAAAGAGTATTTTGTAGATAGAAAACGTGTCGGTCCTGATTTCGGGTCGACTGCACAATAAGCTCGTATTAATCTTAACCGTTTACTGATCACTTTTGTAGATGACTGCATAAACGTGCCAGGTTAACTTGGCTCTTTGGTGATTTAGCATTTCTGAACCTCATAAGGTAGAGATATTTAAATGGATAGTGTTGGATTAACACATAGCCCGCCTACATTCTTTCTGCAGAATTAATATACTAATGCAGGTCCAACATGGAGGTATCGTTCATGTGACTACTGCGGCCTAATCCATTGGATGTGGCGTGCTACTGTTTTCTGGAACAAATACGTCCATATGACCACTTGAGACTAAGTAAGTTGTGCTTATGCGAACATTATGTATCAACAGTTACTCTTTTTCAGTTCCTAACGGGAGACCATCTAATATTCTCTTTTTGTAGCTTTGTACAATCCTCCAACCAGTCCAATCAAAAGAGCGTGAGGACTCCTTTTTTCCACGTTTTCACCACTAACTGGAAATTTGGGAAAAGACCAGATCTAAGAGTGAGTGATGGCATTGTAATTCACTGTTGCAAGAGGTGTAGAAGGGATGTTAGAAGGTAGAGTGCTACTGACGTTCCGCTCTGTTTACCCTCCAACGCATACCTCCTACAAAGGGAGTGAGACAACATTTGATAACCGGTGTTAGACGTCACTTGCACATCCATTTATTTTTCCGTAAACTTCACAATGGGGGTTTGTGCTTTGTATCTTAGACTGTCACTAATTAATCATGACAGTTTGTAGAGTTGAGCAGCTATACAAGTTATTAATACGCCCATTTCTTGTTGCTTGTTTTGTTGTTCCCCGCTAGGTGATGATCCTTCTCCAACTAGATGGAAGACAAGGGGACTAATAACCCCTAAAGTGAAGAGACCATTTAGATCTCTTTTGAAACTGTTGACATAAGATTGTTTGTAGCAGTTAGTATCCAATTTTAGAGTGTATTGTTGACAGATGTTGTTTTGCTAAATTGCTTGATCCTTCTGTAAAAGCCCCTGAAGAATTCCTGAATAATTTTTACGGTGACATCCTAAACGGGAAGAAACATGTCGGGCACTATTTGCGTGTGTGGAATGAGATTGTGATTAAATGTTTGAATATGAGAATGTATGGAATGAATCTAACTGAGGTGTGCAAAGTGATGTATGGTTGAATGCATGAAACAACACAGCACATTCTGTTAAGCTTAAACAACTTTAGAATTTGATTCTATGAGCTTATCTAATGAAGGTTTTAGCTTTTGCATTTGTTTCTGTCAATGAATTGTTGGTTTTAAACGTTTGGTGAAGGACTATCAAAGATTATAGTGCCGACACTGATGATGTTCTTAAAATTTGAGCGTAAATTGAAAAAATAAATAATAGATATTTTTTTACTACCTTGTGTCTACTGGAGTCTGGCTTTCTGCCCAAAGTGGCTATAGGACAATAGTATGGTCTAGGGCCAACAGGTCTAAAGCCAGTGTGTAGCAACACTGAGCACCAGCTCTATTGTCGTAAAATCTTAAGGGTGAGCCCCTTGATGTTAAGGGTATGCTGGTGGCACATACCCCTTTATCTCTCTTTCTTGTTTAAAGAAGATATTCATATCTGCCATAACCAATTTTCAATCTGGATCCAGCATTTTGTTCTTTAAACTTGCTATATTTCATGAGAGAATGTCAATTATACCCATAGTTCAATATACAGAGATAATATTTTGCTTGTTAAATTGTGTTAAGGAATTATTCAAATCTTGTTCACGTGGATCTGCTGACTCCTGTAACAGATAGGATAGTAACTATCCTCATGGCATTTGATGCCTTATAATCAATATTAGATATAACAACATCCTCAGTATGTACCTGTTTCGGCAGCAAGCGATACAGCCACTATCAATCTAGAATTGTAAGGTCCTAAGTTATATCTGATTTCAAACAGAAATGCAGGTCTGATGCATTTCCCACTGCATTACATTCCTCAAATTACAGGACTTGGTGCTGGATGTACTTAACCAGTAATTGTCTTAATTGCATTGAAGAATCTTTTGACGGAAATCTTCTGAATTAGATTGCCAGTATACCATCTACTAATATCGGTCCCACAATCTAATTTTAATATAGTCAGAATTATGACTCAAGGGATCAAAATAACATTCAACTTCTTTAGTGTCAGATCTAATCTCTAACAAGCAACCCCACATATGGCTAATACAATGTACAAATGATTGCACAAGGAACTGTATCTTCATGTTTACTGTGTGACGATTGAGGTACACAAAACTTATGTAAAGTCAAAAGATCTAAGCTATACATATGTTTACATGTCTGGGATTTAATATTGGATATTATTGATAACTATGGTTGTTTGGACATACTTTATCTATCATGTTGTCCTGACTTAACTCAAGCCTGATCTACCTTAGAATTATTTTCAAATTGTGTTGTTAGTCTTTTGCTGTTTTTAGATGGTTTATCCTGAATAAGATTATAACCAGAATTAGATTAAGAATTTACAAACATCGTAGAATTTGTATAAGTATTTTCAGGCCATTTATTGTATGACCTTAATATCTTTATTGATCCAATTCGATTTTCAAATTTAGAAACATATGCTTAATGATTATAAGCCCAATTTGTAAACATGCCACTTCTACCTTTAAATTAGTACATCCCCACAATGAAGGTTTGGGGAATTCACCTGTATCAAGTCTCCATGTAAACTATCAAAATGCAAGTCTTCTGGACCACCCACTAAGTCTTTTCCTGTATTACAGCACGTAGCCATTGAATCAGCCATCATCACAAGCACATCCTTACTATTTATGTGATTAATTGAGTCAAAGAATGATTTAGACTTTTCACCAACCTTATCGGGACACACATGAGAATCAGCAATAACCTCCTTATTGATAGGGGAAAAAAGATCTATCAGCCAATGGGGAATATCTATTAGACATAGTATTAATATCACAAAGTCTGATTTACTTTCATCGAAGATCTAGTCTTCAAAGATCTAGTCACTACCATGAACGGAGGTTGAATCAGGACTGTAGTTGGCATTTTATGACTTTTTACAGGAATACAGAAAGATTGACCGCATCGTTGATCAGACCCCTTCGCTGTCTCACATGTGAGGAGTTTGTTTAAGAAAGAGTAGTGTTTTTTTAATATGATTAGTTTCTTCACAATATTACTGGTAGGCAATCTTTAATCTGGAAAGGTACCTTGGTGTCTTTTATAACATATAGAACTGCTACATTAGTTGTTTTGAATGTTAAAAGGATTTGTTTCATATTTGACCTTTTTTAGTGATGGTACAGTAAAATTAGTAGAGACCTTGGGTTGATTGGTATCCTCCTCTGAGTAAGTCTTACCAGAGACTAGGGGTAATGGAGCAGTGAGACTTGAATGTAAGCTCTCTAGCTCCCCAACAAACATAATGGAATATTAGTTGAATTACCATAGTAGACCGTATAGATTAAATAATTGGTGATACAGACGCTCTAGCCTTATGCTTGTTCATATGAACAGTCTAAGAGAAACACATTCATCCAACTAAATTAAAATGACCCTGTGAAAAGTATTATTATTACAATAATAAAATACAGTTATTAATATAATATCATAATTATAAAATGGGATAAAGTCAATAGTTCATACACAGCAATAAGAAAGCACAATCCACCTGAATGTGGTTGTCAATTTGATTACTGCAGTATATGGAAAATACAGACACCAGCCTCCAACCACAGGCCTCGGTCCTGCTGGGTCTCAATATACAATAGTCCAAATCTCTTATGAGACACAAGGGATAGAGTTTGCACAGTGACAACAGCCTCCAAACCACAGGCCCCCTTACGTTGTGGGTTTCAGGTAGACAGTACTCTAAATCTTTTATAAATTGGTGATCCTCATATATACATGTGTACATATATGTATATATTTAGCACTGTGACCTCCCAGCCAACCAGAAGGCTCATGGTAAAGCCCCTGTTCTGAACCTCCTCAGAAGCGGAAGACCACCATCTTCCCCACTCGGATTCAGATAAGTGTGCCCCAGCAAACAGACCATTTCTCAACTTGAAAAGAAAAATGAATAGCATCCTGGTTTAACATGACGGGATGCTAATAGCAATAGAACCCTAAATAGGGGTACATTACTGGGTTCAGGTAATGCCCAGGGCTATCACTAAGGCCCGAGCAAAACATAGGTCCCGAGGCATTACCTGACCCTGTAATGCCCCCCCCACCCCCATCGAGGGGGTTGATTGGTTAAATAAGACTTTTGTGGGGGGGCGCTGTTGCGCGACCACGGTAGCCTGAAGCTCCGGGCAGCAGCGTCTGATTTTGCTGGTTGTACCAGCCACATCCTATTACCGTTTGTGCTGGTGCATGAAAACGTGATCCAGGACTGCTGGCAAGCAGTTTGAAAGTTTTGCGACTGCTGTTGGTGTGGCAGATTGTGAGATCAGGAGATCATGGCACGGAGGGTGCGACACCTATTACGGGTGACGCTGTGCCAGCGGTGGACAAATCACCTCTCTTCCTACTGCAGCTTGCCCGGCTGGCTGGTGAGACTGCGGGTGGGTGAGAGCCAGCTCTGGAGATCTCCCCAGCTTCAGCCACAGCCTCAGTTACAGTTCCCCGTTGGTGCCCGGCACTAGAGCTGGAGGTGCTCTGCTGCTGAAACGACTGCCTCTGGACCCGTCGGGGCCCGGGGACGAAGACTGGTGCCCCATCTTTGCTTGGGCCTCATGCCTGCTGAGAGACCCATGCCTGAGGTGACTATGGAGCATCTGCAGAGGCAAGTGTTAATTTCTTTCTGCTGACATAGAAGACAACTGGAGGCCTCAATTAGAGCATAACTGTGCACTGATGGTCTTGGATGTGAGTGGTGGTGGATCACCCCGGGGGCAGACCAGCTTGGTGTGGGTGTGCTGTTTGACCGGGACCCTGGTTGTGCAGCTCCGTCTGCTACAACTATAAGCTTCAGGCATAGCCACTTTTTTCCCGGTGCTGGGGGAATTTGGCAAGGAAGAGGCAACATCGCCTGCGGGCTTGGCATCGCTATCTGGCACTGGAGCTGCACATTATTGGCTGACTGAGACCATGAGTACTGGACTGCCTGCCAGACTGGCTCCCGGGGTGGTCGACACTATGCCTGGGGGAGGGAAGGCTACAAAAGGGAAAAAGAAAAAACAAGGAAGCATAGACAGCTACGCCAAGGCCGCCCCTATAAACCCCTGGTCGTCACCCTCTGGAAGCGCAGGTGGGACTACACCAACGGTGGACTCTCCAGACATGCAAAAAATGCTTGAGAGCATGGTGAATTCCAAACTAGATGACATTACGACCAATATCTCGGCCTTAAGCTCTAAGCTGGAGAAGACGCAGGGCTGCATTACGGAGGCTGAGTCAAGGGTGGGGGTGCTCGAGGGTGACATGTCCATGGTAATGTCAATTCTTGACATACTCACCACAGCGATTAAGGTGGCCCAGAAAAAATGTGAGGATCTGGAATCACGTTCATGCAGGCATAATGTGGAACAATTTGTTGAAACAACTTTAATGAAAATCCTTGGTAACCCTGCGATCTCACCACCAATTCTGGTTGAGCGGGCCCACAGTTCCCTACTGGCCCCTCCTAAGCCTGGGGCACCTCCTTGACCAATTATATATCAACTCCTCAACTACAGGGATAGGGATATCATACTATGGGCCGTACACAAGAAAGGCAAATTATTCTTGCGGTCAAACAGGATCATCATATACCCCGAATTCTCCAACGCAGTCGAGCACAAGCGTAAAACCTTTCTGGGTGTAAAGAAACTTCTTTGAGACAGATCTGTACCATACTCCATGCTCTACCCGGCCAAGCTGCAGTTCACCTTTCAGAATAAAGCCTATTTCTACACGATCTTTAATTGAGAACAACATTCCTGGTCCTGATGGTGGAGGCCAGTCCCCAGTGGCAACAAGCCCCACCAACATCACCTGAGTTTAGTGCTAAGTTATTGGGTGCTTAAGTTTACCTCTCCTTGGTCGAACTCTTGCTAGTGTGGGAATACGATGATGCTGTGCAAGTTGCACAGTTTGCCCCGAGCTATGTTACCACTGTTTGTGGGTTTGAGTGTGGGGTATACATCATACTATTACGTTGCGATGCGGATGGGTTGGTGTGAAAGGTTTTGTAATAGGTGTACTCGGTGTGAACAGGCATGGTATGAAGTGTATGCTGTGCCACTGTCTTGTTTCATAATATGGGGTAGAGGACCACTAGAACTGTTAACTCCACATGAGACACCAGTAAGATATGTTGGGTGAAGTGACTTGCATGACTCGGAAAATATGGGGGATGGGCAACCCAGTTAAGATGTGGCGTCTCCTTGCACGTATTGAGCGCAATAGAGTTCAAATCATTGTCCTACAGGAAACGCAAGCCACAAGCACAATCGCCACACACTTTTCCCACTCCTGAGTGGATAACAGATTTTTCATTACATATTCAACACATTCTGGGGGCTCCTTATACTGGTGCACTGGAGGATCCGCTTCATGCATATTAAATGGCCAATACTTGGTAGTACATTGCAGAGTGGACACTAGGGAAGCCCTTTTAATAAATACTTATGGTTCTAATATAGATTGCCCCAAAGTGTACGCCCACATCTTAGATATATGCCATTCGATCCCAATGGTCCCCATCCAAAGGGGTGGCGATTTTAACCTGATTTTAGATGCCAGGTTAGACCGCACTGGGGACACACTGCATAGGGTCTCCCACGCGGCAAAACCCCCTGCTGAGGGTATGACCCGCCTATGATTTATTTATGCATACTAAACACCCAGATAAAAGTAGCTATACCTATTATTCTACAGTATATTACTCCCAATCTAGAATTGACCTCTCTGACTCCTGTCACCTGAACTCATGGGAGTGGCTTCATCAGTGACGATACTGCCTAGGTCATACTTGGACCACTCGCTTATACTGTTGAAATTGCGCTTCGGGCGAGCTTGAACCCCATTTAACTCATGGAGATTCAAATCCTATGCGCTCCTCGATGTATTTTCTTCCCAGTTTCAAGAAAGTACTTGCTGCTAATGTTGGTACAGTGGGAAAAACTGAAACGCTTTGGAGGGCCTTTAAGGCATACAGAAGGAGGGTGGGGGGATTGGGGGGGGTTGCTATGTTGACTGGGTTTGGAGTCCTGAAAGTAATCCGTAAGGACATATGGGACAGTGAGCTAGTACTCAAGAGCCTGGAACTAGAGCAGGCGACCAAGCATGCACTGGATATACTACATCAATTCGGGGTAGCTTTAGAGAAATTCCGAGCACACGTGGATAGAGAGATAAAACTGCTGGGCCCTCCACTGGCTGCTCAGCAATACGGTGAGGGCAAAAGATCAGGAAGGACCCTGGCATGTCTGGTACAGCAACATAGAGAGTTCTCAAGCATTCCGTATATTTGCGAGCAAGGAGGGCAACAAGTCTATGGGCCTCATTACACGGATGGCGGTAGGGATTTACCGGTACCGGTAAAATACCGGTACCGGTAAAGCCCTACCGCCTTACTACGAGGTCCCTTTGCGGGTTGGGGGATAAAATCCAACCCGCTAAGGGACCTCGGAGCTAATTACGGCACCGCAAAATTGCGGTGCCGTAATTAGCGCCTTCCCCATTCCCATAGAGCCCTATGGGGCAGAAATGGGAATGGGGAAGGGCAATGGCGGAAGGGGGATTTACCGCCCCTCAAACCTTGGAATGGGGCGGTAAATCCCCTTTCCGCCAAGGCGGTGCCGGTATTTTACCGGCATGAGCCATGGCGCTAATAGCGCCATGGCTCACCGCCTACCGTGTAATGAGGCCCTATGCCAGCACTGAAATCAATGCCATGTTTCTGGAGTACTATAAAAATCTCTATGCACAAGAGTACGCTAGTACAGCTGAACAGATAGACAAGTTCTTAGAAGTCCTACCATTAACACCATTGACGGCTGATGCCAAGGCGCAACTTGACCAACCGCAAATGTCAGAAGAAATCTGCAAGGCCAGACAGTCTCCCTTCAGGCAAAGCCCCAGGGTCTGACGGACTCACAATAGAATTCTATAAACATCACACAGCTCTCCGTAGTACCTCATTGCTATAGGTATGGCGTGAGGTTGAATCATGTGGGCGCTTGCCACCAATGATGATGAAGGCATGAATCACAGTGCTCTTGAAACCTGGGAAATCGTCAGATGATTGTAGCTCGTACAGACCGATATCACTGATCAATACTGATGAAAAGATATTCACAAAACTATTGGCAAACAGGCTTATGCCTCTGATGGCACACAACATACATCCTGAGCAATCAGGATTCATTCCCGGGAGATCCACTGGCTTGAACCTACGCAGAGCCTTTATGGTTATGGCCCACCTGACCCTGCAGTGCTGGCAGTCTTGCCCACATTGAATGTCCAAAAGGCATTTGACTCAGTTTCCTGGTTGTACATGCGCGAAGTGCTCACAGATTGTGGGTTTGGTGCCCATTTCGTATCATATATATACGGTTATTGTACATGGAAGCTGTCGCCAGGGTATACACCAAAGGGGTGACTTCTGAGATAATACAGATCGGGAGGTGCAATCTGCAGGAATGTCCACTGTCCCCAATGATATTTGCCATCATCATAGAACAACTAGCTGATATGATCAGCCTACATCACTCATGTAGAGGACTCCACATAGGTGGTGTCACAAATATGATTTCACTCTGCGTGGATGACATATTGTTATATGTACATATTCCGCAAGACAATCTAAAGCCCATTAGGGCAGACGTATCTAAATTTGGGAAGCTGTCTGGGCTAGAAGTGAACAGACCCGCATCTGAATTATTCCCTCTAATGAGATGTACTTTTCAACCTAAGGAAGCCGGTGACTTCAAATGGTCTCCTAAAGGTGTCTCATACCTAGGGGTTACGATCAGTGACTCAAGGAGTCGCTCCATAACAGTAATGACCAAACTTCTCTGCAAATGCTGCAATGTAAGGTTGACAGTTGGCTCCGGTTGCCTCTCTCATTTGCCGAGAAGATCCCTCCTTAAGGTGGTGGTACTTCCGAAGTTCTTGTACTACTTTCAGAATATTCCTATCTGGACAGGGCAGCAGTATTTTGTCACGCTAGATGCCTTGGTGTCTAGGTTCCGGTGGCACTCTGGAGCTGTGCGCATGAAATGGTCTAAAATAACAGAGCCTTATGATAGAGGGGGGTTTGCGTCTCCAAACTTCTGACTGTACTGTCCTTTATTGCAGCAAAAGCACATGATGCGTCATACTGGTTCTCACCGGATGACACTAACCGTCATAGCCGGATGGAAAAAAACATTGTGACCCAGAGAGATATCATGCTTATAGTACTGACCCCAACCTATGCCGATCTGGACGACTACACTGGCCTGAAAAATGCTTTACCAATATGGGAAGGTAGAGACACCATATTGTAGAGACTTGCCCCTCTGGGAAAACTCTGCCCTTGCACCAACATTGGATAAGGGGATATTTCAATTATAGTCGCAGTTACAATACACAGCAATGTTATGTACAGTGAAGGGAATTTCATTACTATCCCAGCAGCCATCCCAATGCCCAGCGCACCCCTTTGAGGTTGCTTCAGTACTTGTTGTGTGCTGCTTTTCAATGCGTATGTCCTAATTTCTCACAGAAGCTGCCAAATGACCCATGTCTGGTGAGTGTTGTTGGTACTAGTGTGGTTGAGGGGTGGGGAGGAGGTGCTCAGTATTGGCACTGTACAAGCTGATTGTGTCCAATACCCTGCCAGCCGTCTGGAGGGCATTTACGAAATGGGCGGCGCATTTGGATGTCGAGATCACTAACCATATTTTCTCCCTAATGAGGGACGTATCGTTCAACTGTCGGTTCAGGCTAATCCAAGTTAAGTTATTGAACTACACCCCAGAAAGAATGCGTCTATTCTAGAGAGATTGTGAGGGTGTTTGCCACAGATGTAGGGCAGAGGGGGCGGCGTACATACATATGATTTGGTCCTGCCCAATGCTGTCCAACTTCTTACTAGAGGTACGCAATATGATGGGGAATATAGTGGGGTGCCAGCTGAGTCCATCGCCAACTGTTTGTTTGGACTATATGAAGACACTGATGCATCAGGGCGGGAAAGTACTGCATATTGCGTTTCTTCTCGCAGAGAGATGAATATTGCAACTATGGGCTAAGCAGCGTGCCCCCATAGTGGAGCTATGGTTGAAACATGTCGCATGGTCCAACAAGATGGAAGAAATGTGGAGGACTATGAACTCTGCATCCTGTCACCCTACAGATATATGGCCCAAGTACAGGCTGCATCTGTTAAATGATACCCCACATACCTACGCAGCTACCTCGAAATAATGAAAGTACGCTGCATGATATAGTATAGGTAATTCAACTCCAGATGCTATAGTTTGTTTTCCAAGTGGTCCTAAGAAAACTGTCCATTCCCCATGCACTGTTGACTTGTTATTTCGCCTTCTGTTTTGCTTTGTTCCTCCTCTCAATGTTAGACTTAACGTATTACACATGTGGTTGATTGCCTTTATTGCCGAGCTTTCATGAATAAAGTTACAAAAAATAAGACTTTGGTGCAAAATAACCCCAGCTTCCAAGCCTTAGGCCCCCCGATTGCACTGTGTCTAATCAGTTAGACCAAGCCAGGTAAACCACCATCCACACGCTTTGGAATAGTTATGTGTTCATTGTGCTATGAGGAATTTTAAAAGATCCTTCCTCCCAGACAATATCATTATTCTTTTCCTTTGTATATATGCAGGGAACTCAAGTTTCAAATGTTCTCACCAAGTAAGGAAACGTGAAGGGCAGCAAGGAGAATAGGTAGCCAAAGCAGACAGACTGGAGAAAAGTAGGAACACAAACCACTCACCAGAGGCACTGTGTTCCTCTATGCCTGATCACCCGAAGTCTTTAGTTGAATCTTTTAATTTAAGACACCTTCATCAGGATTGTACTTACGGTTTTTAACGCTGCGGCTGTTGCTGTGGTACAATATATGTATTTGGAGTCCCTGAGCACAAAGGAACTTGCACCCTTCCTCTCTGGGCTTTCGAGCTGCTTCCGGCCACTGAGATTGCCCAGACTGGAACCCTGATTGGCCAGAGCAAGCTGAACTCAAAAAGACATCTCTGATAGTTAGGCCTTTGCCACTTCCACTTCTGGGTCCTAGTGGAAGCACATAGCAACTGTCCAGACTGCAAGATGCAATAGGTGACCGGACAGTTCTTCTCCTTTCCACAGCACATCCAAAGACTTCAGAATGTTACTCTTTGAGCAGGTGCTCATAAAGCTAGACCTCTGGTCCTTGTCACTAGATGAGAAACCATTGTAGACAGTTCGACACAGGGATCCAATAGGACTTACTAGGAAAGGTGTTGGGGTGTGTTCCTTCCCTGACCAAACTATGACTTGGGAGCGCAACCACAGTTGGCCAGTCTCGAATGACCCGGTGGTTGGTTGGGCCTAAAAGTCTGGATTAGTTGATCCCACTTCTGATATCAACCATCATGAAGCCAAGTGGTGTAAAGGCCAGATCAACAAAGAAGCTTACATTGGAAATGTACTGGTTTATAGGGGTCATGGCAAAGAGGGGCCAACTAAAGAAAATGTAACAAAAAACCCAGGACCTCTTCGTCTTGAAGTTCATCCAATAAAGTCTCAGTGTTGAACAAAAGAAAGATTTGAAGTGCAACAAAAGTCTCTGGGTTCAACACAAGTCTCTTGGTTCTTTGGGTTTCATTTGTCTCAAAAACAGGGGTCCCTTCCTGGGATATACTATTGATTCTCAGTCAGTCACAGCATGGGGGTTTGAGTCCCCCTATGAGAAACATGAGGGTATTCTCACTCCTACTCCCCTTGGATCCTCCACGCAAGTGGCCAGGGAAAGGCCATCACTTTTGGATCCTGACCCTGGGGGTGGACAAGTGAGGGAGGATCACCTGGGTGAGGGTATTTGGGGATTGAGAGTGGGGTGCCTGTAGGCAAGACATGGTATCCCACTTATCCTAATGACAACCAACACAATCCTCCCCGGGCCTTTATGGGTTATTATAGGTCGACTCCCCTTAGTTCCCCTCTTGGGGCACCTGATACTGAGATGAGGAAGAAGCAACTGAGAGTAATGAACACCATTCACTTTCACAATTTAGGTACTGGGATAAAGAAGTTCCATGCAAGGTTTGAAAGTCAGGCATGTCCTTTTAATCAGAGTCAGGCAGAATTGAATAATGGAATACATCTGCAGCCCATTCAAGAACTACTGGTGTATAAAAGGCAAGGCTGTGAATCAGTGAGAAAGAGAGACCCGGGGAACATGGGCAGAGATGAACATAACACCCAGGGAATCTGGAGGCAGCCATGGTGTGACCCGAGAACGAGACAGGACGCCGCCCGACATCCCCAGACTAGGGGAAGCCTCACGTGTGTAGAAGGTAGCCTCACATGTGAAGTGGGAACAAAGGAGCTGCAGCCAGGTACAAACAGAGAGAGGACGCCATGGCCGGCCTCGCACAGGGATTGAAACTGCCTACACCAGCTGAGCTCCTGTCCCCAAACAAGTGGGGCTTGCAGAATCCGTAACAGCAGGCAGGGCCAAGAAGGAAAGCAGAAAGGACCGCCAGAGGAAGACCCCTACAACTAGTGAGTGCTGGGGAAGTTACCCAGAGACCGGGGAACTCCGGACGGGATGCAAAGGTACTAAACAATGCTGAGTGAGGTAATATTTCAGTTACTAAAGGAAATATGAAGTTATCTGAATGAACGAAACGCAAGTGGCACGAAAAGCAGATAATTTGATAATATTGAATAACACACTAAATGAAAACAGCAAACTTGCTCATATTGAATAATACATTGAATGAAAGCAACTGTGCTAATATTGAATAATGCACTGAATGAAAGCAACCGTGCCAATATTGAATACTGAACTGAAAGCAAATAACAAACCTGCTAATGTTGAATCATGCACTTAAAGAAAGTAAGAAACTTGAATTAAGGCCTCTGATTGCAGAGTTGGAGTCAAGTCTGAGAAACAGTTTGTTTTGGGGCTACCTTTGAGAAACAATCTTTTTGTTGAATATCAAACTGACACAGGGGAACTAAAGGTTCCTGGTTGTGTGACCTGTAATGGATGGGTCTTGTGGTCCGACAACAGTGCCAAGACCAGAGACCGCTGATATGCTGACAAAGGAGAACTAAATGTTCCTGGTTGCATGGCCTCTATTGGGTGGATCGTGTGGTCCAACACCTGCGCCAAATTCAGAGAGCCCTATATGCTGACAAGAAACCTACTATTGTGTCAAAAGGAAAACTAATATTGATGCCTATAAGGCTTGAGGAAGGGAACCCTAAGCTGTGAAGAACTGTTGGAACTTAGCTTAAACACAACGCTTCAAGATACTTCCTTCTGTGACATCTATGATATTTGAACTTGAGGAAGGGAATCCTGACAGTTAAACAGATGTGGAACTGTATTACCTTATATCCAAGAATATTTAACTTGAACATTGTGGTGAACCTGTTGATATTTGCGGAGGAGAAGCTAAAGAATTAGCTTAAGCTACAAATAGCTCAGAACTTTACTTTTGGAACACTGTTTATGGTTGACATCCCTACACATTCTTTCTTATGTTAGTTGTGAGGGCAAGCATAGGTTTCGGACACAGACAGAGTTTTTAGTTGAATTTACCGACACAGACTATCCTTAGTTTCTTTAGGTAGGGAAATCCAACCTTAGCATAGGGCAAGTTAGGCCTTACACCATGCTGACATTTAGGTTAATAAAGGTATTGTTGTTACATTAAATCTGTTGTCTCCTTCCATGATGCAAACCTCACAAATGGTGTCAGAGTGGGTTACGGCTCTATACGATCATGAGAGTGTTAAGAGAAGCAGGGCTAACTGCTAATCCCAAAAAGCCAAAATGTGGAGACTAGTCTAATTGGCAGTGAAGTATTTAGGATTCTTTGTGGGCATTGGTACGGTCCGACCCCAACAAGAGAAAGTAAGAGCTGTCCTTGATACACCCTCTCCAAAACCAAAAAAAGATCTAAGGGCATTTTTGGGGTTATCTGGATATTGCCGTAGATTTATTCCAAACTTCTCTAGTAAAACATTTAGACTGACAGATACATTTAAAAATGCACAGCCCCAAAAGATTAAATGGGAAGAAGAGGATGATATTTGTTGTACGCCACTGAAACAAGCTTCATGCCAAAGCCCCATTTTAAGAGTAGCAGATTTCTGCAAGGAATTCATCCTCCAGACTGATGCTGCCTTAATGGGACTAGGAGCGGTTCTGTCACAGAACTATGATGGTTTTGAACATCCAATTCTATACGTTAGCAGAAAGCTCTTACCATCAGAGGAAAGCTATTCAGTCACTGAGCTAGAAGCATTAGCCAATAAATGGGCCGTGATAAATCTGAAATACTATCTTCTGGATGGTGAATTCCGTTTGATAACATATCACTCTCCTCTAGTCTGGGACAGTCAGAGTAAAGAATCCAACCCTTGGGTAATTCAATGGTTCTTGGACCTTCAACCGTATTAATACACAGTTGGACATTAGAATGGTCGAGAAGAAGGCAACATAGACTTTCTCTCCCAATTCCCCTGTGAAGCACCTCAATCCAATTCACATTGGGGAGGTGTATGTGAGAAACCTGAGTGTATTCTCACTCCTACTCCCCTTTGATCCTCTACACAGGTGGCCAGGGAAAGGGTATCGCTTTTGGATCCTGACCCTGGGAGTGGACAAGCGATGGAGGATCACCTGGGTGGAGGGTCCTTGGGGATTGAGAATGGGGTGCCTTTAGGCAAGACATGGTATCCCCCTTATCCAAATGACAACCAACGTAACCCTCCCCGACATTTAATGGTTATTGTAAGCCGACTCCTCTTCTTTCCCCTCTTGGGGCACCTGACAGCACTGAGACGAGGAAGAATCAACTGAGAGTTATGAACACCATTCACTTTCACCACTTAGGTACTGAGACGAAGAAGATGCATACAAGGTATAAAGGTCAGGCATGTCCTCTTAATCAGAGTCAGGCAGAATTGAATACTGGAATACACCTGCATCCCATTGAAGAACCACAGGTGTATAAAAGGCAAGGCCATGAATCAGTGAGAGAGAATGACCTGGGGAACTTGGGCAGAGAAGAACATAACACCCAGGGAATCCGGAGGCAGCCAGGGTGTGACCCGAGAATGAGACAGGAAGCCGGGCGACATCCCCAGACTAATGGAAACCTCACGCGTGCAGAAGGTAGCCTCCCATGTGAAGTGGGAGCAAAAGGAGCTTCAGCATGGTACGAGCAGATAGAGGACGCTGTGTCCGGCCTCGCACAGGGATTGAAAATGCCTACACCAGCCGAGCTCCTGTCCCCAAGAGGGCGGTGCTCACGGAATCCGAAGCAGCAACCAGGGCCAAAAAGGACTTCCTAGCAGTTAAAAAGGTGTGGAAATATATTACCTTAAATCCAAGAGACGGTAACTTGAACATTGTGGTGAACCTGTTGATATTTGGGGAGTAGAATCTTAAGAATAAGCTTGAGCTGGAAATAGCTTAGAACTTTACTTTTGGAACCCTGTTTATGGTTGAGATCCCAACACATTTTGTCTTATGTTAGTTGTGAGGGCAAGTATAGGTTTTGGACACAGACAGACTTTTAAGTTGTACGTACTGACAAAGACTATCCTTACTGTCTTTAGGTAGGGAAAGTTAGACCTGACATTTAAGTTATTAAAGGTATTTTTGTTAAATTGAATCCGCTGACTGTGTCTCCTTCCATGATGACAACTTCACACTCTGCACTTTTTGATTGGCTCTTCTTTCTGTATATTAAGGTCCTAATACTCATATACTTTACTTTTATAATAAAACCACATTTTTGCCTAGTGCTCCATGTCAGATGACTTCTGACTTCTAAGTACTGTTATGGTATGCATTCTCAAAATCTGAAGTAATTCAGTAGAAAAACAAACCCTACAGGTATGCAGAGTTGCAATTGTTATCTTAAACAATCAAACAATAGTTTATCAAAGCACATTTGGTAGAAGCAACTAATAAAGCAAATCTTCAGTACTTTCAAGACACAAACGCACAAAATTAGAAACTGTTTCATAAGGTCACCTGCTTGTAGTGCTTATTTCAACAAGCAGGCTTCCTGGAGATCAAAGTGTTGAAGGCTTAACTTGCAAATTCATTGTTTTCATTGTCTTGTGGGAAAAGGCACAGATTATGCAGGCACCGTGTGTGTAGGCTTGAAATGCAGATGTGGCAATTATCAGTTGTTAGGATGACTTCCCTCCCATGTTCCTTTCCACACTCACTGCTGTGTTGCATTTACAGTTCTGCCGTGGAGACAGGGGCTGCCCGTTAGAAAGGGAGTGCATGAATCAAATAACTGTTAAAAGATAGGATCTGCCAGGCAGGTGCAATGATCTGGCTTCAAAGGAAAAACCGCCTCCTTTTGCATTTTCCATGCTGCTAGTCTAGGCTGGCAAGCCATGACAGACAACATGGGAAGCCATGCGTTTCTGTTTTTAAACGCCTTTTGCATAAAAATACAGACAGGAAACAAACTGATATCGGTCTGTATTTATGTATAAAATGCCATAAAAACAGCAAACTGCAAGCCTTATTAATGACAGTTTAAACCCTAAAGGCGGGCTTGACAATGGCTTGACAATGCTTATCGACTGGACATTAGGGGTTATTCTATTCCTCATCATAAAACATGGTCGCACACTATCATTCTCTTTAATATCTGGCATCTTGCATAATGTAGTAAAAGATGTTCCATTATTATCAAGATGGAATCTTTTTAGAATAAAAAAACACACTAAAAGGCATTGTATATGGTGTTGCTGAAACATAGTTTAAACAGTTTAATATAATACTTCTAAAACCGTTTTGTGATTTAAAACGAATGATAACATGCAGATAAAGGGCCTCATTACAAGTACATTGGTCCCGACTTAACGGTGGCGGTATAACCATACCGGCACCGTTTCCGCGTCCGCCGAATCATGATCTGCGGCCCCGGAAATAGCACCACCCCCAACCGCCACCGCGGAGTTAAGGGTCCCGTAAAGTCCACCTGCACGGAAACCCCTCCGTTACCGGCTATACGAAACACCGCGAGCATCACAACTAGCGCGGACATGGAAACACCGCCTGAAAAATGGCGTTAAAACCATGATCACGGTGGCGGTGCCGCAGCCACCGCGAACATTGATGTTAAACAGTGCCTGCTGAACTGAATCAGGGCACAGGTGCACCAAATCAGCCCAGCTGGACCCAGCAGCCCACTGGGAGCCTACAAAAGGGCCACACCCAGCCCAACACAATACAGAACCATGCAGGCAGCAGCTCTAGTAGCATTGGGACTGGGCCTACTCAACCAACAGGCAGCACTGCACATGATGGCAGTAATGGTGCAGAGGAGGAGGCAGAGGCGTATGAGGCGCAGGCAGCAACCAGCCAACCCTGCACCTATGGCAAACCCCATTGTCCAGCCGGCACAACTCCGCAGGCAGCCTGCAATACCACACATCAGGGCCTCACCCTGGAACTGTTACGAAGGGTACACCTGGATGTTCATTGTGGCGCCGCTGGCGGTACATGCCTTCGATTCATAATGTTACTCCCAAGATGGCGCCGTAAGCACAGGGTGTCGGTCCAGGGTTCCTGCAGTTACCTGAGGATACTCCGCCCACATATCGGGACACAGTACATCAGCAACCTGAACGGAAGCCGCAGTGCGTTGCTACTGCCTTTAGTGGTTACTCTCCGTAAATTTTCGTCTAGGAAACCCTCAATCCAGTTATTTCGATATCTTGCTCTCTACACGATTACTATACTAACCCTCTCTTCCAATCCCTATTTTCCTTCCAGACAAACACCAGCCGCCCAATTCCGTGTGAGCCGAACGGAAACTGCTACACCGGCAGACTCGGCAAGCCTTAGCATTTACGACATAGTAGGTCTTGTTCCTTTCTGTCTTCTTTTCAATCACTTCACACAATAAGGCTATAGTGGCTTAACCTCTCCTTACTTTCTTCAATACCATTCAGATAACCGCCTGCACTCGGACTTCAATTCCCAGCATACACTTCCACTCTTCTAATTTGAGTAGTACCATATCGCAACTCGGTAGGTGGGGAACAAAACAGTCCGCTCTTCCAACAGTCACATCCGTAATATCTACATACACTTACCTTTTTTCTTTATTTGTCTTTAAAGCTCCCGCGACCCGCTGAGCTCTCCCGGTTCTCATCTCCGGATTCCCGAGACAACTTCTTCCGCTATCCGGAAGTGCTACTGCAGTGAAACAACGGCAATATCAGCTCTTACGACAGAGACTCCTGATCCACGCTCACAAGCCACACTGGGTTTTTTCCCCTTACGAGGGTTTCCCTGCGACATCCACTGTTTGCCGTGTCGGAGGCAAGGAGAAGGTGAAGTAGGTAAAGTCTCTATCTCTGCACGCCATTTCCGAAGAACAGGTAGGACTCTACTTTGTTTCGTTGTTATTGTGGGGTAAACACTGAGTGGTAAACCAGTTCTCTGAGAATCTTGTGATAACGTGACAGGAACCTTACCCCAGGACAGATTCACACACTATACCGGCTGGACCGTCCAACAATCCTGCACATCACCGCCATGATTGGGGACGACATAGGCATCCACATAGACACCCCCACCGCCATCCCGCCCTCCTGAAGGTTGTGTCTGTACTGCATTTCCTTGGCACTGGCACCTATCAACACACAGTTGGTGAGCTGCACGGCATATCACAACCCTGTTTCTCAAAAAACCTGGTACAGGTACTGGATGCCCTGTTGCGCCATGTGTCGGAACAGATAGCCCTACCCCGTACCCTCCCCGAGGTCATTGCCACTAAGTTGGCCTTCCATGCCATAGCAGACATGCCAAATTGCATAGGTGCAGTCGACTTCACCCACATTGAGCTGACAGTACAACGTGCAATTGAGATGGTGTTCCGCAATAGGAAACAGTATCACTCACTGAATGTACAGATGGTATGTGATGCCACGCAACTGATAACACACTGCTGTGCACATTTCCCAGGCTCAACCCATGACTCAATGATATTGCGAAATTCCACGTTGCCACGGTACATGGAACGCTATGCTGGACAAAGCACATGGCTATTGGGTGACTACCGCTGCCAATGCACCAACCATGTTGAAGTGGTATGTGTGTGTCCAGGCCAATGAGCAATGTGAGTGAGCTGCTGTGAATGCACATGCATCACCCCCCCGGCCATCAACTGAATAGACAGCGGAACCTAAACATCACAAAACAACACATGACAGGTCACCACAGTGTGCCCGTACACACCCTGCCACATGACACACACAGCCGATACTATCACTGTCCCATACACCTTGTGCCACTGCAAACACTCACCCACAATATGGAACACTGCCCTCCCAATGCACATGATGCCTGTACATGAGACGTCCTGCATCGACTACTTCATCACAGTGGAGTGACTCTGCCATGTGTGCGCATCACTGCACAATGCCATACTCACAATCAAATGTCACCCGCAGGGCAGAGTACACATGCACACCAATGTGTTGGTCAATGTCCAGTTGCCAACGTCCTCTGTGATAGCCAAAGAACACAACCAACCACTGCATGGCACATATGCATGAATGAACAATGACACAAGATAGCACAGCATCAGATGAAGACATGATACCACAAACACTGACATGTCCCCCCAATATTTGCCTGTTGGCCAATCAACATGGACTCTATGAGCCTGGAGGTGTTGTCATTGCCCTCCCGCACATGGCGTGCCAGGGTGACTATACTGCTGGCAAAGCGTCCAATGGACCTTGAGAGGCGACATACTGATGTGCTGTAGCACTCCCTCTGCAGCCTAGATTCCTCGAGCTGCCTCTCCACCAGATGGGTGAGGGTAGCCTGCTGCTCCTCCATCTGCTGCATGTGGGAATTTAGCTCTGCCATTGATGGGGTGGGTGACCTCATGGGACTTCGGAGTGATGTGGGGCTGAACTCCAACTGATGGAGGGATTCAAAGTCATCCAATGTGGGCATCTCCCCCTGTGGCCCAGTATCAGACTGCACTGCCGGGGCACTGTTGTCACTACATGCCGCCTCCTCTGTGGTGGGTTGGGTGGACATGATGGGTGCCCGTGGCACCTGTGTTGCGTCAGGCAGCGTGGAGACGGTGGGGATGTTGGTGATGGTGCCCGGCACATGTGTTGCAGTTGCTACTGGGGGCAGAGATGCCGAACTGCTGGCAGCATCCTCCTGTGCAGGGGCGCTGGCTCGGACACGTGCCGGTGCTGATTGCCTGGGCTGTTGTGCAGTATCACTGTCACTTGAAACGGCTGTGGGGACACAGAGGACATGCAATTAGTTATGTGGTGGTGCCTGATGGGTGCATCACATGCATCATACAGGTTGATCATTTAATAGTGGCAGTTACATGCATCTGCTTGTTGGGGGTATGCATTGTAGTGATATTGGTTGCCATATGGATCATGATGGGTCCTTTGGCCCAGTCATGCACTGCCTGGGGGGGGGTGGGTTGTTTATGGGTCATTTGGCCCAGTCATGCACTGCCTGGGGGGGGGAGTTGTTAATGGGTCCTTTGGCCCAGTCATGCCATCAACATATACTCATATGGCATTCATGTTTGACCACTTACCAGCATCTGCAGGTGGGCTCACTCCTGCTTCAGCCTCCCCGATCCCATGGATGCCCTCAAGGTGGAAGACACTGCTGCAATGCTCCTCCCATGCTTGCAGCCTCAGTGGGGAAGGGGGTCCTCCACCTGTCCCACTACTTCGTTGGCAGTGTCTGGAGATCAGGTTCCGAACCCTCAGCCTGAGGTCATCCCACCGCTTGTGGCAGTCCTTTACACTCCTCACAGTCACGCCCACAGCGGTGCACTTGCGTGCTGCTTCCGCCCACACTTCCTTCCTCCGCTGCTTTGTGGCACGCCGTTGATCGGCACTGAACAGCATCTCTGCATGCTCCACTATGTGCTCCACCAGAACGGTTAGCTCCACCTCACTAAAGCTCTGTTTGCGTTGCCTCTCGGCTGGAATCCTGGAAGACATGCTGGTGGTCCCTTTTGGCTTCTCACAGTGTGGATTCTGCTTGTGCTGACTCTGGATGGCAATGGATTGTGCTTTATATGATGGCTGCCTCTCTAGTTCCTGTTTTGGCGATCATAGTATTTCCGGTTCCGTGTCCGTGGCGACCAACACGGGTTTTGCGCTACTTGTGGCGGCGCTATATCCATTTCTGTGTTTTTTTCCGTGATGTCGGTAACAATGTTTCCGCGTCCGTGTGGTGCGTGCGACCGCCGGCACGTAATCGGACGGTCTTTCCGCAACCTTGCGGACGCGGAAACTTTGTTACCGCCATCACGGAATCACCGCGGTCCAGACCTGAAAGGTTGTAATGAGGCCCAAAGTCTTGCTCTGACATGTTAAACTAACACAGAGCACAACATCAACATACTACCATAAGAATGTCCTTATTAAGTAACGGCTGTAAAATGTGAAAGAAAGATATTATAAAAGAAAAAAATTTGAAAATCTTGCCATGGCTTTAACTCAGGGGTGAAATGGCAGCTCTTTGCTGGCTCAAGCAGCAGGCACTGTGACGTCACAACTCACCTTTAATAACTGATTACATTTGCAGTAGTGATTAATGCAATTTTTTTATTACATGTCAGTAGAGATGTCACATCTAGCCTGCAATAAGACATTAATAACAGGTTTTGCACTGGTGTGGCAGGTCACCATATTTGTGTGTGTATGCGTATATATATATATGTGATATATGTGATCAAGCTACAAGCCGTAACGAAAACGTGTCATCGACGGGGTTTTCCTTTGTGCTGCTGGGCGAGGGCTGGAGGTTTCCACGTGGAATTTTAACTTTTGTAACTAATATAAGAAGAAAAAAACGTTTTAATCGCAAGATGTTGCAGCCAGTTTTGTGAGAACACAAACACTTACTTGAATTTTGGCACACAACTCTAGAAGTGCGACTCAGGACTACACGGTGCAGATGCAGAGAACGGGGAATATGTGTATATATATATATATAAAAATGGCTTTACATATACAAACAATTTACACATACAAATAGTTTAAAACACTGTACACACAATCCATGAAAATTCAATAACAGTTTTCATACAAAAATACCCTCTGATAGATCCTTTTAAATTGTTAAAACTAGTTCATAAAATTTCATCATGTGATATATTAAGTTAATATCATTTCCTTCCAACAGTTTTTTCCAAATTATTTCAACATTCTCTGTTAAACAGGAGTTTTTGTAGCCTAACAGGAACTTTTCGCGAATAAGTGCCAAACTCTCACAGTAACATAAGTGTTTGGCATTTTCAATTACTAACATTCCACATAATCTGCAAAACCTTGTATTTCTCTCGAGTCTCAATTTAGCTCCGAGGATTTCCAACGTATCACTACGGTTAAACTTGAACAAAAAATACTGTCTTACAGTTGCAGCGGTAGGGAAATCAAACTGATATTTGAGTTTCTCAGATGTTAACAACCAGTGTTCAAAGAATAAATCACTTGTGGACTTTGTGGACAGAGTAATCATGTCACACTCCTTTGCATAGCTATATATCACTCCTTGTAATAGTTTTTTAATCTTAGTTTGCTTTAGGAGTAACCAACTCTTCGTATTAACTGTCGCCCATTTCTCATATACAGCATGAAGTCTGCTTAAAGATGAAAACTGTTTTTTGTGGTCTTCCTTGATGAATGTTTTCATCAGTTCAACCACAAAAGTACTAGTAGATAGCATACTTAATTTTGCATACAACATTGCTGATTTATATTCCAAAATGTCTTTCGCGAATCTAAAATTACATTCTAGTAAAATATATTCACATGATGTTGCGCTAGGTAACCTGAACAATGATTTTAGAATGTTTCCTTCTAATATACACATTTCATTAGCGTATTTACCTCCCCAGATCTCAGCGCTGTATAATAAGCAAGATATTACCTTACTTGTATATAAAAGTAGAATGGTATTTACAGAGATACCTCCTTGCTTTCCTATGAATTTACTAATTGTGCCAGAGTTATTTAAGCATAGAAGTTTAGTTGCCTCCCAATGGGGTTTCCATAGTAACTTAGAATCAATTATTACTCCCAGGTAACAATAACATTCAACTTTTTCAAGTCTTTCTGAATTCAACATCCACTTAAAGTTGCTGGACCAAGTTAGTTTAGTGGTGCCTAGAAAGGCCATTACCTTTGTTTTTGCAATGTTAATCTTTAACCCGTTGTTTTCAGAAAAATGCAACAAATGGTTTAATCTTATTTGAAGTCCTGCCGGCGTATAATCTAATAGGAACAGGTCATCAGCATAGCCTAGCCACGGTAGCTCTATTGTACCAATCTTCACTGGGTTAACTATGTTTTTGTTTACCTCGTTCATACAATCAGCTAGGTAAAGATTAAACAATGTTGCTGCAAGTCTGCAGCCTTGTTTTACTCCACAGGTTGTGGGAATTGATTGGGAGAGCCGTCCTTCACCATCTAGGCGAACTCTAACTGAAGTGTCAGAATAGAGTAGCTGTATCATGAACAAAAGCCCTTCTGGGATACCCCCACAGTTTCAGTTTGTTCCAGAGTTTGTCTCTTAGCACAGTATCAAATGCTGCAGAGAAATCTATGAACACTACATATACCGGTAGCTTGAGAACATTCCACGAGTATTCGACAGCTGATACTAGATTAATAATATTGTGAGTGGTGGAAGATTTGGCTCGAAAGCCAGCTTGGTAGATCGGCAAGATCTTATTCCTCTCTATCCATATATTTAGGTCATCGAGTAAAACTTTTGCAAATAATTTTGCCGGAATGTCCAGCATCGCTAACATGCAGTAGTTACGAGGGTCTTTCCATTCTCCCTTTTTGTATATCGGCAGGATAACGCTTTCATGCCATGTTTTTGGGATCACCCCATTCATACCGATCCATCTAAACATCAGGTATAGAGTTTTTGCCCATACTTCTGGTGCTAAGCGTAAGACAGCATTGCATGGCCCGTCGGGGCCAGTGGCTCTGGAAGTGTTCAGTTTCACTATCATATTAACCAAAGAGGATTCAAAGAAATTGCCTACCCAAATTGCTCGTCGTGGTGATGAAATATCTTTAGTTATCACTTCAGAGCCTAAAGTATGTGTTACGTGCAAGTTCCACTCATTTTCTCCTACACTATTGATGGGGAGGTTGCGTTTTTTTGCATCATTAATTACTCTCCACATCCCTTGCTGATTGTTACTTCTGGCTTGGTCCGCAATCCTTAACCATAT
Organism: Ambystoma mexicanum; assembly: GCF_040938575.1. Taxonomy (NCBI): domain Eukaryota; kingdom Metazoa; phylum Chordata; class Amphibia; order Caudata; family Ambystomatidae; genus Ambystoma; species Ambystoma mexicanum. The sequence goes on from NC_090929.1 coordinate 479,410,833, forward strand.
TTCACATGCCTTATTTTTTTTATGGTGACGCATCCACTTCTTATGTTGTTTTTTTTAGCCATCTGTATGGTAGCATCAATACTCTTGGATTCAGCGATTTGCTTAATAGCTTTCCTCAAGACATTTTTTGCTTTGTTTATTGCCGGATCATAGGAATTGTGTTTGCCGTGAGTAAGATTCCACTTCTCACCATTGCTGGAATACTCTCGTTTTTTGGAGGCGGCTACTTGGATCTTACTTATTGATGCTTCATATGTGGCAATAAGTTCATTGTCGGTGGCAGTTTGCCTGTCGTCAATCATCTCCCACCATTCTAGCAGCTCTTTAATGGCTACAGCATTAACTTTTTCTAATTTAGTGGGATTCCAAGAAATCCGGTTAGCAGCATTATTGATTTTTATGTTCCCAGCCATATTGTATTCTGCCTCCTCTTTAGGGTGTTCCAGCATCACAATAAGTGGAAAGTGGTCGCTTTCTTCACGGCTACCTATTGCCATATCGATAATAAAGCTATTGGCTTTTTCATTAACAAAGATGTAATCGATTGTGGATAGACTACCCCAGCCTATTCTTGTTGTCCCACGGTTAGCATCACCTTTAGTGTGACCATTTAGCATGATAAGTTGATGGCTTATGATCAGCTTACACCAGGCATCGCCGCACCTATTGGACAATTCCATTGCGATGGGTCCAGAGGTCCTATCATAGATGGGGTCCACGGGTAAAAATATCTTGGCATTAAAATCTCCTGAAATGATGATAGGAATCACAGCATTATATTCTAGCAAGATTTTTGTTAACATCTCTACGTTCTCTTTATTCTTAACTCCATTCGGTGGATTATAAATATTTATAAGCAGAAAATTGGGGAGACGGATACTATTAGTTTTAACAGTCACTCCCAGGATCATATGATTGGACCAGCTAGATTTAACGCTGATCCATGGGTGTTTGATAGCTGTTAATAGTCCACCTTTTGGGCAGCCTTTCGGACCTTTGGATGCCAAACTTAGAAAAGTACACCACCCGTCTATTTCACATGTGTCACATAACCATGTCTCTTGCAATGTGACCAGACTGAAGATGCCTAAATTATTGAGGAGTCCAGCTTTTTTCTCATAGTGTTGATTCCCTCTGGTGTTCCATGAGATCATCATGCAGGTATCATCAGGAACATTGTTCAAGTCTGGATTTGAACTCTATTGGGAGCCATTGCCAGTATCCATATATATATTCAGTAAAAAACTTTGTTAAAGGGACGTTATGGTTAAGTTGCGCTACTAAAAACCTATGAAATTCAGTAAAAAAACTTTGTTAAAGGGACGTTATGGTTCCAAGTAAAACCGAAAACCCCCTGAAATTCGCCAGTTATAGTAAGCTAAGCAACCATAACTCGCGCCACCACCATGCACTGCTAAGACTAACACCCAGGACATCAAAGATGACATCACAAATATCATTGATGACATCACTGATGACATCACATGTGCATTTACTTTTCATGCAGGGGGTGAATGTAATGTTGGCAAAAAAGTATCAGGGATTATCGGGAGATGTGTAATAAACTACATACTTCATTACGCAATCTAGTGTTCTAAAGAACATTCCATTGCAGTGTTCTTTCTAATACAGGAACCTACTCATACAGACATGTAGGTATTGGCTGCAGCATACATCAGAGAGGTGCTATATTTTTAATTTTCCAAAGTTACATAAAAAAACGTTGAATGCTTCTGTATCAGACTTTTCCGTACTTTGAAACATGTACTAAGTAGCTAATAATGCATCACTTACTACATCTTTCTACTAATACACACAAAACATGAATAGACTACAATGCATAAACATATGGGGTTTATATATGGAGAGTAAAGTAAGCAAACAAGAGGCAGTATCATTAGCAACTGTGTATAATCTACATGATTGCATTGACGCACAAAAATTATGTGCTTCAGGCCTGCTTCTTCCCCTATATATGTACATCATAAAATGCAATTAAATTCTAAGGAAAGTAGTGTAAGAACATGTGAGAATAGCAATATCTATAAATGTAATACTTTTTCAAAGTTAAGTTTCTGACTGTCAGTAAATAAAACCACCTGGCTTAGATATAGCAGTGAACAAAGAAGAAGGGGCTAGACATGTGATGTCATCAGTGATGTCATCAATGGTATTTGTAATGTCATCTTTGATGTCCTGGGTGTTAGTCTTAGCAGTGCACAGTGGTGGCGCGAGTTATGGTTGCTTAGTTTACCATAACCGGCGAATTTCAGGGGTTTTTCGGTTTTACTTGGAACCAGAACGTCCCTTTAACAAAGTTTTTTTACTGAATTTCATAGGTTTTTCATAGCGCAACTTAACCATAACGTCTCTTTAACAAAGTTTTTTTACTGAATTTCATAGGTTTTTATTAGTCCAACCTAACCATAACGTCCCTTAACAAAGTTTTTTCATTGAATTTCATAGGTTTTTATTAGTGCAACTTAACCATAATGTCTACGAACATCTGACTTCATTGCAGACCTTCCGGAGAGTGCCACATGACCATATGCTGGCGCGCAGGATGATGACGTGTCCGAGAACCCGTACGCACTTCACAATAAGATCTGTGCTTCGCGGATAGTTTGGAACAGCATTTTCTACTGATCTAGGAAGTTTCAACTTCAAAATTTCCCTTGCACAGCTCCAACACCTAGTCCTACTCATCCATTAACAATCTAGTACACAGTACATACTTTTAGCAAAACTGCTATTTATCTTAAAATGGTATCAGCTAAGGCCATCCCTCCTCCCCAAGAGACACCACCACTGCTGTAATCAAGGAGCATGAGAAACACTGCCCCCTACCTTAGAAATAACACACGCGCAACATTTTCCCCTGTCCACCTGCCCTTCCATATTAGTGTTTGGTGCCTCTTCCCTCATTTCCCTCCCCACCTTTCGTTCTAAGCTCTCCTGCCAAAAAGAAATCCATCCAAAAACAAAATAAATGTTCCTTTAGGAACCACCTTTCACAGTTAAAAAATAGAACTAAAAATAAATGCATAGACTCCATCTACTTTATATTTCTCAGTAAAGTACATAGACTCAATAAGATTTTCCAACATTTCCATTTGCATTTTGTGTTATACTAATGGGAATATTGGGGCGTTCATCCTCCAGGGACTGGAACGTTGGATACCGGCCCAGCAGCCCAAGTCATCAGCCCAAGCAAAGCAAGGGTGGATAACAAGGTCTCTGGATCATTATCCTCCAATTCCAGCCCCTGAAATGGGGGATGAAGGCCATTAGCAGTCTAGGTTCCCAAAGCGGGATCCCGGGGTACTAAAAAAGAGGATGTTTCATCCTACACTGGGACGCCTGTGGCGTCCCGGTTTAGGAAGGAAAATCCTTTTTGAAGAAGGCCACCATGGAAAGGGAAGGCAGGGGTTCCATACAGGGGCCCCTCTTCACTTTCCATGGCAGCCTGCAGAAGGCAAAAAGAGAACCCTATGACCATATTACCACGAGCACATTTTTCTTCCCTTTCAAATCTATCCTAATTTCGAATAACTTTACCACAAAGCCAGTCCCAGGTGGACATGGCCACTTTAATCCTATGTGTTGTCCCTCCTGGTCATGGGCAGTCGCCAGATTGTCCGGATCATGACCTTATTCCATGACCTGGACAATCTGGCCACTGCCCATGGCCACAGGCTAACCCTCAGTGACTAAAGCTATACCGCTATTTTTTTAACTACATTATGACACTTGTCAAATAAGAAAACACTGCCACATTTGCAAAACCATGCTTGTAGATCCTTGCCAATGCGCCTTACGCAAGTCTGCTGGAAATCTACCCACGTTTTATTTTTTCAAAACTGTCAAATAAATGCTCATACAATCGTCATATAAGCTCTGCACAAAATCCCACCAAACTTTGTAAACTCATTCGAAATCAGGTCAGAAATATCCCATCCAATCCTCATTACCCCTCACCTCCCCAGACATTATTTCATAAGTTTGACAAGTGCAATGCTCAGAAAATATTATTGTCCCGAGGGTTCGGCCATGTATTTTTATACATACTTTGATCTATCGCAAACATTTCCAATTCACCTTACCTCACTTTTCCTCTTTTATAACATGCAAACTCTGGCAGCAGAGCACGTCCATCTTGTGCTATTCTTATCCATTGCTGCATCTGCCTAAGGTAAACTGCCCTGACGTCACTAAATCACATGCCACGCCCCTGAGCCTCACATCACCAAACCTAGTGATATTCTCCACCTTTCTCGGTGACGTTCCTCATTAGCGTAGCCAAACGCGCCCATAATCACCTACGTGACGTGACGCAGAACCCGAAAATCAACACACATCGACTCACAACATAGCACGTCACAATTCGGAATATTAAACCGTACTTTAAAAGAAAACAACAACACTGTACAATTTGTAAAGGTCCTTTATTTTCACAATAAATGCTCCGAGAACATCCGACTATTGCCATATTCAATCAAATTGCAAATTTGTTTCTTCGCTCACCATCCAAAATGTTTATCGTGAGGCATGCCTTGTTCTTTTTGCGTACACAAGGTGTTCGTTTTCGGTAAAAGAAGCGCTTGGGTCGCACAGTGAATTCCAGGGCTTCTGCATCAACGTAGGGTTACACCACCGTAAAGGATGTTATGTTACTCCTAATCGCTAGTACAGCATAAGGGCATATGTGCCATGGGCGATCATCCCAAAAAAGAGTCACTGTCATCCAGGTGTTGAGCTGCCGATTGAAAAAGCCGTCAGTTGGCATCTGGAATCTATGACAATCGCAGAATGGCAGAATGTATCTGTTTCGAAAACATAACAGAAAATGTGTCTCACTACCCAAACTTTATTAAAATGTATATATTTACTTATTAATTCAGCATAGAGTTTAAACTAACAATTAGCACAGACATCCAACAATTTCAACAGAGAGAAAACAACGTGGAAAGTGATACACAATTCAAGATGGTCATACATGACATTTTAATTAGCGTTGAACCTGGGTGCACCTCGATGCTGGACTCCCCATAACCATGTTAAAAAGACAACTACACACAAAGATTGTACTTGCATTTCATTGCAATAAGCCACAGAGAACAGACAAATAGAATGTAACCCAAAAATAATCTTCAGATAATAATAAGTTAATGCTTGTTCCGTTATACAATCGTCGAAAAATCCAACGTACATTATATTCACCATTTCCATTCTCTTGGCGTAACTCAGACTGTAACGCTCACTGCGTTCGCACCAACAATTCTTCATAAACTGAATTTACATGTTTACATTTACATGTTTACATGTTCCTTACCCACTTTTGGAATGCATAACCTTATCATATTTTCATTATTACAAACCTCCTTTAATTGAATTCCTTTCGGAATGGTCCCTTTCTTTCAAGGTCAAAAAACAATTGAACCTTATACTGTGCGTCTGATGCGTGGGCTTCCTTAGCTCACAACCAAAAATTCAAAGCTGGTGACCTTCACTCAGAATCAAAATACATTCTACCTTTGCAACAACTTGCCTCACCGCATCCATGAGAACTGTTATTCTCATCCACGTCCATCAGGCACTGCAGGTAGCTGCCTGAGATACCAGGCTCTAGGGGGTGCCAGTCTGACTCCATTATTATTTTAATTACATTTTAACACAGACACATAAGCCCTTTATTTGCCACGCTCTGGGTGTACCACCAGCACATCAATTTATAAACATCAAGCGTTTTAATTAAGAGTGTAAAATAACCCGAAATTGCTCCTATTTAATATTAATAAATATTGGGCAACCAATATAAACAATATAGAGGAACGGGCATTCGGAATGTAGTATTACTCTGTAATACCACAAGGTAAGGTTGGGGTTGCAGACTGCAGAAGCAACAATCTATATTTACAAGTCCACAATTCCATGATTGTACATCTCCATCCCTTGAATGCCAAAATGCAATCTCTTTGGCCTTTACTTTAGGCACATATTGTGGAACACCTCCAAATGTACCATGTGACTTTTGCGACAAGAAAACACAAGTTTTCTGCTTCTTACTGCCATATCCCATCCCATCCTCATCACCCCTCACCTGCCCAGAGATTATTTGATAAATTTGACAACTGCAATGTTGTGTTTTTTAATATGTTTTTGCTGCGATGTCCGTGGACACCAAACAAGGATCCAAGATGGCAGGCGCATCAGAACAATATGTTGCACTTCACGCTCATCACCATCCAATCAGCGAATGCATCACATGTCCAAGGACATGATGCAAGCCGATCAGCCAATCGGTGTCCTGTCCGAGGAGCGAACAGGGAAGTGAGTCCGCGGAGCGGACATAGATAGCACTAATTTTTTGAGACCTACTTTTTGATATTTTAAAAATAAACTGCTGGACGGATTTTCACCACAAATCCTGCCGCAAATTTGGTGAAAATCCATCCAGCGGTTTGGGCTCTAGGCGTGAGCAAAGTTTTTTCCCCATTCAGTCTCTGGGAAAAATAAATTTTGGCACCCCCCCTATAACTTTGCCCCCAACGACCAAACCTCACCAAACTTTGCAAAACAATTCAATGTGGACCATATACTTTATTTGCAAAGTCTGGTGAGGATTCGTCCAGGGAGAGCGAAGTTATAAGCCGCCCAAAAAGTGCTCTTCCTATGGGATTCGCAACTTAACCATAACTGCACGGCCACTACTGTGGCTGTGTAATTCAATGATAAAACTTTGTTAAAGGGACGTTATGGTTACAAGTAAGACTGAAAAATCCCTGAATTTTGCCAGTTGTGGTCAGCTACCTGTGCCACCACCGTACACTGCTAAGACAAACACCCAGTACATCCCAGATGACATCACAAATGTTATTGATGACATCACTGATGATATCACATATGTAGGCCACTTTTTTGTTCACTGACATGTCTAGGCTAGATTTTCTTTTTACTGTCAATGAGAAGGTGCTATATATATATATATTTATATATATATAAACATTAAACTTCTTATATCTTAGAGGCAGTTGAGGTTGTGTGAGTTCATTACAATCCCGGGTTGAGTGGGGATGAGGTGCTGCCTTTTTCAGATTCTTATGCAATCTCAGAGATGGATTTTGGTGAAGATACGATCTTTAAGAGTAATGAATACCAGCAGTTCCTTGAGGGCTCCAGGTCGTAATGGCTTGGCTAACCTTGTGTTTGAATCCGACAGGAAGGTGTGGACAAAGACACTCTCCATTCTGTTTGCCGATATAATTGCCATGGGACTTTCCCTACACCCTTGGTACAGTGCTCACATCGTACCAATCTTTAAAAGAGGTGATAGAGCAAACCCCTCTAGTTATCATCCAATAATGCTGCTCGACGGGGATAGTAAGATATTCGCATCAATCATGCTATACCACTTGGAGGCCTGGGCTGCAGAGATGGGAAGAATCTCCAAGTGGCAAATTGGCTTTAGGAGACAGATTGGGACCTCGCTCAATGGTTTGGTTATCAATACAGTACAGCATTTGGCATGGAGCGGAAGGTACAAAGCAGTGTATGGGGCTTCCCTCAACTTAACAGCTGCTTTTGACACATTGGATCAATGGTTGTTATGGCAGAAAACTGCAAGCTGGGGTATCCCGGCTGGTCTCCTTAGCCTGTTAATCGCTCTTCATTCAAGAACGGTTATCCAAATACGACTAAATAATAATTGGGATTTATCAAGGAAGTTCCCTACCGCCAGGGGGGTTAGACAGGGATACATGTTCTCTCCCTTTCTATTCAATTTATAC